>NC_133328.1:476952750-477307117 GCF_042186555.1 Aquarana catesbeiana
TATTTAACATTTTTTTAAAACATATATTTATTAATTACATGGTGCTAATGTATGATTTAATATTGGTTGTAATAATAAATACAATTTCGATTTTTTTTATTTTTTTTTAATTTAAGAAAGTACAAAATGAGGATCTACCTGGGAAAGCCAAGACATCTCTTACAGACTCAGAGTCACTATTGAAACAGGCAAAGGAAACACAAAAATCACTCAGAGGTATGGCTGGAATTGGTCAGCTTCCAATGTGTGTTTCGAGTTTACATGCAATAGAGGGTTATTTGGTTTTACAGGTTTTTAGTGATTTGCTTATGACTAGCTGCCTTAAACCAGTCAAACACTATTTAAAACTCAAGATGTTAAACAGAAACTTTACAAAAACAGCAAAATCAAAAGGTCAGTGGATGATATCATCCAGAAAAAAATGCAGAAAGTGCACTAGCGTTTCAATAATCTGAGTTTATATTATTTAATGCCACCGGATGTAGAAGGCTTTTCACATGGCTTCTGAGTGGCAACTTATTACTCTGTGCTATGCAATTTCTTTTTTCATGATCCAGTGTATTGTTGTGGCTGCAGGGGGTTACAAATAGTGGTCTCTGGAACTACTGAACATTTTCAAAAGATCAAATTCAGGGTCATTGTAGAGATGAGGGTATCAGCATTTACAAGGATTTCCATTCAAGATGTCTTATGGCACTTCAGAGGGTTCTAATAGTCAGGCCAGCTAAGCAGTTCACCTTAACCCATACACAGCAATGCACAAGGGACAACAGTGTTCTCCTGCAGGAATGAATCCCTTGGTAGTTACCAATATCTTTGTTTTAATTGCTTGCTAAGCTGTGTCAGACTCCACACCTCCTCATCCTCCCAAATATGGTCATTAGACAGCTTTCGAGTTAGAGAAGTAACATTTACGCTTTCTAAAAGAGAACTGGTACAACCCATAAATACTTATTTACTAAAGCTGGAGAGTGCAAAATCTGGTGCATCTGTGCATGGTAGTCAATAAACTTCAAATTTCAGCTTGTTCAATTTAGCTTTGACAAAATAAAACTAGAAGCTGATCGGTCTCTATGCAGAGCTGCACCAGATTTTGCATTCTCCAGTTCTAGTAATTCAACCCCAAAGAGTCCAACACACTCCATACAGCAGAGAGACCCAATCAAAGGAGAGTGATGTGGTGAAATGGCAGATGGTGCCACCAAAGCATAAGTCTAATCCAAGATATCAACAGCACACCATGTTTAGAAAAACAGACATCACATACAGAAAAGCACTTTGGACCAGCGTTTCTCAGACGTTTTTCACCTGTGGCCCCTTCCAACCTTGTTTTTCTAGAGCGCCACTTACACACTTGGCTTCTAAATAAAATATATGGTTTTATTTCTAATATTTTATTAACACAGTTTACAATACAGAACCACATACAAAATGTAAGATTTATTTAGTGTCAGTTCATGTCACCTTTGGAGCTTGGTCAATTCACCCTTTTTATAATTAATGCCTAGATGTAAACCCAGAGCTTGAAGACCTAAAGGACAGACTGACAGAGGCCACAGATAAGAAGAAGACATTGTCAGGTGACCTCACAGCTGTCCAAAATAGCATCAATGCCATCAAAAGAGGTAAGCGACTTTTAAGTATCTATATAGGAATTCTACTTGTACCCCACATATACTATATGCAGATTCAATAAACTGCTATTTTTTTCTATGGTAATAGTAGAGCTTGTGGCTCTATGATTAAGCGCCAATAGGGGCAAAAATGCATCAGAGGGACTGCATGGGTGGAGTGTCTCTCTGTTAGTGATGGAAGAATAACATTTTCTATGGAAAGGATGAATGGTGTGCAGTTTTACAACTTTGGACTGCAAACAGTGTGGGGAAATGACAAAACCATGGAGTCACCAACACAGCATCTATGGTTGGTGGGAGAGAGGCACAGGACATTAGAGTGTTACCTTGGATATGTGAGTAGTCACAGGTGCTTGATTGATTTGTAGGTGGGGTGCAGCATGGTGCAGTGACAATAATCCACACAGTCAGGTGCAAAAAATAAACTTGTATTGAAGCAATGCAGCAACAGTTTGCAACAATCCCGGTGGGAAGACTGCCCAACTGGGTGCACTCAACCAACCGGTTACAGAGCAGGCTCTAGCCAATAATGACAACATCTGTAGAGAGGGGCAGAATGCAGCCTGGCTGTTTCGTGCCCAATTGGGAAGATGTCCAGAAGAGATGCAACCCTACACTTTCCCTCCTTGTCAGGGACCTTTCCCTGCTGCTAGTGCGTGGTACCTTTCCCTGCACTGCCTAATCGCATAAAGTGCACCAAAACCAGGAGCTAAAACCCTAATAAGGCTCTGCCAGATCCAAGATGGCTTTTAGAGTAACATGGGGCAACACCATCCAACCAGATTTTTTCCCCAGTGACCCAGGAAATTTTAGAGGAACCAGGTTCCTTCTGGCTTCCTCTCCAGCTGCAGAGCTGTTACAGTTGACTGCCTCCTGCAGTGGAGAAAATAAGCTGCACTTGCCTACAGGCTGGCTGTGCCTGAATGCTACTTTTTGTCACTGTCTACGAGACTGGCGCTGTGGCTTTGTTTGGTACTGAAAGCTGGTGGGAGGCAGCAGGCTGATAGGTAAAAGGCCTTATGCACACAGGGCTTAAGAAATGCTTCTTTTACAGGCGTTTGGTGTTGTAAAAGCAACTCGTTGCGTCCATGCACACATAGCTGTTTAAAGGTGTATCAGAAGTATGAGCGTTTACAGGCTGAAAAAAAAAAAAAAAAACATTACCAACATGTTCAGGAGAAAGATCTTTTAGAGCTGAAAAAAAGCTTGACGCTCATAAATGCGTCTAAACACAAAACGTGTTTAAAGCTAAACGCATTTAGCTCTTGAGCATTTATTCACTCCAATGGCCAAAAGAAGTTAATATTCTGGTAATGGATTATATTACCACTCAAATGCTTGAGGCTCCTAAATATGTATGCAATACGCAGCTTTAGGCATGTTTTTTAAGCAGATTTTTCCTGCCAGGAGTAAAAGACATTCAGAGGAGAAAATCTAATGCCCTGTGTGAGGCCTTAGAATGATGCACTTTTCACACTTTTCGGTTGTAGACAGTGTGAGTATGTAAAGTAACTTAGCCTTATATCATGGTTTACTTGTATTTCAGCAAAACTTCCAGAACCTGGATAACTTTCAACAAATACTCAACCATCTTTGAAGTGTTTGTGACACTCATTGCTTTAATCCCCGAAAGCCTTCTGAATCACCTGAATATATTCCATACTATAACTGATGGCATATTGAAATTTTAATTAAAAAAATAATAACCAGATCTAGTGAATTTCTTAAAAAGTGGTCTAGAATTGCTAAATATTACTGAAGACTAAATACTCATCTCTTCAGAAATGACCCCTAACCCTAACAACTGTACATTTATTTTTTCTATCAGCCCATCCCCCATAGTTATTACCTTGTGTAACTCTTGACCCTCCTTCTTAGATTGTAAGCTCTAATGAGCAAGGCTCTCTGATTCCTCCTGTATTAAATTGTATTGTAATTGTACTGCCTGCCCCCACATTGCAAGTGCTGCTTAAACTGTCGGTGCTATATAATAATACCCTGTTACTACATTTCAGATGATATTGTAACAATGCTCAACAACGCCAAAAACGTAGTTACCAATGCAAATACAATTACTGATGGTGTTAACAAGGAATTAAAACCCATTGAAGAAGATTTAAATAATCTTAAGGGCACAATTGCAGCCGGACAAAATGAGATGTTCAATGAAGCACTGAAAGAGGCAAGCGAATCTGGTAAGCAAACACTGAGGAAGAAAAGTTAGTTTGTTAGAGTTGGTATTTTACCATTTCCTCAGTCACATTTTATATTGCTCCTTTAAACTACTGTATTTATTTTAATGAATTTAAGTACATATTGCTAATTTATCAGACATAACATTTACTGGGCCATGGTTGAGAAACTTGATAAAAAGTGAAAGAAAAATGGTCTGCGCTTTCGCATAAAATTACAGACCACTCTCGCAATACCAGTTTATAATCTGGAATATTTACAGACTTCTGTTTTAGTCAAACATAGACTCACATTTTTGATTACTGTTATTCTGGAAGTTACTAGCTGCTTTTATCCGAATAACTTCAATAAAAAAACTTATTGAAATTTAAAAGGGAAAGAAAATTGCCCCACATAGTAGAGTGATATTACTTTTGATTCTATATAACTTGCCCTTAAAGTATGGCAAAAAATCCAAAACCATGTATGCAGTAGATCGGTTTACCAAAATTCCTCCTTTGAGGGTAAATTCAGACAACTTTCAGGTCAGTCTGAGCAAAATGGCAATGGCTGATACATTTTTTTTTGTTCAGTCCACCTATGTGAAGGCTCTGTATTTTAAACCTTTGCTTCTGTAAATAAAGAACTGAAAGTACCCCTAACCATTTTTTTCTGCCATTTACAACTGTTTTCTGTACTGCGGTTCTGCTTCCATTCAACTCTCCTGAAGACAAAATATTTTACTATATCAAATGAGATCTTTTTGGTCCAGTGCACAAAGAGCTTTGTCTCCTGTTTATGTATATAGAGAGTATGTATATATATATATATATATATATGAGGTCTGTCCAGAAAGTATCCAGCCATGTAATATGAAAAATAGAGATGTTTATTGAGGAAGATACAAGATACAAGAAACATTTAACATAGGACACCGACGCCTCAATCTCCTTCAAGGTATGCACCTTGGGACCTCACACAGTTCTCCCAGCATCTCTTCCACAAGATCCTGCATCAGAATTCGTTTTTGGAATCCCCAGATCATCTTCTAGTTCTCGCAAAGTCAGTCGTTTTTGATTGCAGTCCAAACAATTTCAATATTCTCAGGTGTTCTGCTTGTTGCTGGCCTTCCAGAACCTGGATAACTTTCAACAAATACTCAACCATCTTTGAAGTGTTTGTGACACTCATTGCTTTAATCCCCGAAAGCCTTCTGAATCACCTGAATATATTCCATAGCGGAATGTTCAAGCCTAATTTGATGCAGATTTTTTACTCTACTCGCTCACTCATTTTAAATGAGGTGACCACACAGTACACATGCCCACTCAACAGTATCTAGCGCCCCACGCTGACTAGTACAATGAAGTCATCATTGTTTATAAATGCGCATTCCAGTCCACTGTCATTGACTGCCAGGTTACATCGATATCACAAAAACCTTTCTCATTATATTAACAAAGGCTGGACTTTTTCCGAACAGATCTTTATAACAGAAAAATTAAACCAAAAATGTGGTGACTACAGTCAATGTTATCATTAGTTCTGAATTAGATAATGGTAAGGGGAGTCTGTGAAATGGTATACAATTCGGGGCACATGGTTAAGCAAATAAATTATATAACTTTTTATCTTTTTTCTTTGACAAGACTACCTCCATTCAATAAGAGTTGTCATCCCCACCTTAAGAATCTGAGTATTAGTAATATATAGTATATCTAAACCCAAAAAAGACAAAATGGAAGGTGCGCACACCTAGTGCATTACCAATGACACTTAATGAATGATAAAATCAATAAAAAGTGTGAGCCGTAAAATCACACTGTGTGGAAACGTGCTAAATCACATCACGGGGTTAAAAGCTGATACGTTTCGGGGACGCACCCCCTTCCTCAGAGCTAGGGGGATTACCCCATCTGAGGAAGGCAGCATCCACCCAGTCTTGGGATACTGATGTCCCTGTTGCCCTTCACTATAGAAGACCCCTTAGCACTGGAAGTGACTGTCTTTTTTCGTATATCTAAACCCAAGAACAAATGTAATCTATTGCACACAAAGGCTAGTGTCCCATTGTTCTCTTTTGGGGCACATAGCTGCACAGACACAGCCACTGTGTCCTAATATGACCTGCGGGTGCGTGTGGGTGTGGTTCCCCAGTGTGCATGCAATCTTCCTGTGTAAATGGGGCCTTAGTACAGAATATTTGTATTATACAGCTTGATTCCTGTTTGATGGCTATGGAGTACAGCATTTCATTGTTCATTGATCTGTCTTAATAAAGGGGTAATCCAATTCTTGTAGACCCTAGTAAGAGCATCTTCCACATTTTATGAGGATTGCAAGCTTCAGTTACAGATTACAAGGATGATATTATTGCAGTAATCCAGTTTACCGATAAAGGTGCAGCCCACACAAGAATGATATTTCACTCATAGTTGTAGTGTAGTGGGATAAGTCACCTGATGGCTTCAATAATTTAAGGATGCATTGAAGAAATTTCTGTTGCATAATTCCCAGCTAATCTAACTGTGAGATCTAATCTAAAGCCGGCCATAGACGGTGCGATTTTCTTTTCTGCAACCATGGGTTGCAGGAAAGAAAATCACATGATTCCCCCATCAACACTGACTATCCCTCCAAAGGAGCCATTGTGTTCTCCCAGCAGGGCGGCAGGGAAATCCGTCCCCGCTGGGAGTACACAGTGATCACTGTGTAGTATACGGTTTGGGTGTACTGACCAGTTAACAAAAGTGGGTTAGATGTTTCATGACAATGTTCAAGGGGGCTGCGTGGAGTACTGTTCCTTTTGAGCCAGTGCAGGAGAGATTCAAAAGAGATGTAGGATTTCCATTTAAAGCATAAATCATCTGCCAATACAGTTATTTATGCGTGTTTCAGATTATTGCTGAATTGCTAAATATTTCTTTCTTCTTTTTACATAATAGTGAATAAACTAAGTGGCAGCCTGCCTGGTGTCTTTGAGTCCATGAATCGCATCAATGATCTGATGCCTTTGGGAAATATATCTGAGAGCGTCAGCCGTATCAGGGAGCTGATTCAGCAAGCCCGAGATGCTGCAAATAAGGTGAGTTCCATACTCTAATATGCAACATTGTATACACTGTTAAATCAACAGTGTATAATATCAGCATACAATACACCTGTGATTATTTCTACATATAATGGTCATGGCTATCATGTACTATAACTGTTGTTGCTGTTATCATTATATGTAACAACTTAGTATTTATTACCATTTTTTAAAAAGGCTTTGGAAAAATTGCCATAGGACCTTCAAACCTTTGTGGTGTGCTGTGGTGCGTTACTGCACGCGCAGTAACACGTTATGCCATGCCAAGCTTTGCAATAAGGCAACTTATTTATATGGAATGGGCTACCAACGCATCCCACCTCACCAAAAGCCTGACCTGATCATTTTCTTCTGACACTGCAAACCACAATGCATGGTAGTGCAGTGCTATATGTTGTGGTGCGCTGCAATTCAGGCTCGTTGCATGGGGTGTAATTTAACTTGAATGCCACCTCAACACACTATTGCCAGCATGCTGCAGTACCATGCTCCGCAGTAGCACATATGTTACCTCAGCAGAACGGTGTGAAGCCAGTCTGAGCGTATACAAATAAAAAATGTATTGATGCTGTGTCCAAACTGCAGATTTTTGTAGATCCTGCTGTATTCATAGGTGATGTTCATGCCCAGTTAATTATGTTTCTTTTTAGGTGGTAGTACCAATGAGGTTTGATGGCAGTTCTGGAGTAGAGGTGCGGCCTCCCAGTAACCTGGAGGATTTGAAAGCCTATACATCTCTGTCATTATTTCTTCAAAGGCCACAAAATCGAGGAGACCGTCGCAAACGTCAGTTGCCTCCAAACATGTTTGTTATGTATCTGGGCAACAAAGATGTAAGTAGCAATTTAAAAGTAAGTTGCAATTTAAGATGTAAGTAGCAATTTAAGAGTGTGCTGAGCAGCACTCTCGCAGCCCATTCAAAATACAAGCACATCTGCCGCGGTGGCAGACGGTACTTGTAATTTTTTTCATCAATGGGAATCTGTGAACGAATGATGCAATTGTGTGGGTGGAGCCCCACACAGCCCCGCTGTTTTTAAAAGGTGACAGTGGGCGGATATATACCATTAGGCTGCTGCTTTTTTGAGTGGACAACCATCCCAGGATTACTTTCTTACCCTACTTCTTTCATGGTTTTTATATGTTCCTAAATATGGATATTTGCTTCTAAGGACTTCATGTGAGGATACGTTTGGGATTTGCCATCTTTGAGCTCTGAATACATTATGTTTTACTAATACTGTTTTACTCCAATTCAGTCATTCAATCATCCAATCACAGAGCAAAAATCTATTTTTTTTAACTTTCCTAGAAAATGTTTGGGTATTCTTTGCAAAGTTTTCATATAATTTTATCTCATTCACTAAGCAAGGTGTAAATTCACATTCCAAAACAAAAATGCTCCACTCCTTTAGGAAATCAACCACAATTTTTCTTCCGATCCCCAAAGCATACTTTGTTTTTGGATCGTTGTGCATAGTATAGATAATAAGTCTGTTTATTTTCTGTCCAGACTACAAAGGATTACATAGGACTTGCTGTAGAAGATGATAAACTGAAGTGTATGTACAGACTGGGAAACGATGAGGCAGAAGTCAATGTGGACACATTTGTATCAGTCAATAAACCAGAGGAAGCCATAATGGACAGAGTTGTTTTAGAAAGGTAATAAAGGTTTGCTTAAATATTAGTATTACATCCTTGTGTTTTATTCTTCTTTTGTTTCATACCTGTTTCCATTTTTGGGATGCGATGTGTTCAATTAAAAAATTACAAATCCATGACACCTATAGCAAACTTTTCATGTAGCCCTTTTGCTTCCGTTGTAGCCTCTCTGGCGGTTTTCCCGAGTGTGGCTCCGGGTTAAATTTCAGCAGCATTAGCGGTAACCCCGAGCCACACTCGGGATTGCATTGCAGGATCCTGGAAGAGGTTACTTACCTTGTCCCCAGGATCCTGCGATGTCCCCCCGCTGTGTCTGTGGGCTCTGTCCTCTGCCCTGATGTCCTGTGTGCCGGGCTCCGTTCCCTGCGAGCGTCGTGACACATGGGGGGAGGAGCCTGGTGGCAAATTCAAAAAGGAAAAATTCATAACACATACACATACAGTACTGTAATCTTACAGGTTACAGTACTGTATGAAATAATTTCACATCCCTTTTGTCCCTAGTGCTTTGTCCAATGCCCTGCATGCAGTTTTATATTATATATACTGTTCTTTCTGCCTGGAAACTGGAGATTGTCCATAGCAACCAAAAAGTATCCCTTTACGTCAAAAGTAGCTTTAGACCAGCTAGAAAACAGCGATAGTAAATTAGAACACTTGCAGAATTGAGTGATAGTGAATCATGGGGAAATTTATTTTATTATTATTATATTATTACTTTTTATAATTATTTATATTTATTTATTATATTATAATTTACGATTTTGTGTTTCAAACTTCATCTTACCCGGGATATCTACTAGACTCTTGGTGGACAGATATAAGTGTGTTATTGCTAAGAATTACAGGCCTACAATATAAAACGCCAAATTTCTATGCAAAATAATTGTACTGCTTTGAGACGCAAAAATCTGAAATAATCATACCGCCAGGGAGGTTATGCAGTGGTTCTCAACCTCACTAGTGGCGTGACCCCTTAATAAAATTCCCCAGGTTGTGGGGACCCCTAACAGTAAAATAATTTTTGTAGCGTGGGTTGTCAGCACCCAAGGCAAGACAAGTAATTTGCGCCCCTAACCCACGGACATTTAGTGCTCCCTGAGTCCCTTCCACTCGTACAGTATTAAAACCTCTTATGGTACATTTTAGGAGGTACCACTCTCTCTTTGTTCTCCTTTCTTTCCCTTTTATCTCTCTATCCTAATTTCTTTTAAGTTTTTTTCCCCCCATCTTTCTTGCTCTTTCTATTATTCTTTTTCTTCCTTTTTTCTTTGTTCCTCCCCCTCTTTTCCTCTCCCTTCCATGTATTCTCTATTTTTATAACTTCCCTTAATCTTTGGTGGTGGTGGGGGGGGTGTTGCCAACAAGCTCAAATACAGATTTATTGCCATGTTGAAAGTTTTGTCCCAGGAATAAGTCATTAAAATAGTATGTTCAGCACCTTGTGATATATGGTGGCTCTCAGCATACTGCCGTAGCACCAAACTCTCTCTCCACATACATTTATTTATCTATTACAGGTAGTTATATAGCGTTGTCAATTTATGCAGCACTTTTTCATGCTTTTGCCTCTGTATTCCACCAGAATAAAAATAAAACAAAACAATAAAAATTAATTTGAAGCGCAGACTTTCAGCTTAAATTCAAGGGGTTGAACATAAATATCAAGTGCAAATTTTAGGAACTGCAACCATTTTTATACACAGTCCCCCCATTTTCAGGGGCTCAAATGTAATTGGACAAATAAATATAATCATAAATAAAATGTTCATTTTTAATATTTTGTTGAGAATCCTTTGCTGACAATGATTGCCTGAAGTCTGGAACCCATGGACATTACCAGAGACTGGGTTTCCTCCTTTCTGATGCTTTGCCAGGCTCTAACTGCAGCAGTCTTCAGTTGTTCTTTGTTTGTGGGTCTTTCTGCCCTTCGTTTTGCCTTCAGCAAGTGAAATGCATGCTCAATTGGGTTGAGATCAGGTGATTGACTCGGCCATTGCAAAATGTTCCACTTCTTTTCCTTCAAAAGCTCCTGGGTTGCTTTTGCAGTGTGTTTTCGATCATTGTCCATCTGTACTGTGAAGCGCCATCCAATCAACTTTGCTGCATTTGGCTGAATCTGGGCTGACAGTATATCTCTAAACACTGCAAAATTCATCCGGCTGCTTCTGTCACATCATCAATAAACACCAATGACACAGTGCCACTGGAAGCAATGCATGCCCATGCCATCACACTGCCTCCATCATGTTTTACAGATGATGTGTACTTTGGATCATGAGCTGTTCCAAGCCATCTCCACACTTTTTTCTTCCTGTCATTCTGGTACAGATTCATCTTAGTTGCATCCGTCCAAAGAATGCTTTTCCAGAACTGGTCTGGCTTTTTTAGATTTTTTTTTTGGCAAAGTCTAATCTGGCTTTTCTACTCTTCAGGCTTATGAATGGTTTGCACCTTGTGGTAAACCCTCTGTATTTGCTCTCATGAAGTCTTCTTTTGATTGTAGACTTTGACAATGATACGCTCACCTCCTGGAGAGTGTCCTTCACTTGTGTGGATGTTGTGAATGGGTTTTTCTTTACCATAGAGAGGATCCTGCGATCATCCACCACTGTTGTCTTTTGTGGATGTCCAGGCCTTTTTATGTTACTGAGCTCACCTTCTTTCCTCAGAATTTACCAAACTGTTGAGTTGCCCACTCCTAATGTTGCTGCTATCTCTCTGATAGATTTGTTTTATTTTTGAAGCCTGTTTCACTTGCATGGACAGCTCCTTTGAACGCATGATGTAGGTTCACAGCAATAGATTTAAAACAAAACTTTGAAAAAAAAAATTTTTTTTACTTTCTGCTATAATACATATCCCCCAAAAAATATAAAAAAACTAATTTATTCATCAGTTTAGTCCAATATGTATTCTACATATTTTTGGTAAAAAAAATCACAATAGGCGTACATTGATTGGTTTGCACAAAAGTTATCGTGTCTACAAACTATGGGATAGATTTAGGGACTTTTATTTTTTTTTTATTGTTTTTACTGGTAATCGCAATCTGCAATTTTTAGCGGGACTGTGACATTGTGGCAGACAAATCTGACCCTAAATTATACTTTTTGGTGACCAGTGGCGATCAAGGGGTCAAATATGTTCCCTCAGCGTGTTCTAACTATAGGGGGGATAGGCTGCCTGGGACATGATAGAGATCGCTGTTTCTGATCACTGGGAACAGTAGATCTCTGAGATGTCCCCTGTCAGAACGGGGATCCGCCTTGTTTACATTGGCAGATCCCTGTTCTGCCTCTGTGTACAGCAATTGTGGGTGGCTGGTGGACATCGGATGCCCGCAATCTCACATGCATGGACTGACGTACGGGTACATCAGTTCACGCAGGAGAGCCGATCTGCTGCAGTAAAAGTGCGATGGCTGGTCTGCAAGTGGTTAAGAAGAGCCAATTATGTACAGCCAGAAAAAATATTTAAAATAACATATACTGAAAGAGAACATTGTTAGATGTCGGTCTTCCTATATTTACTGAAGCAAAGCAGGAGAGGGCTCTATCAGAAAACAAAAAATGGGTTATTTTCCTAAAACATGACTCCAGAGTCCTAATGACTGACATTGTCAGCAGTGGCAGCTGGCGTTCAATTTTTTTGGGGAGGATGGCAAGCAAACCAGGCCCCCTCACTTTCTCCCCTCCCCCTTCAGTTGCTTGATCGACCGCCCGCTCAATCGCCACTTCACTCGCCCGCCAGGCTGTCCACCAGCCCCGCACTTACCCCATCCAGGACGCGCCTTTGGCGGCATCCCCCCTTCATCTCTTCCTGAGTCCTAGTGGTCGCTTCTCCTCACGGCCAATCGGGTCTTAGGACTCCTGGCCAATCGGGTCTTAGGACTCCTGGCCAATCGGTTCTCAGGACCTGCTTCCTAATCGGCTGGGAGATGAAGCAGGAAGACATTAACGAATATTATTTCCCTAATGTCGCACAAGTGAGTAGGCCCACCTTTTTTGAAGCCAATTAGAGCCTCAGGCTCTAATCATGTGCTTCAAAAAAAAAAAAACGCCATTGTGTCTGGCACCCTGCATGGAGATTAGGGGCAGGGCGCATGGATTAGGGGGCGGTGCCCCTGCACCCCTTATGTGCGGCCACCAGTGATTGTCAGAGAAATGTGAATGACTACTTTAAATGATCAGATACAGAAATTAATATGTGAATAACGTACTCATAAAAATACCTCTAATCTTCAAGTTACTCCAGTTTTGAAATTCGTGGTTGATTGACATTTTTGCCTATTTTTAGTATATGTACAGTGTACGATACAATATTTTTTTTAACATCCTTACTGAAATATAATGTAGGCTTTGTACTTCTTTTTTCAGGATCTACCAGTATCTTACATTAAATTATACAAAGGCATTCACATCAAATACGCCAGACTCTACTATAAGTTCCACTATCGATGTGCAGCAAGGCACTCTGCTCAACCTCTCTGAAAATGATGTTGTCTTTTACGTTGGAGGATACCCAGATGACTTTACGGTAAGTCTGCATGGGCAGTTTGGTTGTTTTCCTCTCCGGAAGATAGTCCAGGAGCTGGTGAATAAGACTGAATCTAATATAAGATTCTTGT
Source organism: Aquarana catesbeiana (assembly GCF_042186555.1). Taxonomy (NCBI): domain Eukaryota; kingdom Metazoa; phylum Chordata; class Amphibia; order Anura; family Ranidae; genus Aquarana; species Aquarana catesbeiana. The sequence continues at coordinate 476,965,943 of NC_133328.1, forward strand.
ATAGAGGCGGATAGTGAGAGTACCAGTGGCACCGCATCTCATGATACATGAGATAAACTAAAAAAATAGAGAAACAGGATGCAGCCGCCACCACGTAGCCACCCAGTGGACGGAGGTTCAAACTGCACCCAATAGTAACAGGATCCAGCTGGAAAAACCCACAATCATGATTCTCAAATCCCCAACCACCAGTGGCATCTCAAAAACAGCACCACCTGTAGGGGGCTCATCACATGATAGTAAGGATTAAGGCCACCTCCCAGGGCTAGATGGAACAAAAGGAAGAGGCATGTCCCATGTATTTGTGGTAGGGAATATTTCTGCACTCCTCCCATGTCCATACATGCTAGGAAAAGACAAGTTGCATAGAAATTACCTGTACCATCCATAATTACTTAGGTGTTACCACATTAAAATCTTGTGCTACAATCCATTATAAAATACCCAGGCTGCAAGGCTCTGCAGCTTCACACATAAGAAATTTTATTCCATAATTCAGTGAGCCTGGTGGACCACCTCTGCACCCCCTTTTCCCCATAAAAGCCAATTCAGTGTTTCCATTGAAATACCTTTAATAACAAGTTCAATAAACCTAGCGGACCAAAGGCCCTCTGCTATAATATCCAGGAAATGTAACCAAATGTACCAGTGATTGATATGATACGACCTGGCTCCACTGATAAGCATCATCCTCCATGATATCTTTATGCTACATTCACTCATGTGATTGTTCACACTAGGGTGATAATGGGATAAGTTATGTTTTGCTCTGTGCTGAAAAAATAAAAGCATGTCTCCAACCTTAGACTGTTTAACTACAAACGACATGTAGGAGTACAGTTGATGACCTTGAAGGTTATTTATTGCATCACTGAGCAGATGAGAATTTTATCTGATTATTGATTCAATGATTTATCAAGTTCATGTCCTTGGCATCACTTCTTGTATATACTTTGATATATAAAATCTTGACAAAGGCTTGGACAATCTGTATGAATCTTATATCATTTTTGTATTTGAAGTGATTCCTCGTGTTTACCCGCAAAAAAGTCAAACTGTGGTGTAAAGTGATAATAAATAAAAAAATATATATGTGTTGGCTGGCAATCACTGAGCAAAAGGTAGCAATAAATGAACTTCCCTTTAGATTGAAGAGTTGCGTTAGACATTGGAGATTATGGTTATTCATGAGCTAATGTTCTGACTCTTGAACAGCCCTTTACAGCCCAGCACTTCCTTTATTAATATACAAGATCAAATGCATCAAAGAAATAAATCATAACATACAGTACAATTTTTTTATGTTTTTATATGTGAAACAATAAGTGTGCATTTTTTTTAAAGCCGCCACGAGGATTGGATTATCAAAGATACAGAGGATGCATTGAACTAGATAACCTAAACCAAAACGGAATCAGCTTGTACAATTTCCGCAAGACATTTAACATCGACACTAAAAAAGTGGAACCTTGCAAAAGGTACTGCTATAATGTAACTGTGTGACGTTGTATGTGTCTAGTAGATACCTGTATTAAATTTTGTGACAGTCAGTCATAAGAGGTGATATCTTCCAGAAATCAGTTGTAGTAGTTGCTGGAGTTTTAAATTACTGAACAGTCCTAATATATCTCTGGGAGTCTGATAAGAGATCTCTGAGAAAGATTTCTTAGCTGTATCCTCCATAACATAACATGAAAGAAAAATCCAAGAGGTAGAGTATGACCCTGCAGAAAGGTTGCTGTAGGTGGGTGGAACCAGCAACACAGAGATCTTAACACCAGAGAACCTGAGGGATATAGTAAAGCAGTGGATGATTCAGACTGCCAGCAGTCCCACTTCATAACCACGCATGTGCCTGTATAAAGCATGTAGATGGGAAAAATGCATTATGTTCTTAAGGGGAATTTAGGTTATATTTAAGATCAGTATTTTATTTTTTTATGCATTCTTTATTTATAAAAAGTTTTCACATTTACAATGAGCAGAAAGAACATAGGGATGCACAAGGTGCATAGACAAAACCATCCACGTACGCATTCAAAAAGGGTACCATTAGGATACCACCATAAGTCTAGGTCTAGAGTACACAACATAAGAACAATTTAACCCATCTTGTTAAAAAATTACAGCCCAACAGACTTAAAAAAACTAGACAGTTTGTCAGGCAATTGCCAACCAGGAAACTTAACTAACACAAGGTGGAGGGGCATATGGAATGGACCACATGACAAAAGAAGAATAGGCATAGAAAAGAAAGGGAGAAAAAAAAGGGGGGAGGTGGTGCAGCACCAATATAGGGAGGGGTAGTGGAAGTACACAAACTGTCTGAAGTAATTAAACCCAGCAGATAAGTTGGGTCCATAGACGTTGAGAATCGACAAAGTAAAGAAAGTGTAATGCCTCGTACACACGATCGGACTTTCCAACAACAAAACCGTGGAATTTTGTCCGAAGGGTGTTGGCTCAAACTTGTCTTGCATACACAAGTCATACAAATGTTGGCCAACAATTACGAACGTAGTGTCGTACTAGACGTACTACGTGGTTTTTCAGCTCTTTAGTGCCACCCTTTGGGCTCCTGCTAATTCCGTGTTAGTAGAAGTTTGGTGAGCGTTGAATCACGCTTTTCTTTTCGCGTTTTTCATTTTGCGCTTTTCAGTTCATTTCTGAACGGCCGTTCATCAACCAGACATGTTGCGGAATCAGATGAGATAACATGTTATTTATTATTGGCCTTGGAGTTATTGCTTTGAAATTTTTTTTTGGTTGAATAATGATTTGATTTGGTATATTTTCTATACTTTTAGATGCATAGAACGCCCTTTTTGGTTAAGTTGTATTGGCTGATAGCATGTCTATTTTTTTTTTAATGCACAATTAAAAAATTGTGTAGAATAATACTTGGCTATGTGTTTTACTTCAAATGACAGTTTGGGAGTAGGCAGTTACATTTTAAAAAATACACTGTAAAATTGACAAGGGACACCAACATAGTTGTATCTTTGATCTTATAAACTATGGGATAATGGTGTTGTGGAAACGTGCACAAATAAAAAAATAAAAAAACATAATAATATTATTCTTCATATCACTAGAAGAAAAAAGCCTTTTTTTGTTTGCAATAACTCCATCAGTTTCACCAGCAAAGCAGCTTTATTATTATCCCATTAAAGAAGAAGAAAATTGTGTGCTGCTTTTGGAGATTTCAGAATTTGCCACATCACGAATTTTAATTCTCCATTACAAACGCTAGTTTACAAGACCGACCGCTTCTGCTTCCGAGCATGCATGTTTGTACTTTGGACTTTTGTCCGACGGACTTGTGTACACACGATCAGAAAGTCCGACAACACACATTTGTTGGCGGAAAATTTGAGAACATGCTAGCCAACATTTGTTGGCAGAAAGTCCGACAACAATTGTCCAATGGAGCATACACACAGTTATGCCCTGTACACATGGTCGGACATTGATTGGACATTCCGACAACAAAATCCTAGGATTTTTTCTGACGGATGTTGACTCAAACTTGTCTTGCATACACACGGTCACACAAAGTTGTCGGAAAATCCGATCGTTCTAAATGCGGTGATGTAAAACACGTACGTCGGGACTATAAACGGGGCAGTAGCCAATAGCTTTCGTCTCTTAATTTATTCTGAGCATGCGTGGCACTTTGTCCGTCGGATTTGTGTACACATGATCGGAATTTCCGACAACAGATTTTGTTGTCGGAAAATTTTATAGCAAGCTCTCAAACTTTGTGTGTCGGAAATTCTGATGGAAAATGTGTGATGGAGCCCACACACGGTCGGAATTTCCGACAACAAGGTCCTATCACACATTTTCCATTGGACCGTGTGTACAGGGCATTAGACTTACCTCCAACAAGCTCACATCCAACATTTCCCGTCAGAAAATACGATTGTGTGTACGCGGCATAACAGTTCAGGAGATAGTCCTGCCAGAATATTTTTAAATTCATCCAGACAGGAAAATTAAAGCCAATAGAACCACGTTTTAGTAAACTTTTTAGTTGTATCTGTGAGAGAGACCTTCTATTTCCATAATGTCCTCAACTTTAACGATGTGTGAGAACTGCTTCTTCCCCCATACACGTTAACGGGAATGGAACAGAGGCTTGAAGCAGATTGAGGAAGCTTAGAGGGAGGTCAAATGTATGTCACAAGGTCAACTGCAGATCAGATGTACAGTGTGAATTCTGTCAATGACCTTTAAGCCTGGGTTCACACCTATGCGAATTAGATGTGTGTTTCCACACATCTAATTCGCATAGCAGGAGAATGTGACTGGCTCCCTATGGAGCCGGTTCACATATCTCCGGGGCGGCTGCGGAACGCACTACACAAAAACGCTGTGCGTCTTTGGCTCCGTTTCAGGGCCGAATTCAGGCATAGAATCGGCCCTGATTCGCCCCTGAAACGGGGAACAGGAACGCAACAGCGCTCCTGTGTGATCCGCAGCCCAATATAGTGTGAACCCGGGCTAAATGATCGCAGAAGCATGCAAATGGAATGCACCTGCAAACAAGCCCATTCACACAAGCCCAAAGGCTGTCAACACAGGTGTTTTAAAATGTCTGCTCAAAATTCATATAAAACCATTTTTAAGCTATTAGAACTGGTATGATGTGACCTTCAAGCGCATATCTACCTCTGGTCAAATTAATAGCAGCATTATTTTCATGATAGAATATGTTTTAATCCGTGAAACCATTAAAATCCCTGTATTGTACAGAAATGGACTTTAATAAGGCACATGCTAATTGTACAGCAATTATTTTATAAAGTCCTTTGTGCATGTGTGGCCCTTAGTTATCCATGTCAGTGGGTGCCCAGTGTACCAGATCTTTGGTTACTGTTCATTATAAGTCAGTAGGAAACTTGCATATTTGTTTGCTGCTCCTCATTAACACAGTGTCTTTTATTGCCTTAGATACAAGGAAGAATCAGAAAGAAGTTTCTTTGAAGGCATTGGATATGCCACCATAAAATATACCTTGCCATCAGGGGATAGCCTGCGGTTACGCTATGAGCAGACCATACAGACCACAGCAGATAATGGCTTATTATTCTTTGCAGAAAACGAGGTATTATTTTCATACATATACAGTAAATGGTTATGCAATCAGTGCAAATCGCACTGCAAAAGATAATAAAAAAAGCAGTTATTCTGCTTAAAGTTTGCTGATAAAGAAACAGTAAGGGCCATGTAAAACTAGTAATTCTGTTGCTGGCTAAAAATGGCCTGTAACAAAATCTTTAACTTCTCTTCCCTGCTCTACTGGTAAGATATCACTTGCTGCTAGTAACCTTCAGCAATTCTGCAGCGTTCTGGCCAGGGAGAGAGAACAACTGTTAAGTACAGCTGATTTGTACTTCTCATCAGATTTGTCATTCTGCAGCAGTCCAGAATTGCCCATGTTTCTGTTGTAAGTGCTGCTGTCTGATTGGTTATTATGCATTATGGCTTGGATATTTTTAATGTTAGAATTTCTTTTGGTTACAATAGAAATCCATGTATGCCACTTGCTCCATTTTTTTTGCAGGACAATTACATCAGTGTTGAAATTGAAGATGGTGTTCTTGTCCTCAAATATAAGCTGAATTCAGACCCAGTGAAACAAATCAAGAGTACCTTTGGACGTGTAAATGATGGAAAGGAGCATTTGGTATGTATTGAACAGTGCTTTTTAATTTGTATGACATAGTAGCTAATAATGATAAAGCATTTGTATTGCAGATTGTACAGCTGTGGCCAAAAGTTTTGAAAATTACACAAATATTAATTTTCACAAAGTCTGCTGCTTCAGTGTTTGCAGATCTTTTTGTCAGATGTTACTATGGTATACTGAAGTATAATTACAAGCATTTCATAAGTGTCAAAGGCTTTTATTGACAATTATATTAAGTTGATGCAAAGAGTCAATATTTGCAGTGTTGACCCTTCTTTTTCAAGACCTCTGCAATTATCCCTGGCGTGCTGTCAACTTCTGGGCCACATCCTAACTGAGTTTTTTGTTCACCCACTTCTTGAGGATTGATTGAAGGGGATTCATCAGAGAAAATGACTTTACCCCAGTCCTCATCAGTCCAATCCCTGTACCTTTTGCAGAATATCAGTCTGTCCCTGATGTTTTTCCTGGAGAGAAGTGGCTTCTTTGCTGCCCTTCTTGACACCAGGCCATCCTCCAAAAGTCTTCTCCTCACTGAGTGTGCAGATGTACTCACACCTGCCTGCTGCCATTCCTGAGCAAGCTCTGCACTGGTGGTGATCCCGCAGCTGAATCTACTGTAGGAGATGGCCTGGCACTTGCTGGACTTTCCTGGGCACCCTAAAGTCTTCTTCACAAATGCAGTGGAAATTTTTTTTATGGGATTAAGTTCATTTTCATGGAAAAAAGGGATTTTGCAATTAATTGCAATTCATCTGATCACTCTTCATAACATTCTGGGGTATATGCAAATTGCCATCATAAAAACGGAGTCAGCTGACTTGGTGAAAATTTTTTATTTGTGTCATTCTCAAAACTTATGGCCACGGCTGTATCTGTGCCTAGTACCCTCTAAGTCAGATTAAGTCCATCAATATATATATATATATATAGATATATCTATATCTATCTATATAGATATATCTATAGATATAGATATATCTATATAGATATATCTATATATCTATATAGATATATCTATATATCTATATAGATATATCTATATATCTATATAGATATATAGATATATCTATATAGATATATATATATATATATATATATATATATATATATATATATATATGATAAGTATACTTATTTAAAAAAAAAAAGTGACAGTTGTTTCAGTCCAATTAGATTTACAGTTACATTGCTAAAATTGAGGGCCTTACTCTTGTAATAAAGCTTTGTGAATTGAGCTTTTTTTCCATACCTCCCCAGAATGCAGTGTTCAGTACTGTCACTTGGTGGCTTGGAGGAGGCTTAATTGGCTGCATGAGATTGGCCTTTCTCAGAAAATCAGAACTTACATAGGAATTTGGGGTGCTCTGGCAGAGGGGCATAGTGAGAGAAAAGTGTTCAGAAAGTAAATAAAATCTGCTAACACTGCTTCCTATAAGGCGAGCCTCTTATTTTGCCTAGCATGATCCAAAGACATGCTGGGCGGTTAAATGGCTCCTGTCTAAATTGACCCTAGTATGTGTATGTATGTGTATGTATCACTGTGAGTTGGGGACCTTAGATTGTAAGATCCTTGAGGGTAGGGACTGATGTGAATGTACACTAAATATGTAAGGTGCTGCAAAAATTTACAGCGCTATATTAGTACCTGTAATAAATAAAGTATTTATTTGCTTTAAATTTTTACGACATATGATTGGTTGCTTGACATAAACACTGGTGCACTTGCTAGGTGAAAAAATAGCATCTTTTGTAAATTATCCCTTTTATTTCTTACCTTCCACAGACTGAGGTGTATATTTTACCAAGTAAAAAATTGTTACGTGTACGTCAAGGTCTACAAAGCATAAACGATTCAGCTGCTGATGTATTTACCTTTTCTACTTACTATTTGGGTGGAGCCCCTAAGTCATTTTTAGAAAAGTGAGTAAATAATGAACAGTCGTTCTGTTCTTTTGTTGTAAGAGTTATGGTGCATGCATTTGAAAAGAAAAAAAACCTACACACATATATTATTAGTATTTCTACATATATTGATCTTTTAATTTCCCTTTAAACAGGTTTGACATAACTACTCCTTCTTTCCGTGGATGTATTAAAAATGTTAAGTCCCCACAGAGTGGAACCATATTTTCAGAAACATACGGAGTCAACCGAAGATGCTTTGATGGGTGGAATGTAAGTGGATGTTGTTACAGGTGCCACATGCTGCAGGATTCGGGTTTTGCTGATTTAACACACTATAAATCACCCCATCCCAGTACGGTTTTATGCATGTTAATAGGTGGACTTCTCTCGCAGAGAAAAGGTGCTTCTGCATTCTTCTAGCGGCTTAAACATCTTACTTGGTTACATGAGCAATAGATACATTTGCAGTTTTTTTAGTTATTTTATAGGTTTAGAGCATTTCTTGTTGCTTTTATTTTAAAGCCTAAGTTTAGCTAAAATTACAAACATAAAAATCAGCACAAGGGACATACCTTACAGTTGGTATGATGTGCCTGTTTATTTTTCTTGTTTCAAGAGAAATCTTACTCCCCCTCAGAGGGACATAGGATCTCTGAATAGAGGGTGGCAAAGCTATCAATCATCGTCCCCCATTCATAGATCATGCATCATTCAAAGAAACTGTAATATGACTTCTGTGAATGGTGTATCTGGCAGGAAAAAATAGGCATAGTCAAGCTCTTTCGATGAGAGCTCCTGACAGCCCTTTAGTTGTATTAATCCCGACCACCATAATATTTTTGAACAAATTGTTCTTCTTCTTATTGTTAACTTTTGTTTAGATCAGGGGTCTTCAAACTTTCCAAACAAAGTTTTCTGTCTGTCAGACTTTGGGGGGGGCGGGAGGGGAGAGGGGTGGCCAGTGTGAGTAGAAAATGCCCTGGGAGTAAACAATGCCCCATCATTGGTATCAGTGGGCGAAAGTGTACCCCATTGTTTGTATCAGGATAAGGAATAGTGCCCCATCATTAGCATCAGTGGGAACATTAGTGCCCCATTGCTGGTGTCAGTGGAAGGTGTGGTGCCCCATTGTTGGTGTCAGTGGGAGGAGTAGTGCTCCACTGTTAGTGTAAGTGGGAGTAATAGTGCCTGGTATCCGTGGCAGGAATAGGACTTCCAGGGCTGGATAAAGGCAAGCAAAGAGCCGCATCCGACCCCCTGGCCCACAGTTTGGAGACCACTGGTTTAGATGTTGAATCATTGAAGTTCAAAGTTGGGTTCAGAAGTGTTATGACGTGTACACACAGTCGGACTTTTCGACAGCAAAGGTCCGACAGAACGAATCCGCCAGACAATCCGATCGTGTGTGGGCTTCATCGGACTTTAGATTTGAAACATGTTTCAAATCTTCCCGCCGAAACTCCACCGGAACCAGTTCCTATCGGGAAACCCGTTCGTCTGTATGCTGGTCCGACGGACCAAATACGATGCAAGGGCAGCTACAAGCACCTGCCCACGAGAATGTTTTGCGCTGGTTCTCGGCGACAGGGTACTGTACATCTCGTGCTCGCTGCAATAGGAAAAATACATTTTCCTATTGCAGCAAGCACGAGAAAGAGGCGACAATGTCCTTTAGGTCTGGTATGGATTTTTAGGGGAACCCCCTACGCCGAAAAAATGGCGTGGGGTCCCCCCAAAATCCATACCAGACCCTTATCCGAGCATGCAGCCCAGCCGGTCAGTAAAGGGGGTGGGGGCCCCCTGAACCGTACAAAGCCGCATGCCCTCAACATGGGGGGTGGGTGCTTTGGGGAAGGGGGGCGCCCTGCAGGCCCCCCACCCCAAAGCACCTTGTCCCCATGTTGAGGACCTCTTCCCGACAACCCTGGCTATTGGTTGTCGGGGTCTGCGGGCGGGGGGGCTTATTGGAATCCAGGAGCCCCTTTAATAAGGGGGCCCCCCAGATCCCAACCCCCCACCCTATGTGAATGAGTATGGGGTACATCGTATCCCTACCCATTCACCTGAGGGAAAAAGTGTCAATACAAAAAACACACTAGACAGGTTTTTAAAGTAATTTATTAGGAAACTCCGGGGGTCTCTTCCATCTTCGGGGGTCTCTTCCGACTCTTCCGCTCTCTCTGGCCTCTTCTCCTGCTCTCCGGCCTCTTCTCTGCGCTCTCCGGTTCTTCTCCCGCTCTCCGGTTCTTCTGCCGGGCTCCTCCACTATCTTCTGCTCTTTTACCGCTCTTTTGCTAGTGGTGGCCCAATCTTCTCTATCGTCTTGTTTCCTCTTCTCTTCTTCTGATGTTGACATGACACTCTCTCCCGCTGTAATGCTGTGTGCACAGTGCACAACGACTTATATGGGCATGGGGCGTGGTCACCGGGTGATGTCACCCGGTGACCCCGCCCCTTATGACGTCACAGTCACGGGGCATGCTGGGACTGTGGGGCGCCCCCCTTCCCCAAAGCACTCAACCCCCATGTTGAGGGCATGCGGCCTGGTACGGTTCAGGATGGGGGGGGCGCTCGCTCGTCCCCACCCCCTTTCCTGACCAGCCGGGCTGCGTGCTCGGATAAGGGTCTGGTATGGATTTTGGGGGGACCCCTAGGCCATTTTTTCGGCGTAGGGGGTTCCCCTTAAAATCCATACCAGACCTAAGGGCCTTGTATGCTCTGCGCTGGCTCCCGCGACGGGGCTCGCAATGTGTCAATCTCGCCGATAAAAGCGGCGGGATTGACTTCCTTTTCTAGTCCCGTCGTACCTCATCACATTCAAAATGAATGGACTTTAGTCCGTGTGTGGGCAAGTCCATTCGTTCGGAAGTCCGCCGTAACTCTGGCGAAAGTCCATCGGGAAGACCGTTGGACCTAGTCTGCCGGAAAGTCTGGTCGTGTGTACGCGGCATAAGTGTCTTTTTGTTCTATGTTCTGTGTGTTTGCAAAATACAGATTGATGTAGTTTCATTTGTATGCATTGTTTCCATGGGTTTGTACTAACATTGTTGTCATTTTGTGTAGATTATCCGATCAGCAGAGTTTTCAAATGGTGGAACTCTGGGACTGAAACCAGATGGCTTCACCTTCCCAGGTGTCTTTCAAGCATCATTTGGTTTTCAAACACCTCAGAACAATGCCTTTCTGCTTACTCACCAGACACAGGTATGTACTTTTACAATATTTTTTCCTTTTTTTGATTGCAGAAGTTCACAGTCATTGTACAGGGAACATTTTCACTGGACTACAGAAATGTTTGCTAATGTTGTCATTCTCATCTCTGGCTGTATTAATGTGTGTGGTTCATTTCTTTCCATAGTCTGATGACCTACGGGTCTCTCTAAAGAATGGAATCATAACTGTAGATACCAAAAATCATCAGCTACAATCAAAGGGCAAATATGCAGATGGATCAATGCATTATGTATCTGTGATAAAGAAGAATGATGAGTAAGTACAATTACAGTAATCAAATTAGCTTTTTGCTCTGATAATGGTGTACTATAGCATGGTAACCCACTACATAATGTAAAATATAAACTGCAATAGGTATCAGGCTGGGTTCACACTGGTGCGACACGACAGCCGTCCTACTTTGGATCCGACTTTGCCCTGCGACATGAAGCCGGCATGTGTCCGACTTTCAATGAACGGGGATCCGACTTGGATCCCCGCCAATGCCGGCACTGTGTTTGGTATGAATCTTTAGGGGGGAACTCCGCGCCAAATTTTAAATAAAAAACCGGCATGGGTTCCCCCTCCAGAGGCATACCAGGCCCTTGGGTCTGGTATGGACCTTGAGGAGAACCCCCTACGCCGAAAAAACGGCGTGGGGGGTCGCCCCAATCCATACCAGACCCTTATCCGAGCACGCAGCCCGGCCGGACAGGAATGGGGGTGGGGACGAGCGAGCGCCCCCCCCCCTCCTGAACCGTACCAGGCCGCATGCCCTCAACATGGGGGGTGGTGCCTTGGGGGAGGGGGGCGCGCTGCGGCCCCCCCACCCCAAAGCACCTTGTCCCCATGTCGATGAGGACAAGGGCCTCTTCCCGACAACCCTGGCCGTTGGTTGTCGGGGTCTGCGGGCGGGGGGCTTATCGGAATCCGGGAGCCCCCTTTAATAAGGGAGCCCCCAGATCCCGGCCCCCCACCCTATGTGAATGAGTATGGGGTACAACGTACCCCTACCCATTCACCTAGGAAAAAAGTGTCAATTTAAAAAAAAAACACTACACAGATTTTTAAAGCATTTTATTAGACAGCTCCGGGGGTCTTCTTCCGACTTCGGGGGTCTCTCCGGTTCTTCTCCACGCTCTCCGGATCTTCTGCCGGGCTCCTCCGCTCTCTTCTGCTCTTTTGCCGCTCTTTTGCTAAAGCGGAGGAGCCCGGTCTTCAATCTTCTGCCTTCTGCCTTCTGCCTTCTGCCTTCTGCCTTCTGCCCTCTTCTCCTGATGTTGACACGACGCTCTCCGGGGCTAGAATGCTCTCTGTGCGCTCTGCTCTGACTTATATAGGCGGTGACCCCGCCCCCTTATGCCGTCACAGTCCCTGGGCATGCTGGGACTGTGACGTTTTAGGGGGCGTGGTCATCACCCGATGACCACGCCCCCTAAAACGTCACAGTCCCAGCATGCCCAGGGACTGTGACGGCATAAGGGGGCGGGGTCACCGCCTATATAAGTCAGAGCAGAGCGCACAGAGAGCATTCTAGCCCCGGAGAGCGTCGTGTCAACATCAGGAGAAGAGGGCAGAAGGCAGAAGGCAGAAGGCAGAAGGCAGAAGGCAGAAGACCGGGCTCCTCCGCTTTAGCAAAAGAGCGGCAAAAGAGCAGAAGAGAGCGGAGGAGCCCGCCAGAAGATCCGGAGAGCGTGGAGAAGAACCGGAGAGACCCCCGAAGTCGGAAGAAGACCCCCGGAGCTGTCTAATAAAATGCTTTAAAAATCTGTGTAGTGTTTTTTTTTAAATTGACACTTTTCCTAGGTGAATGGGTAGGGGTACGCTGTACCCCATACTCATTCACATAGGGTGGGGGGCCGGGATCTGGGGGCTCCCTTATTAAAGGGGGCTCCCGGATTCCGATAAGCCCCCGCCCGCAGACCCCGACAACCAACGGCCAGGGTTGTCGGGAAGAGGCCCTTGTCCTCATCAACATGGGGACAAGGTGCTTTGGGGTGGGGGGCCGCAGCGCGCCCCCTCCCCCAAAGCACCAACCCCCCATGTTGAGGGCATGCGGCCTGGTACGGTTCAGGAGGGGGGGGGGCGCTCGCTCGTCCCCACCCCCATTCCTGTCCGGCCGGGCTGCTTGCTCGGATAAGGGTCTGGTATGGATTGGGGGGGACCCCCACGCCGCTTTTATCGGCGTAGGGGGTTCCCCTCAAGATCCATACCAGACCCAAGGGCCTGGTATGCCCTTGGAGGGGGAACCCATGCCGGTTTTTTATTTAAAATTTGGCGCGGAGTTCCCCCTCAAGAACATCTCAGCACAAGTCGCGTGCCAAAGTCGGATCATGCAAGACGGCAATCCGACTTTGATCCGACTTCAATGATAGTCAATAGGCTGAAGTAGGATCAAAGTCGGACCAAAGTAGTACAGGGAGCATTTCTAAAGTCGGAACGACTTGTGTCGGACCAGTTAGGACGGCTCCCATAGGGAAACATTAAATTTCACACGTCATGCGACATGAGCTCCCAATGTCGGAGCGTTTGTCGGACCAGTGTGAACCCAGCCTCATAACATAAAGTTGTCATACAAAAACATGTTGAATCCAATTAAATGTAATGATTAAATTTCATCTTCATGCAAAGTGGGCTAAAGGGAACCTGTACTGAAGAAACATGGGTATTGATGAGTACTCATTATCAAAATGCCAATTGTCTGACTATTATACTGATCCAGCAATAGCAATGATGCCTCAAGTGAAGTCAGCACTCCTGATCTTCATATCTGTTTTGGGTCAGGCATCTACTACTTTTGAAAGGGGTCATGACGCAAATGTAGCCCATATATTAATCTCAGTAGAAGTTAACTTTTGAATGCTGCTAGCACAAAAACAGATAGTACTGTTTATAGAAAGTGCCATGATAAATCAGTTGGATTTTAGCAGAAACAGCAGGAGATTAAATACACGTTACTATCTGAAATATTTCTTCTCTGTCCCTGGAGATTAATTAACACCTTTGTAGTTTCTAAAAAAAAACCCACTGCTTTATTTCATATATGGAGATGCTAAGCTGTGAAAATACTATTTGTATGGCACTGTACATGGCCTTATATTTTAAAGCTATTTTTTTTCAAATTATAATTAGTAAAGGATTAGAATTTTTTGACTCATTGAATTTGATCTTGTATTTTTGTCTTGGAATAGTACTAAATCCCTAGATTTAAGTAGCACATATAAAAAAAAAGAATTTCCTTAACTTTGTCTTTATAGAAAATGCTTTTGAGGAATTTCTTTTGTTATAGCATCTGCTTTAAAATACTAACTTTGTGACTTTCTGAAAAGTTGTCATAAAATTGTGAAAGCAATCCCAAACATCAAATTTACAGCTGAAGTATTGGATTTCTTGTTTAAAACGTATAGAATATACAGTATGTTTGTTGTACATTCAAAGCTCTTATAAGCGCTTCCCACTGTAACACAGAGTTCCCCCCTCCACATGTGCACATTATTATTTTACAAGAAGAGAGAGAGATTTTTCTAGATTCTACCCTCAGCACCACCTTAAAGAGGAACTGCAGTCTGCTCACATAATTTGTAATAAAAACATATTTGCCATTCTGACGCTTCCATCCAACCACTTTGCATATTATTTTATATATATTGCGATTCTGTACCTGCCAAATATGCTGCAGAAATCTCCCTCCACTAAGTCTGGCTGCAGCCATTTTAACTGTGAGCAGCTTAGGCTGCTGCCTGTTCACTTCCTGGATTTACACAGACACACACCTCCAGCTCTGCAGCTCTCATTGGCCCTCTTATGACTCATCCCCCCTCCCTTCCTGGCAAACTCTTATGAGAATGAGAGAGAGCTATGATGTCATAAGCCTAGGCTTTTTACCAGATAGGAAACAGAAGTGGGCTGTATAAGGTATTTACTGGCAGAAAAAAAAAGGGTTTACTATCCAAAGTTAAAACAACAAGGGTAGAAGATTTAATAGATGGAAAGTTGGAAAAAAAGACTGAAGGTCCGCTTTAAAGATTGGTGCTGTTCTGCCACTGTACTAACCTTGTAAGAGGGCTGTTGTATCTAAATAACTGACTTTGAAATTTGAGGTCAATGGGATGACAGTCTAAACAGAAAATTTAATTCAGATTTTGCCAGGGATATAAAGCCAGCCATACATTGATTAAAATTCAGCCAGTTCAGCAGGAGCCGGCCTAATTTTGATCCATGTATGGGCAGGCTGATTGTACCCAAGTTGATCCATCCATTGACTTGGGTACAACCAGCCTGTTGGGTTTTTTACATTTGATTACTGCCTGTGGCTATAGCTGCTAGCAGTAATCATTGTGTTCTGCTGGCCAGGAAGGCTCCGTGCGGAAGAGAACACAATTGCGCTGCAGGAGACATTCCCCCATCAACACTGACTGCGCTTATGGGTTATTCAAGTGATTTTGGTGAAAGGAAAATAAATCGAGTTATCTATGGCCTGCGTAAGCATAGTGTAGTGGCTTTTGTCTTTGCATGTGTGATGAATACAGCAACATTTGTGGTGAAAAAGATCTTACATGTAAATGAACACAAACAGATACAATCCCCACAATACAACTGTATAATTAACAAGCAGACAAAATGCTTCAAAATATGATCATTGGGTGAATCCCGAAAATAAATATACTAATTATGTATAAAACAAGCTAAAATAAATGACAATCTCTGTTCTTTTATTAGGATGACACTTTTAGTTGATGACAAGGATGTGACAGAAAAAACGGATTCCACCACATCTCCAAATTTATCACCCACTGACGTCTACCTAGGAGGAAGTGGATTTGACGGCTGTGTGACTAATGTTTTCATTTCCAGGTAATGCATAGCATGTTAAACAATATGCTATTAAATGTATAACACTTTGGACAGGGTACTGCACCCCAATAACCATGTCAGACTTGGGGTTGCAAGGGGCACTTTAAGCCAAATACCTGTAGCCTCTAATTCTGATCACTTATTTAACAGACAGCACGTCTTTTGAAAACAAACTGTAAAAATGACTACTCTTTCACCAAAATTATACTAATACAAGAATAACTAAACATCAATTTTGCTAATTCATTGGAGTTGATTTACTAAAGAGAAGAGCATATTCACTCTGCAAACTGAATTTGTACTTTATTTAATTTTAGTTTTAGTTTCACTTAGCAGAGCTTAGTAAATGTGGTAAAATGTACTTTGTATAGACTAGCTGTTATGGCAATTTTGTTGTGTCATTGTGTCTTGTTGTGGTAATTATTGTTGTGATCTTGTGTTGTTTTTGTTGAATGTGGCTGTGTCGCAATCATTTCCCTTTGGAATTAATAAAGTATTCTGATTCTGATACCCAATCATGTTTAAGCACGAAAAAACTTTTTTTCTGCTTGCACGTTACTGGTTGTGGAAATCACTAAACTAGGGGAAATTTCCCTTGCAAAGTTAAAATTCACTTTGCTATGTAAACAGCCTCTTTGCATTTAGTAAATCAACCCAATTGCAGGGCATATGCTATTTAAAAGTTTTGTTTAACTACATAAAATAGTGGCGCTGTAAGTTAAAAAATTCTAAAGTATATTATATACCAATAATCTAAAGTCCTAGTATTGACACATAAATATATATGGAGAAAACCGTGAATAAATAGCCTTCATAAATAACTGTAAACAGTCCGTGCAGTGTTGCAATTAAGCCTATTACATAAAGTCCAAATCAAGTGAATGTGTTGAACAAGTGAATCCAAAGCATTATTAACGTGAACTTCCTCTGCCACAAAACAATCTCCTCCACCACACCGATCGTGATTGTGTTCCACTCTAATGGAGCCGCACTCACCAAATAGATATGCCTTGCACTCTCATGCGCGGCATACAAGCATTATGACCATCCCTCCAGGGGGTCACTCAGATTGGATAAACTGGATCCACATCAGCTGGAGCTCTTTACTAAAGAATGCTTTGGATTCACTTGTTCAACACATTCACTTGATTTGGTCTTTATGTAATAAGCTTAATTGCAACACTGCACGGACTGTTTACAGTTATTTATGAAGGTTATTTATTCACAGTTTTCTCTCTATATATATGTGTCAATGCTAGCATTAGATTATTAGATTATTGGTATATAATATACTTTAGAATTTTTTAACTTACAGTGCCACTATTTTATTTATTTAGAATACTGTGTTATCATCTTTCCTTTTTAAGTTGGCAGCTTTAATCACTACTTATTTCGTACCATAGCGCAGTGGTGGGGCATAAAGTTTTTTTTTGCGCGACACTTGAGCTCGTATTATGGTTTAAACTACAGCTGGACCACTGCACCTCTTGGCAATTCCGTGGCATCTAATGTCCTAAGTTTTAGTTGTAGTATAGAGCAGGTGAAAACTGACAAGAACTCATCAGCCAGAAAGGTATTTTGTAGTTTTGGAAAGACCATGGAAGATGTAGAACCTTTGTCAGATTTTGCAGTCCTGTTGTGGAAATCCACTCTTATTATTTGTCACGTTGAAAATTGTCATCGGGAAAAATTGAGGTGAAATCCAAAATTGTCACTGAAGCAGGTGGGACATATCTACCAATGAGGGCACCTGTGCCAGTGACTATTCCCAAAGGAGGGATTTTCTCTCACTTTGGGTTGATTTTAACTCGCTTGCTGTCATGCTACCGGGATGGGAAGTGGAGGGAAATCTCCCCATAGTGACAATCAAATTAATAAAAAGAAATTGACAGATATTCTAAACCTTCCTCACTCTTTGCAAAACAAACAATTCTAAATAATGTACTAAGACTGCTTATACACTTTAGATGGCAGGTATAATGTGGATGCCCTTGGGGCTGCGCTACAAAAAAAAAGGCCAGCTCTGCCATTGATGTCAGTGCATATGGAAGGAGAACAATAGCAATTGAGAGATTTTCCTAACTCAATGATTAAATAATACCTCGGCCATTGTCAGCTGGCAGGTGTCTGCCTGCCATAGTAGATATGAGGATGTCAGTCAACTTGGAAAAACAGTATGATTGAGAGATTGCCCTCTTACGTAAATGTCCTGCATATGGTTGACCAGAGATGACTATTTTGCTAACTGAGAGGAACAGGCACTAAGATATTCACCTGTCCACAGTCACTTATATGCCAACCAGAAACACTTCATCTTCCTGGCTTGGCTGAAAAGCAATTGCAGTGTAAAGTTAAAACAATGCTTACACATCCTGATTGTTGCATATTGCTTGTGTATTGCACCTTTTTATCCTCTAGAGCAGCCATTCTCAACCAGGGTTCCGTGGAACCCTGGGGTTCCTCCAGAGGTTGCTAAGGGTTCCTTAAGCTGCGGCTGATGAACCACCTATGTGATGATGCCTACAGAGTTTAAGGTTCAGCACCACTTAGCAAAGCCAGCAGCATGACACCAAATATACCGTTTTAGCTGTCTTTAAGGGTGGCATTCTGAGCACCACTTTAAGGGGTACATTCTTCCTATTGACCACCAATATAAGGAGAATTTTTTCTATTGAGTCCTGATGAATTGTTATTCAGGACTATTTTTGGGGTTCCTCTAGGGTTAAAAGGTTGAGAAAGCTTGCTCTAGAGAAACAAAACTTTTAGTGCAGGCTTAATGGTTTCCTGAAATTAGTAGCAGGAGTTTTTCTTTCCAACAACAGTGCCATCTGCCGATAAAATCTGGTGCTGTACAATTACAGTCAGACATAAGTCTCAATGGCCTATAAACAATCATAGGAGAAGTGTGAAATGGAAATCCATGATAAGTTTCCCATACAAAAACAGATCTAGTTATCTAGTCCAAATATGATGTGGCAGTAATACTTCAGCACCCATACCTATACCATACGACCTTTAATACCCCTAAAATATTTCATAAGAATCACGTCCCTACATTTCTGTACACTTCTGGAGGTAAGGTAATTACAGCCTGGAGCAGAAATCTGAATGTTTCCCATTGCTTAAAACTTAAAATGGAACTGATCTCAAAAAATGAATATTTGCTATGTTATAGGAAACATCTAGAAATGTCATTTCTCCCTAAGCAGTGCCCCAGTTTGGGATTCATCTTTAAAGAATAGCAGTGCACTTGCTATGGTAGGGTTCTTAGACATTTCTTTGGTTAAAGCTTCATTGCTGTATGTCTGTGGTGTAAGATCTCAGGGATTTCTGGCTTTGACTGCTAGGCTTAGCAGATTAGCCTGGGATGTGTGGTTTTCCTGCTGTTGCTCGCTGTTCTTTTTGCTAGAGACTCTGGTAAGAGGAAGGAGCCCTTCCTTCACTAAAATGACCACCTCTACGCATAGTCATAGTGCAGAACAAAACATGTTAAATCGATAATACAGAAAAATCAACTTCAGGGAGAGCACAGACAAAATTGATAACTAGCTCTTTGTCCTCTACCTGCCATTTTTTGGGCAGCATCTTCCAGAGTTCAGTTCCTTTAGGATCCACTGACAGTTCTATTTTAACTGTACTAGTATTTTTTCAATTTTCAGTATTTAAGTTCTATATTAATAGTTATCTGTTCTTTTATTTATTTCTAGAGCACAACAAAAGCCTGCTATTCAGGACCTTGCTGTGAACACAGAGAAAAGTAAAGTGTCACTAGGAACATGCAAGCAAGACGAGGCCCCATTGCCTCTCATACTGAAAGAAATGAAGCAGTCTTTAAGGCTCAGCCTTAATGACTTTGGCATGGTAATGCAAAATCTTCTGTCTATACTTTTTTATTTTTAATAATATAGATATTTTGTGCATTTCTTACAAAAAGTGTACAGTGAGGTTAATTTATAGTTATATGCATTTCTGAAAGAAAATGTTGCATCCCCTAGTGAAACCCATTTAAAGTGGTAGTAAAGTCTATTGCTTATGTTTTACCTACAGGTAAGCCTATAATAAGGCTTACCGGTAAGTACTGAAATTATCTCCTAAACGTGCACCGTTTAGGGGATATTTACTTGTGTAGCAGTCAGTGACATTACCGACACATACGCTCTGAAGGAACAGCATACCCGTGCCATTCCTTCAGAGCTCTGTGAATCCCGCTCGCATGCGTGGAAGTGATGTAATCGCGGTTTGACTATTTGAAAAGGACTGGAGCCTGTGAACCCGGAATGAAGACCAGGTGAAGATGGAAGCTCTGTCGGTGACGGCATACCGCTGCAGGGCTTCGTTTTAAGGTAAGTTTCACATAATGTGCTAGTATGCGGTGCATACTAGCACATTATAACATTGCCCTGTAGGGGAAAAGTTATTTTTTTCTAATTTTCAACATGACTACAGCCTTAAGCCTAAAATGGTTAAAGTGTTGGTAAAGGCACAATATTTTTAATTAAAATAACAGGTTATATTTACCTGCTCTGTGCAATGGTTTTGCACAGAGCAGCCCCGATCCTTCTCTTCTCAGGTCCCCCGTCGGTGCTCTGATCTCCTCCTCTACGCCAAGTGCCACCACAGCAAGCCACTTGCCTTTGGGAGCACTCATGTGTGCTTGCTCCTGAGCTGGCTCTGTGTGTCTATCGTGTGGCTCAACCCTGACCCCTGCTCCCTCCTCACTGGCTGTGATTGACAGCCACAGGAGCCAATGGCTCCCGCTGCTTTGTCTCAGCCAATGAGGAGAGAGAGACACAAGAGATTCTCAGCTCTAATGCACATCACTAGATCTAGATTGGGCCCAGGTAAGTATAAGGGGGGCTGCTTGCAGAAGATTGTTTACCTTAATGCATAGAATGCATAAATGTATTAAAACCTGCCTTTAGAACCACTTGAAATCCATTAGGACCTATTTAGATATTGAGTAGGGAGAAACCTATGCAGTACTTGAAAGGATGATGTTTTAATAATGAGTTACCTAACAAAATAATAAAAAAGAACACATTGAGGTTGAAGTAGAAAATTAGTGAAGATTGTTCCGCTTATTGAATACGACAAATCTATGTTTACTTTAAATACCCAGTTATGTGCAAAGATTTAAAAAAAAAAACACGATTTTTGTTTACACAATTTGCATAAAAAAAAAAAGAATGAACACCTTGGAAAAAATTCTAATTAGTCAGTACATGCAAGGTTTTCAGCCTGCTGAAATGTCTTGTATTACACTACTATTCATGTATGACAGGTATGCCAAAGGGCATATTTATAAATATAAAGCAGTGAGTGTGCAATTCACCAAATATTCACTGGTAGTAAATCAATCACTGATTGATTAAATGTTTAAAACATGTGCACTAAATAGATCCGATTGATTCAAATATTTAGTGAATGTCAGATGCACTGCTTTATAAATACACCTCTAAGAAAAAATGTTAGTAAATTGACCTATTTGTCTCTTGAAACAGTATGACCCGAACCTGAAGAGCATTCGGAAGAGCTGTCCTATTCACGCAAACTTGACATCTTCTCTGGAATCCTTTATGTTTGGTGATTCTCCAGAAGGCCACTTGGTCTATGATCTAAACAAGCAGATTTTCAAAGAGAGGTAAGACTATTACAGGATGAGAAATCGATCGAGCTGTTGTCTTGTAAATATAACCTGCAAAATTACTTTCTTGAGAGCACAAAAGTGTCTTTGGCAGATGTTTTTTTATTATGCTTAGAACAAGATGATAATAAGTACCTTGTCAATTAAAGCAGAATACATATATTACAGAGGTCCACAGACAGACTGAAGGCTCAGGGAACTCAATGGAGTTGATTTACTAAAACTGGAGAGTGAAAAATCTGGTGCTCTGCATGGTAGCCAATCAGCTTCTAACTTGTTCAATTAAGCTTTTCCAATAAAAACTGGAATCTGATTGGTTTCTGTGCAGGGCTACACCAGATTTTGCACTCTCCGGTTTTAGTAAATCAACCCCAAATTGTTTATGAAGGGGAAGGCTGCAGCCAAAAGCTCAAAAAACCAACACAAAATAAACTCATTGAGGCTAACACAAATCTACACTATTATTCCATAAGTCATAGAATGCTGGATTACAGAAGCTACAGAGTATTACTTAATGGATGGCTTCTCTTAAAGCATCTAACAATACACCAATTTCCCATAACATAATATTAACATGCACCAGAAGTGAAATTTCAAGACTTTTGTTAAGATTAGGGTGGTGATATGTTAGAAATACTTATTTTTCTTGGTTTACAGAAGCCACTGTAAAATGTGAATCATTCAACCTTTGTAAATCTGTGAACAAGCACAATGCTTCATTCTGTCTTCTGTGACCCAGTTATTCCTCCATTGGGTGCCCCCATCTTGCTTCTTGCACAGCATAGAAAAGGTGAAGTCAGGCTGTCAATCACAACCCGCACATCAAAACCACATCTGTCCTTTCTGTTGCCATCACATGTCACTGATCGCTATGCATATCAGCAGATGGGAACAGTGGTTGGGGATGGAGATTAGAGCTAGGATGTTTTATTAAAATGACAATATGACAATTCTGCTTTCTCTCTTGCTCTGCAGGTCACATTTCTCATTGGAGGTACGCACTGTCAAACCGTCCGGCTTGATACTCTTAATGACTGACAAACAGGCATCCAGTCACTTGGCTCTTCATATATCCAAGGGGCACTTTGTGTTTTCCTTGGGAACTAAAGACAACAAGATAAAAATAAGAAGCCAAGACAAATACAACGATGGAAAGTGGCATACAGTACGTATTTACCGATATCATTTTTATTAATAAAGCATGCATTATGACATGCAAGTGTGATAGAAAATGTTGAAAGAAAAGTTCCGGTTACAATAGAAACACCCTGATTGCTTGTGACAGTATGATCGGGGTTAATCCCCCTACAGCTCTCGGTGTTCACCAGTATGAGACCTTTTACAGACACCCCCTTAAAGTGGTTGTAAAGCCATTTTAACCTACAGGTAAGCCTAGATTAAGGCTTACCTGTAGGTGCAAGAAATATCTCCCAAACCTAAAAGGTTTAGGAGATATTTGCAAAAATAGCGGCACCGATGTCTACAGCGCATGCACCGTAGACATCTGGCGCAGGCGCACTGAGCGTGCCATTTCTAACGGCGATCTTGCCATTAGTGGCGGCACCATGCGCATGCACGGGAGTGATGTCATTGCGGCTCCGGCCAGTCACAGCGCCAGAGCCGCTATACCCGGAAGATACGCGTCAGAGGGTCGCTTCGGGGGGCTTCGATCTCAGGTAAGTAATTCATAATGAGCTAGTATGCTATGCATACTAGCTCATTATGCCTTTGTCTTGCAGGGTGTATATATATTTTTTTTTTTCAGAGGCTTTACTTCCTCTTTAAGCACCATTAGCTAGTAAAATCTGGCCAGACAGGTACAAATGACTTAAAAAAAATAATCAGATTTTGGTCCTGTAAGGCCTGTGGATACTGGGAAATAGGTCTCAGCCCCCCATTCACACATGCAACTTGTCATGCGATTTGACAGTTCCAAATTGCATGACATGTCGCATCCTATTGTCAGCAGTGGAACTAACATAGAAAAGTGACGGCCGAAAACAACTGAGTAGTCTATCGAGTCTGCCCTTTTTTCTTTTTTTTTGTTAACTTTATTGTCTGCCTATAGATTTATGTTTGTCCCAAGCATGTTTGAAGCCATTTACTGTTGACTGTCTCACCTCTGCTGGAAGTTTATTCCAAGTATCAACTACCCTTTCAGTAAAATAATATTTTCTAAGATTAGTTTTGAACTCCCCTCCAGTTAGTTTGAGGTCATGTCCCTGTGTTTTTGATTTTGGTTTCATATTGAAAAAACGGCCTTCTTAAACCTTATTCACCCCCTTGATATATTTAAAGGTTTTAATCATGTCTCCCCGAAGTCGCTCTCGATATGTTTTATCCCCAAATCTTTCACCATTTTTGTTACATGTCTGTTACCTGTCTGTACCCACTGGTAAAATCAGTGCGACTCCAACTTTGCAGTGCCGCACTGATTTAAAAAAAAGAGTCCTGCACTATTTTCTGCGATTTCAAGTGCGACTTGCATAGACATCTGTGCATGAAGTCGCACAGATGTCAGGCAAGTCGCACCTGAAACCGCACTAACCTGCGGCTCTGAAATCGTGCCACTTCAAGTAAAGTAGCACAGTTTCAGAGTTGCATTCAGTGTGAACTTAGGTTCTTTACAGGAGGACTTAAGATGCTGTGAAATCCTCTGTCTCCCTCCAACATTAAATGCTTATCAGTTGGTTATCCCCTTTTAGATGCTGCATTAAGAGCTGCTTAGGAAATCTGCCACTTTGCATCTTTTGCTGACTCAAAAGCTTTACTTTTTTTTTTTTTTTTTTTAATTTTTCTTTGTTGTTGAGAATGTTGGTATATAGTATCTAAAGACAATGAAAGAATAATCACAATATCTCTGTTGAAATACAGTCACTGTGGAAGGAATGCTTTTATGTGAGAATACCGCCATCCTTTTGTGCAATCATGTGATATCTCATTAAGTACTTGGAGCAATTATACATATGATTTCACAAGTATCCCCTTATAAAGTATATATGGCATCACTCTTCATGTTAATTCTATGGTCATTAATGTTTTTAATATAAATTTTCCTCCATACTGATTATTAAATAATAATCAGTGTGTTACTAAACCCACAACAGTAAAATCAGTCTGTATATACAGTAAAGCCTGCTTGTTATACTCACTGTGAAACCTAAGGGGTTAATCCTCTGCATTGTGTAAAAAGGCTGTTTGATCCTGTCTTTTCTGATCCTCCCCCTTTTACTGTCCCCAATCCATCTCCTGATAAGACAGAGCCTTTGGAGTCACTCTGCACATGCTCTCTTTGGTGTGTATTGCTAGAGAGTTTTTTTTCTCTTGAGAGGGTGCATGTGATCAGCACAGGGCCAATTAGCACTGTCCAGACAGAGGGTCAGGGGTCCTGCAGCCTCATAGAACAGTCAGAGTGGAGTGAAAACTCCTCCTACAAGCTTTAACCAGACACTGATAGAAGTCACAAGACTGCTATATACTGCTGATGAGAAAAGGTATTTAGCAGTTTATATTTCCTAAAATAATTGCAGTTTCATGTTCTGTGTACTGTAGGAGACCAGATATAGTGAATGCAGGACCCTGAGTTTAGTAACACTTTAACTCAACTCAACAAAACTCAAAAATGTTTTTTCTCATCTAATTTCATGTGAATCTTTTTTCAATATATGTATTTCCTAATGATGATTATTATATTGCAATATATTATTAAATCTCATCCAACTAATTAATGTTTAAAGGTTGTGTTTAGCTGGGATGGGCTCAATGGCCGACTTGTCATTGATGGTTTAAAGGCTCGAAAAGGAAGTATGAAAAAACAGTTCAGCCTGGAAGCTATGACACTACTTTATCTTGGTGGCGTTCCATCTCTTAAAGTACAGGTAATAATTAATCATATACATTAGCCCTACATAGAAAGATACTATATTTTAAAGTATGAGTTATAGCTCAGTCAGCATGAACCCTCACTACATAAATTTCTGTATGTTCATGGCATGAATGTGTCAGTGCAACAAAAACCGATACCTCAGCTTTCTGGTAGATGCTGAGGTGATTGTAGCCAAATTAGTGCAATTGTGACAGAGAAAATTGAGTACTGTCCATAATCCTTTTTTTATTTGCACTAACATAAAAATTTTCAGGACAAGCTTTCCGGGGATGTCCCCTTCTTCAAGGTCCAAGCAGTACTGATTCAGGTGTGCAGAAAGAAGACAGTTTCTACACACCTGTGGGACATCACTTCTCACAACCGGACCACACTATAGAAGACCTCAATGTTTTAGTTCTTAAAGGGAATATCAGACCTATCCAGGAAAGGAAAACGTTTGAACTAAGAATGATAATTCTTTTTGACACAAAAAATAATGGCCTAAATTTAGATATTGGTTTCCTTACCCATTATACTACAGTTTTACCACCTCCTCTTTAACTATCATCCCCCCCCCCCCCCTCCCCTCCAGTCTATAGCGCTCCCTCTGTCTTATCTCTCTAGCTCTGCTGCTTTATTTTTTTTAACATCTTAACATTCTGCTAAAACATTTGTGAATCAGTACTGCTTGGACCTTGAAGAAGGGGACATACCCCGAAAGGTTTTCCTGAAAAATTTATGTTAGTGCAAATAAAATAAGTATCACGAACAGTACTCAATTTTCTCTGGTAGATGCTGAAAATTTGAATCTGCTCTCTGTTTTGTTATGTCATTCCGGACCATAGATTTCTGAGCTTGAATTGCTGATACGGCAGTTACTAGGGTATGAAATTTGAATGAATTGTATGTTAAATATAAATACCAATTTTGTAGTGAGACTCCAAAATGGACAGAAAGAGCCAGGCAGTCTTATGCCCCGTACACACGGTCGGATTTTCCGATGGAAAATGTCCGATCGGAGCGTGTTGTCGGAAATTCCGACCGTGTGTGGGCTCCATCGGACATTTTCCATCGGATTTTCCGACACACAAAGTTGGAGAGCAGGAGATAAAATTTTCCGACAACAAAATCCGTTGTCGGAAATTCCGATCGCGTGTAGACAAATCCGACGGACAAAGTGCCACGCATGCTCAGAATAAATAAAGAGATGAAAGCTATTGGCCACTGCCCCGTTTATAGTCCCGACGTACGTGTTTTACATCACCGCGTTCAGAACTATCGGATTTTCCGACAACTTTGTGTGACCGTGTGTATGCAAGACAAGTTTGAGCCAACATCCGTCGGAAAAAATCCTAGGATTTTGTTGTCGGAATGTCCGAACAAAGTCCGACCGTGTGTACGCCCTATAATAGTTGAATTATTCAAAGTATGTAAGAAGCTCCCTAGACTGTGCCTGTAAGGCTCCTTTATACGGGCGCCTCCGTTTTGCTGAATCTGCTTTGCTCAGCGGGGGAGCCCTCCTCTGATCCCCGCTGAGCAGGCAGATGACAGGTTCATGTCCGCTCACTGTGCAGAGCAGAGACGGACCCAGTCTCGCTCTTTCCCCTATGGGGAAAACAGGTGAAAATGGACAAACTGTCCATTTTCATCCAATCCCATCCGATCCGATCAGCCAGGCAGATAGAAAATAGGATCACCATCCGTCTAGATTTTGTGGACAGGATCGTATCAGATAGCGGCAGATGTCACTGTTGACATCCACCACTCCATAGGCAGGAATGGAGGGTCCGATCAGGTCCATCTGAAAAACTGACAGGTGGACCTGATCAGACCCGTGTGAAAGGGGCCTTACTGAGAAATCACCTGTGGGTGGGCTGACCTTTAAAAGAACCTAACAATTCTGGTGCATTAGCTACAGTATGTGCTTGATAAGAGGGTCCAGTTAGTTCTTGGAAGTATTATGGCCCTACAGCTCGAAGCATGGGCACTGAAGGGAAGGACAGCTATTAAAACGGTTGTACTAAGCAAGCTTATATATTTCAGGGTATGCCAAAGAAAAGCTTTACTGGTTGTCTGAAAAATGCAAAGATAAATGAGGTGCCCTTAGACAAACCATCCCACACAGTCGGTGTCATCCCATGTTATGAAGGCTCTTTTGAACCAGGAATGTATTTTGCTCAAGAGGTGGGATACATCGTTGCAGGTAGGTAAAATTGCCAATAAACAATATCCGCCATTTTCACTAGATAAGATGACGAGGTTAACCTCATTTTTTTTTCTTTTTATAGATAGTACTTTCGACACAGGACTTGATTTTGAAATTAGTTTTGAAATCCGACCACAAGACCTATCCAATGTATTATTACATCTAGGGGACAAAACAGACAACAGACTGAGCCTTTACATGGATAGCGGGAAGGTAAGACATTTATTGTGCTTATCTAATTACTAGTGCTGCCTCGGGCAGGCCATAAATGAACAGTTGTCTCCTTGGGAACAATGGAGTGAAGACAACTACAGGTCCTTGAACAGTACAGCAGATCCTGAAATATGTCATAGGAGTTAAAGTTGTTGCAAAGGCTCAAGGTTTTTTTTACCTACATGCATTCTATGCATGAAGGTAAAAAACCTTCTGTGTGCAGCAGGCCCTCCACCCCTAATACTTACCTGAGCCCCCCTCTCGATCCATCGATGTCCAGGAGAGCTCTGCCTCTCCGGGGACTTGCACTTCTGATTGGCTTTTGGCAGCAACAGGAACCATTGGCTCCCACTGCTGTCAATCACAGCCAGTGAGCTAATCAGGAGACGGAGGGGGCGGAGCGAAGCCACGGCTCCATGTGTGAATGGACACACAGAGCCGCATCTCGGGTGTGTGCTGGCTTGGGTGCCCCCCGAGCAAGCTGCTTGCTGTGGGGGCTCTAGGTAGGAGGGAGGGGCCAGGAGCACCAGCATGGGACCCAAGAAGAGGAGGATTGGGGCTGTTCAGTGCAAAACCATTGCACAGAGAATGTAAGTATAACATGTTTGTTATTAAAAAAAAACAAGGCTTTAATATCGCTTTAAGTCGGCCATAGATGGATTGAATCTTAACCAGTTTAGCAGGGACTGGAAAGGAAAGAAAATTGCATAATGTATGGCGAGCTTTACCAGATAAGAGGAAATTGCATGTGCGCTATCCTTCCTTCCCTCTTTGCATCTAGAGGATGTTATAAAATAAAGAGCACTTTTAATGTCAAAATTATT
Source organism: Aquarana catesbeiana (assembly GCF_042186555.1). Classification (NCBI taxonomy): domain Eukaryota; kingdom Metazoa; phylum Chordata; class Amphibia; order Anura; family Ranidae; genus Aquarana; species Aquarana catesbeiana. The sequence goes on from NC_133328.1 coordinate 476,994,365, forward strand.
CTTAATTGCCTTTCAGGATAGCCCTTTTGCATGACTTTTGCATCAGGGCAACAAATATTCTATATCCAGGTCAAACTGTATGCACATCGTAGGACTGCAGCATCTTGCAGCTAATAAGGGCTGATGAATTTTGACACAGTAAATCTGATATAAACCAATTACTACTAAAGAAACACGATTTATATGTCCAACTCTTTACTTCATGTTTTTTTTTTTTTCAGGTAACCATGTCTATTAATAATGGTGCTGGTACTTTTAAAGCCTCAGTTACTTCTCCAGGGGTGTTGTGTGATGGCAAATGGCATACCATAACAGGTGAGAACAATTTCCAACTACCAGTGTCCTTGTATTTATTAATAAACACACAGACACTCCAAACCAAGAAGACAGCTGTATGTGATTATTGCTAAATACAAAGCTGAACTACATATATACAGCATAAAAAAGGGGTAAACTATCATGATGTACAGGTATAATTATGTTCAGGTATACTGCACAGTCAGGATGGTAGCACACTGTTTCTAATTTACATTTTTAGCTTGCTTTACCATTAGAATTTACATCAGAAGTATGATAATACCAGTTTAGTATCCAATGAGAAGGCAGATGATACTGCAGCAATGAATACTGGTATGCCCATCCTGGCTATGCAGCATGGCGGGATTGTGTAAATCACAAGATTGGCAAAACACAAATTTTTAAAACAAATCAAAAAAATTGTTTGCATATTTAATAAATGTATTTTTCTCTGCTTACCTGGAGTCCTACTTTAAAGGGAATGTATAGTCTTTTGAGCGTTTTTTAGAAAAACATGTTAGAGACCAGCTTGATGTAAGCATGTTTATCAATGTGCAATACATTGTATGTAAAGGCAAAGGGGAACGATTACTGTAGACCCTTTGTCAAGTTTATGTCTGTTTGTGCTTCCACTGGGGATATTCACTCTCGCTATTTGTCCCGGTAACCAATGTCACTGAGACAGAAGTTGATTGTAAATCCAAAGTCATAAAGTTGTCATGAGGTGAGGGGAAAGCTTCCAAATGGGATATTTGTTCTGGTGACATCTGTCTAAAGCTGGCTTTACACTAATAGAATTTTGTTCCCAATTTTAGGAACATTAGTTTGATTTTCTAGTTGACAATGGGGCAAATTGAAATTGATGTTTGTTTTCAACCGTACTGACAAGAAAATTTGAAGGAACCAGATGGAAAATTTTTCATATAAATTTCTAACAGTCTATGTATTTTGTTTGGGAAATTACATTCATCCTAAAATTGATTGTAGAAACTAAACACAATTTTAAAGTACTTTTGTATGACATGCATTCAAAGAATGTACAAAGACTTTTTATATGTTTGTATGAATGAAAGTTTGCTAGTGTATAGTCAGCTTAATATGGGAATTGCCCTCAATGGGGGAGATTTTCTCTAACTTGCAAGCATCTCCAATTGTAACAACTGCAGCTGTCTGAATGCAATAGCCAAAAAGGGGGAATTTCTCCATTCACGCTGAATGAGAGAAAATCTTAACATGATTTGCTGGCCATAAACAAATTTTTTTAACATTTAAAATAAAAAAAAAAAACGAAACGATTCCTCCATCCACACAAACAAGGTGGATGAAAGAATGCTCCCCACCAGGACAAAGGCACCTACAGCTGTCAGAATACACTGATGGGTGAGTGCAAATAAGCTTTCCGGGATGTCCCGTTAGAAGTTAATTAACAAGCAGAGTCACACACAGATTGGAATTCAAGCTGATCCCTGCCGAACAGGCAGAATTTCGATCAGTGTATGGGCTGCTTAAAGCTGGATACACACTGTTTGAAAATCGGTCAATGTGTACAGCAATTAGTCTAACAGATCTAATCTAGCCAATCTAACAACCAGCTTTGTCGAAGTGACATGCTGGAAAACCAGCATCTGATCAGCGCTTGCAGCCAATGACAGGGGGAGACCCCCTGTCAGAATATAATAGCACAGCAGGGGAGATAGCCATACTAACATCACCTGTGTTGGTACGGAAATCTGTCCGTTTTTGTTTTGTTTAACTCGCTGGGTTAAATGAAAAAAAAAAAACTTGGACCTTAGAGTTTGTCCAGTTGAAAACAATGTACTGCCTGTATAACTGATATCTCATCTCAGCTGTTATTAACAGCAATTTCATCAACCCACTATCTACTATCTTCAGTGGCAAATCTAAAATTTGCTGTATTTGAATCAAAAAAATAAATAATGGAAGAACAAACTTGTAGAAAAATGGAAAATCAACCAAAAAGGACTACAGTAACTCAAAATATGTGCTCATTGAAAATACCGTATTATTTCCCTTTACAGCTGCACTCCAGCTTTACCCTTAGGCTCGCTTCACACTGCTGCAACTTGGGATCCGACTTGAGAGACCCCCAAGTCGCGTGACATGTGAAATCCTATGTTAGTCAATGATAGCTGTCTTAATTAGCACTACTGAAGTCGCTCCGACTTTTGAAAAGGTTCCTGTACTACTTCAAGGCGACTTCTATTCTCTTCTATTCTATACTTCTATTAAGCAGTACTCAAGTCGCCTTGCAAAGTCACAATGCAAGTCGAGTGACTTTCAGGATGCGGCAGTGTTAACTGAGCCTTAGTCTTGCACAGTTGTACAGGCTCCCCTCCTGTACTGAAATTGCTTACTCTGATTTCACTAGACACAGTGAGCCTTTTAGCATCATCTTCTCAGCATCAACTAGCTCATTCCTCCTTGACCTTACTGGCTCATTCCTTTCATTCATTGAATTTCAGTTCTTTCAATCATGGAGGTTCAGCATTAGGTGGTGAATTACCTAAAGTGCTTCTCATGCAACGCAGCCTGGTTAGTAACGCCCAAATCTCCAAACTGACAACCACTTAGGTATTTTGATATTTGGTGGGTTACTCCCACCAGCCATGTGAAGAACCAGTGAAGATGTCGCTGGGTCTAAAATAAGGTATGTAGGTAGGAAAGTTTTATAAAATGAATTAGAATGTTGATACATAGGAGAAAGGAACAAGCGACAGTAAAATATAAGCAGGTTAAACTAACTTCAATCACCAAGTAGACAAGCCCGTTAGTCTGGTTTTAATAAAATATTGACTAATAATATCATTGTATTTGTTCGTCAGCATTACAACTGTATGCTCAAAATATGAAATATTTAAAACAGCCTCCCAAAGCCATACAAGCCTGAGAGTAACTAGCAGTTATTATTGTGCTGAATTTATCTGCCCAATTAGTTTTGCAGAATGAACCTCAGCCAAGAGAGAAGTGCATTCAAAAGCTTGATAAAACCTCAGGCATTAAGATTTTATTGCATGCACTGTTGTATTTTCAAATGCTAAAGAATTATCATTCATTTTACACATTTGTTTTATACTGAGTGGCACGTTGAGCCATTATGAGTTAAAGTAACATAACTATTAATGGTGTCTTTATTTTTTAGTGAGTCAGAAGAGAAATGCTGTTCATCTCTATCTAGACAATGAGACCAAGCAGACAGCTGGTTCCAACTCTGCACTGCGATCAAGTACTAAGGCTTCATTGTACATTGGGGGAGTTCCAGGTAATTCAATGCAATCTTCTTTAAGAAGGTGTGGGTACCTTGTTCCTCATAATCAATGCAATGATACAGCTTATGTATGTTAAAAGTAGTGATGGTAAATCTTCCTGGTTTGATTCACCAAGTGTTTTGTGAATCTTGTTTAAAAATTTGGCGACCCGGTCTTAGAGGCATATCTCAATGAAGTACAAAGGAGATAAATCATGTTAAATTCTGGCCATTTTTAGGACTAACAGGCAAACTAATGTACTGTATACAAAAGACATGGTAAGCTGTACACTGCTTGAAGGACATATGCTATATACACAAAAAACATAAAATGGGTAGAGGGTCTTTTCATGCAACAATTTTAAATCAGGAAAAATTTGCTAAAATGTACTAAAGAAAAAGAATACAACAGGTGTTTTGATACAAGAATTAAGGGGCCACAGTTAATTGTGCAGTATAAATTTGTCCAGCAGTAGGACAATTTTAAATAGAAAGTCTAGGCCCAAATTTAGTAGAAACACCACAACACTGGCTGGAGCTTTACTACAAAAATTAATATATTGCAGAGCATACAGCCATGTAAAATTAGCAAACAGAAGGACAGTTTTATTTAGAGATGATAGGCCTAACTGCTGTATGTCAGACTTTTATTAAATCTACGAGGATAAGGGGGATTCAGTGAAACTGAATGCTATAATGTGAGGTGGTTTAGGTGCCCACTGATCTTTCACTTAGTTTTTTTCCTTCAAACTGAACTCTGGGCATTTTCTTTCCCATGCAGTGTGGGCTGTGCCAGGTCCAAAAACAGAATGTAACTAATGAATGTCCCACGTTGAGCAGACCAAACTTAAAAAAGGCCACATCAACATTAAATAAAAACCAGTATAAATACAAACCCCCAAGTTACCAACACCTTAAAACAAAGGCCCATGTTTTTTCTTAAAAGAAAGCCTTGTAGCAAAAGAAAAAAGTTTACAATGAATGGGACATCCTGCTACAAGTGACTGCCTCAAAATAAATGGACAAAAAAGCCTCAATAATAAGAATAAAAAAGACATCAAAAAGGTTAACTGCCAAAGAGCTAGCAATTGGAATTAAAATGCATTTTCCTAACTGACCCTAATCTCTTTCTTTACATGGGCATACAATATGCTGCATTCAGAACTGTAATTAATACAGATCTGAACACAGCAGTATTTCATACAAAGACTGTAAATAATGGTCTGTAAAGTGAAATATACTGTATATACTCGAGTATAGGTCGACCCGAATATAAGCCGAGGCACCTAATTTTACCACAAAAAACTGGGAAAACATATTGACTCGAGTATAAGCCAAGGGTGGGAAAATGCAGCAGCTACATGGTAAACAATGCCCATCTGCACCCTCACCTCACTGTGCCCATCTGTAGTCTCTCTGTGCCCATCTGTAATGTCACTGTGCCCATCTGTAGTGTCACTGTGCCCATCTGTAGTCTCACTGTGCCCATCTGTAGTCTCACTGTGCCCATCTCTAGTGTCACTGTGCCATCTCTAGTGTCACTGTGCCCATCTCTAGTGTCACTGTGCCCATCTGTAGTGTCACTGTGCCAATCTGCAGCCGTACCTTCCATTAGTAAAACAGCGTGTGTAACAGCATGTGTCTCCCGCTGTGTATGCAGTCTGTTCCGCCGTCCATTGAAAGAAAGCCCCTCCTCCTCTTTGTCCGAGCTAGAGGAACACTGATACAATGCTGGGAAACTGTATCAGCGTTCTGTCTATCAGAGATGAGGAGGAGGCGGGGCTTTCTTACAATGGACAGCGGAACAGACTGCATACACAGCAGGAGACACACGCTGTTACACATGCTGTTTTACTAATGGAAGTTACGGCTCACTCGAGTATAAGCCGAGGGGGGTTTTTTTAGCCAAAAAAATGGGCTGAAAAACTCGGCTTATACTCGAGTATATACTGTAATGTGCATATAAAGCTGTAAACATGTTGTCATGACCTTTCATATCAGTGGACCGATCGGGTCCGCCTGTCCGTCATGTTATATGAAAGGGCATCATTTTGCACGTGTGCCTAGGATAACAGACATTTTAAATATAGGCTTAAGGCCTCTAAAATCAAACAAATGTGTATTCTGTAAGCAACCCAGAAACAACAGGTTCTTTGTCTGCTCCAACTCTGCAAATGGGCAAGCGTGCTTTAAAAATGTGCTCTACGCCTAATAAGTCCAGCTGCCTAATGCTGTAATGTGTTGCTAAGGGTCTACATACTTCATGAACACCTTTGTACTTGTCTGGTCTATTCATATTATGCTTATAAGATATTTTGTGTGTTTACAGATGCCTTGGAAATGCCATGGCTTCCGGTCAAGAGATCCTTTGAGGGCTGTATGAAGAACCTGAAAGTCAATAAGAAAGATATTAAAACCTTAAAACTCCATGGTGCCATCAGTCTAAGCAGATGTCCTGCAGTGTAACTGATAAGTCTATTTCACGTATCACTCTCCATGGAACGTTCATCAATATGGGTCTATTGAGATCTGCTGCACAGACTTTTTCCCATATTAAGGATTTATTCTAAGAATGGAAAATGGACATTGGGAACTCTAAACACTTCTGATATTCTTATTTGCAGTTTGTTAAAATGTAAAGCCAATCTAAATTGCAACTACCTCAATTTGAAGAGCTGTTATTTGCAGATATAATGGTGCCTTGTGGGAAAACATTCTGTTTAGCTGTGATAGATTACACGGTCTTGGAACAATTATCGGGATAAACTCAGAGTGAAAACAGAGACAACACAGACTCTTTAGCTTTTATCTACTGTATTACCAAAAACTGGGATTCATTAAGACAAGACACAGACTTTGTGGTTACTGCTATTTACTGAGGCTGTCCAATCCTATACCACTACTCTTAAATGTCAATATAGATAAAACCATTTTCTACACCTACTATGGATATGGTTTTACATGTTAACACTTGTCAAAAAGACCATAACGAAAACACTGATTTAATAAGATTTCCGATTAATAAAGTTTTTAAAGTGATATGTGCTAATTGTAAATGTTTTGTTATAACAAAGTTTATAATTAAAATGTATATCAACTGTCTTGGTGTATGTACACTAAATATTGCTGCTGCATGGGTAGTATCTGACAGCTTCAGTGAGGTTAAGCACTGTACATGATAATTATGTACTTTGGACAAACCTTGAAGATACCGCTTTCTTTTAAGTCAAAGCAGTACTTTTACACTGATATTTAAAACCTATCCCCTAGAAAAAAAAATGGTCCTTGCAGTTGGGTTACCTCTGGACTACAAGGATCAAATGCTTGTTTAGGTCTAGGGTACTGGGAAAAAAAACTGTTTTGCTTACCTGATTCCTTGATTCTCCTGGCAGCTGGTGCTCTCCTCAGGTAAGCAAAAGTTATTTTTCTAGTACTCTAGAACAGCCTTTTGTAACCAAGATGCCTTCTGGGTTCTTCAGGGGTGCCTTGGCAAAATGCCTAAAAATTTGCCTAAATTGCCCAACATTTGTGTACAAGGCAGCGTGGATCAAGCCTGGTTTTTGTTACACAAAGCAACAGGTTTTCATTGTGCAAAATTACAACCATGGGCACTGTGCAGGCCACCCGCCAGTGTCCTAACAACCATTGTTGTCATTGATAAGGAGGATCTGCACAGCATCCTTGTTTGACACCCCAACCCCTCTCTGTCAGCACTGGGGTCACGTTAGTTGCGTGCGGGAGAGAAAATGAGGAAGAAGAAATGATGAAGAAATACGAGTCAGTACCAGTGTGCAAAAAAGGTATTTGCTTTTAAAGAATAAATCAGTTCTAATATTTGGTGTCCTACGTGTGTGAATGCTGCTGCAATATTAGTTTTGTTTTTACATTTTAGAAGAGGGTGCCTCTAGAGTGTCCACAATTTTAAAGAGTGTTTTCACTGGAAAAAAGTTGAAAAACACTGCTCTAGACCAAAACACATACAGTATTTAGCCCTTGCATTGCAGGGTCAACCCCACTGCAAGGGAGGATTTTCGCTTTCCCTGGAGATCAGCTTTAACAAAATGTCAGAAAAATTTTTTACAATTAGGAAAAACCCTTCAAAGTTATATATATATATATTGTACTGATATACTGTATACATAATATGAAAGAAAACCTAAACTCACATACATATGACAAAGCTGAATTATTTATAGGAATATCTTCATTTATATACTAAGACAGGGGAACCAGTGATTTCAGCTCACAGCATTGCCTGTCATGGCTGGACAGAGGTGTGACCAAAAATTTTAACTGCTAAAAATGAGACATTTTTGGGGACAAAAAAGACTGATCTTTGCACGGTGCTCAGGAAGAATGCTAAAATGACCACAGGAGGCTTTTTTGGAGCTGGGCTTTAAGCAGTTTGTGCCAAGTTCCACTTTAGTCCTGCATATAAGTGCTAGTGACTAGTGGGTATACCAGGTTCAAAGATGTTACATACACTCTTCCCAGTGCCGAGTTGTGGGCTTTCACATCATGCCTTAAAAATCTGTATACAGAGGAAAAAAGGCTTGGACATTCTTTGCACCGCAGACCTTCAGTAAAATTTCACTATTTTGGGCAATGCCTTCCGATAACTGTAATGCCCTGTACACATGGTCGGATTTTCCGACGGAAAATGTGTGATAGGACCTTGTTGTCAGAAATTCCGACTGTGTGGGCTCCATCACACATTTTCCATCGGAATTTCCGACACACAAAGTTTGAGAGCTTGCTATAAAATTTTCCGACAACAAAATCCGTTGTCGGAAATTCCGATCGTGTGTACACAAATCCGACGCACAAAGTGCCACGCATGCTCAGAATAAATTGAGAGACGAAAGCTATTGGCTACTGCCCCCTTTATAGTCCCGACGTACGTGTTTTTTACGTCACCGCACTCAGAACAATCTGATTTTCCGACAACTTTGTGTGACCGTGTGTATGCAAGACAAGTTTGAGCCAATGGATTTTGTTGTTGTTGCATTGATTTTGTTGGCGGAATGTTCGATCAATGTCCGACCGTGTGTACAGGGCATAATACTGATGCAACTAGACTTTTGGGATACTACTGACTGGTTAAATTGATGATAGGCAACTCCTATCCTCATATTGATTAGTGGTTCCAAATGAATAATAACTACTGCAGTAGGGAACAGACACAAAAGATACGCTCAGCATCTTTCCAAATAACTGTTCTGCTTTATTATGATGCAATTGAAGGTTTTTATACACATGATTACGTAAGTATCACATTAAAGCGGTTGTATACCCACTGACATTTTTTTTTTTTAAAACCCTGTAAGACAAAAGGCATAATGAGCTAGTATGCACCGCATACTAGCTCATTATGAAATACTTAGAACGAGGCGTCGGTATCTTACCTGGTCCACGCCGAGGTAGCTGACATGTTGCCTCGGCGTGTCTTCTGGGTATTGCGGGTCCAGCGCTGTGAGTGGCTGGAGCCGCGATGTCATCACTCCCACGCATGCGCACGGGAGATTTCTTTCCCGGCAAGGTCTGGCAGTTGCCGGGCCTTCAGCCGAGAATCCCCTGTGCGCATGCGCCGCTGCAGTCAGCGGCTCATAGCAAGGGGAATATCTCCTAAACCGTACAGGTTTAGGAGATATTTTCCTTACCTACAGGTAAGCCTTATTATAGGCTTACCTGTAGGTAAAAGTTAAAAAAAAGACTATACAACCGCTTTAATATTACAATTGTACATTTATGGTAACAAGGGGCGTTACATAGGCAAGCTAATTCTAATCTGGACTCGAAAAAATGTAAACATTTACTGAAAACATTATAAATGCTTTGTGCACAGTGAGGGCAGTGTTCAATACATACAAAATAGAATACAATTATTTACAGAACATACAAATTTCCATTACAGTCTCCCCTCTTTTGATCAATATTTTGATCACTAACTATACCTGCTATCACCTTTAACCTGGAACCTCCACACGCTTAGGTGGAGGTAGTCCTGGCCAAAGAGGCAAAAAAAAAAACTCCATTGTGGAGAAAATAATAGCTGAGCAACTTTTTCATTACAAAATGACTTTTCATTGTGAAAAACAAATGATTGATAAGACATATTTACAGAGTACTGGCTGTACACTCCTGTGGCCAGAATGTGAATTGTGAGCATGCTGACTTATCAGCATATGTAAACACAGACAATTCTACATAAAATGGAAGACGTACAAAAGACAAATATGACTTCAACATGGCTAACTACTTTTCAAATATATATATAAGCCTTACAATTAAAGTAATTGAATCAAAAAGTACCCTAGACTGTGATCTCAATAGGGAAACAAATCAAATACAGAGATTTTTTTTTATTTAGTTATTTTTGCAGTGTCTGGTGTGGATCCAGGTGACTTTTCCTTCAAGTTTTGCAAAAACTGTACATAAAATAGATGCTGTATTGAGTCTCCAAACATTTCCTTATATATAAATGTCTCTTAACAATCCACAAGTCACCTGGCTTTAGTTTTAGATCCTTCCAAACTTTTAGGATCTGGAATTGGGGAGAAAACACATAAATGAGTTTGTCAAAAAACCTTAAAAGATCAGCAACGTTCTCTGTGAGATCCGAATGGAGGACTTCAGCTGCTGAGACAAAATATAAGCAAGTGAGTAACACACTCCCAAACCAAATCCCATAGGGAGAGAGTCCAACACCCCTCTTAGGGTCTTAATAAAATATAAGAAAACATTCAGGCAAAAGTCTTCTAGTTTCTTACTCTACTTTGTCCGCTACATTGTAGACAGTAGGGGGTGTAAAAATAAAACCTCAAAACTTCTAGCAAGGACTCTCCTATAAAAATGATTTCCTCTGTTACTCTCAGTACTTTCTGGCACTGTTATAAAAACAACTGTGGTGAACCCTGGCTCTATCCCACGCTCATTTACTAAGGCAGCCATAAATGCTTGTGACTGATGACACGGTCCATGTGTCAAGCTGGAGGGAAAAGAGTGGCTGGCAGACATAAATGATCACCTTTTCCAAAGTCCTGTTTCATAAGAAGTTGCCCCCTGTGGACCACTTGTTCTTCTCGTTCTGGGGTCCTTATAGTTGAATTATTAATCCCAGCTATACTGGGCCAGAACTAGGGTGAAATCTGTGAGTTGCACAGACCCAGCAAGTGTCCGGGGCTGTAAATGCAGCACCCTTAGTCACCTGGTCTGCTTCCATGTGTGAGTTTTAATGTTAGTATGGCTACCTCAGCAAGAACCTGGAAGGCTGAAAACAGCCAATCAAATTAACTTGGCATGCTTGATTGGTTTACCTGCCGAAGTAAAAACAAACTTCTGGCCCTTCAAATGGAACCAAAAGCTCTCGATATCTCGACTATCTATATAAATATACATTCTTTTTATAGCTCACAGGCTTTGCTAAAACATGGAGCTCTGCTTCTTGAGCTGGGGAAAAAAAGGATCCAATGACTTTGAATACAGAGTATCCTTCTGGGTGATAAACTGCATACTCAAATCTACAAAAAATTAAATATCTGGGTCTTCAGGGAGTGTGTCCTGCACTGGGCTCGCAGCAGCTGATTCCTACACCATCAATTTAACACGTGGGTTTTCCTTTGTCTCCAGCCTCCTCCAATAGAGGCAATAAGGTGGCTGGATTCAAATGTACGCATTTTTCATTGTTAGATTTGTACATAAACAAACTCATATTTTAAACCTTTCATTAGACAAACATTTAGTTAGCTGTATATTTGCTGCGCAGAATGTCGGACCATTAAAAATTAAATGTTTGACCAAAATAATGTCTAACTTTGTCTAATAGCACCTTTGCATAAAGCTACAGCTCTGATATATCGGGGTGAACCCTTCATTACTGGGTCCAGCTTGCATAAATATATTACAATGGCTTGTTTTCTATCATGCTATTTGTGTAAGAACTCCAGTTTCATGTTTCAAAAGACAACTTCTTCCTGGCAATATTATAATAAATGATAACAATACCCTGCGGTCATGCAGAGATGCCCATAAATCCAAACTATTCTTCTGCTTATACCACTGTACTTACAAGGAAAAGGGACACATCATTTCACAATCCACACATTCTGCTTTGGATTTCAAAAATAAAAATAAATAAAACAAAAGGACCAAGAATCTGTATGATGGACCAGAAAGCATCAAAAACTAAAAAACAACTGGCTGCAGGTGGCATGTATCCTAACAGGGTGTGTGGACTTGATGTGATGGGTCTGTTATATTTAAATTTTATTTTTTATAACTCTCACATCATGGACCGCACATCAAGTTATTATCAAAAACCTTAAAATTTCATTTTTGTAGAAAAACTTCTTATGTATCCCATCCATCTTGGCTTTGTTAAATATTATGGCAGCTGTATTCCAAATAACAACCTCATCTTATTCTTGTTTTCAATAAGGGCTTATTGTATAAATTTAAAATTACCAAATTGTTATCTTAATCTAAACTAATCCCATTCATTACAAATTTCCCCAATAACCTGGATTTCATTTCCAACCAAAGGTTGTCTAAACCAGTTTCAATATATCTATATTATGAATAAAATTGTTAAACTCATATTAGAAATTTATACTCATTATTACTTAATTTTACTTAATTTCCCTTTTTTAAATGCACTGTTTCCACTATCAAATGATATTCAATTTGTGTAATACACGGTTAAATGTAACCTTCATTTTACCATGCTTGGAAAACAGATTAAAAAAAATAATTGTGATCACATTGTTTATCATTAGATTCCTTAACCCGGCACATTTTGTTATAACTGTTTTGTCTAAAAAACTGGAATTAGCATGGTGTCCTTCCAGCTTATCACTGACCTCTCATCTCAGCCACATTCTTTCATGAGAGCACAAAGGAGGGGGTCACATCTGCGTACATGACACACACAAGCAATAGAACTAAAGGTCCCAGCATTCGCACACACATACACCAATATCTCTCTAAAATCACTTAAATTTTTCCCATTTGTACACAACACATGCATATCATTCTCTCACTTTCTTTTAACCCTCATTAATATTTCCCTGCCTAAATTCTGCTTTCCTTATTTTGTTCAGATATCTTTTATATCCAGCTTCTCTGATCAGACAGGCATAGATCATCCGATCTTCCCTCTCTGACAACATATAAAGTATTTTGTTTTACCTCTCATTTCTCTGTTTTTTTTGTTTAATAAATTTTTATTAAAGAAAAATATAACAAAGATATACATATATCTCAGAATAGATGCATTCTTGAAAACACAACAACAAAAGTTTCAGCACTCACAGATTACAATGAGTAGTTATAAGCTAACCCTCCAATAATTGGCTCAGAAGCTATACAAAGTGTTAATATAACACCAAAACACCAAAAGAAGAAAAAAAAAAAGCATAGGATTAATACTTTATGAGCACTTGAAACAAAACAGAATTAATATAAAAAAGGAAAAACCTTACTTTGGTATATAGAAACTGAGAGATAAACAAGAGCAGAAAAAATAAAATTAAGAAAAATTAGATGAAAGAAGAGAGAGTAGAAGAAAAAATGGAAGGTAGGAAAGGTAAGAAAACAGAGGGTAGGAGGGGGGGTAGGGGGGGGGGGGGGGTTGTTGCTGGCATGCATGTCTACATATTGAAAGGGAATGAAATGTTGAGGTGTAATTGGCTAAGCTTAGTCGAAAGATTTAAGTGGTTTGCGTTATAAGTTCCTTATAAACAGATGTGGATTGAAATTTTATCCAAGAATCCCAGGTTAGGGAATGTTTCTTAGAGGTACCTCTAATGTCGTGGGTGATGCTCTCCATAAGATGTACCTTATCGACCATTTGTAGCCAAACTTTTGTAGAAGGGATTGTTGGTTGACCCCATAAAGTAGGAATTATAGCTTTGGCAGTGTTTAGTAAATGAGGAACAATTGAACGTTTATATATTCTTATGGGGGTTTTGGTAGAATGAAAAAGGATAGTCCACGGGTCATTGGGTATATTGACATCCGAAATCTGTACTATTAAATTGCGGATGGCATCCCAATAAGGTCGAATGAGTGGGCAAAACCACCAGATGTGTGCGTGAGTAGCTTTGTTCCCACAGTTCCTCCAGCATAATGGGGAACTGGCGGGGAACATTTGTTGTATTCTGGCTGGGGTGTAATGCCATCTAGTAAGCAATTTATAGTTGACCTCTGACATTTTTGAGGCCAATGAGGAAGTATGGGCTAATTGGAGGATCTTATCCTTTTGATTATCTGTAAGGGAGGAATCTAAGTCAGACTCCCATTTAGCCAGGAAAGGTAGGAAGTTGGGATTTTGAAGTGCAATGAGAGCTTTGTAAAATAGAGAAATTCCATGTAAAGGGGGATCTTTTGGGTAAAATATTTCTTCTATGGCATTTAATTCACTCAGATCTCTAAGCGGGTTAGGAAGGGATCCTAAGAAATGTTGTAATTGGTGATATCTCCATTTATCTAGAAATGTGGTAGGTTTAGGAGCAAGGATCACATGTAGTGGTTTAAGTATGTTGTCACGGAGGACATGATGTAATAAAAGAGGCTCTTCCGATCCCCATGATTTAAAGCCTGGGTCTAATAAGCCCGGTAAGAAATATTTATGGTTGAGGAGAGGTAATAGAGGAGAATCATACTTCCATGAGAATTTTTTGTGCAGGGCGTCCCAGATATCTAAGGAGGATATAGTGAGAGCCGAGGTAGATCGAGCTAGGTTCCTACAAGAACGGGGTATCCAGGGGGCTACCGAGAGATCCACTCCACTTAAAAAATATTCAATTTGTACCCATAGTTTCGATTTAAGAGCGTATTTCCAATCAGCCAACCTGGACAAGATAACCGCTTGATAATATGCCTTAAAATTAGGAAGTGCTAGACCGCCTGAGCATTTGGAGCAGAATGGTAGCTCTCTCGATATCCTGGAATGACCGTTCTTCCAAATAAATCTGGAAATCAGAGTTTGTAATATAGTGAAGAACCTCACTGGTACTCCCATTGGGAGCATTTGAAAGAGAAAAAGGATGCGGGGTAGTATATTCATTTTGATTATATTCACTTTCCCCAACCATGTGTGTGATAAGTTGGACCATTTTTGTAGATCCTCTCTGATCCTATTTAGCAAGGGGATATAATTGTGTCGAAATAAAGAATGGAGATTGGAAGTCAGATATATACCTAGGTATTTCATGCTTTTCAATACCCATTTAAAGGGAAACAGGGGCTTAAGGGAAAGAACTTCAGACTTGGAGATATTAATGTTTAAAATTTCGGATTTAGATACATTTATTTTGAAGTTAGAGATGGATTGAAAGGTAGAAAATTCAGACATTAAGTTGGGAATTGAGATGCATGGTTGCTGGATAAAAAATAGTACGTCATCCCCATAAGCCGCGTATTTATGGAATCTTTTGCCTATTTGTATGCCTTTGATATTAACATTATGCCTAATTGTAGCTAGGAAGGGTTCTAAGGTGATAGCAAAGAGGAGAGGGGAGAGAGGACAACCTTGTCTGGTTCCATTATGTAAGACAAAGGGGTCACTCAACGTTCCATTAATTCTAATTTGTGCTGAGGGATTAGAATAAAGGGATGAGATTCGGTGGAACATTTTAGGTCCCAGCCCAAAGTGACGTAAGGTCATCTTAAGATATTCCCAGTCCACCCTATCAAAAGCTTTTTCAGCATCAGTGGAGAGGAGTAGGGTGGGCTGGGCGCATCTCTGAACGTATTGGATTAAGGATATTGCACAAAGTGAATTGTCTTTTGCTTCTCTATTGGGTATGAATCCTGATTGGTCTGCTGATATCCAGCTGGGTAAAAGAGGGAGCAGCCGATTTGCAATTACTTTGGCAAAAAGTTTGATGTCAACGTTAATTAGTGAAATTGGCCTAAAACTGTTACATAGGGTGGGATCCTTATCGGGTTTAGGGATGACAGTGATATGAGTTGATAGAGATTCTGGGCGTAGACCTGAAGAATGAGAGATAGAGTTTGCATAAGCGGTGAGACGAGGGAGCAGAATGTCGCTGAATGTTTTATAGTATAAAATAGTGAACCCATCCGGTCCAGGAGCTTTGCCGGATGGGGATGATTTCAATCATTTCTCTGTTTTGACTTTTACTAGTTGTAGTGCCTGACCCCAAATTCATCCCACAACTTAACATGAAAATGTCCCTTTCTGTCTAGTGTTATTGTCACCCTTGATCCATCCTGCTCACATAGATAGCTGTTTCTCTAACTGTTTACTCTGCATGATTCTTAGTCCCTGTGGACCTTGGTAACCCAGTTACCCATTGTGGATCCCTGTCCACTTTAACCATTAATCTAGGGGCTCAGTATAGGCGGAACCGCACCTTCGGTTCATATATAGCGCTCCTCTTGCACTGGGCATTTTTGAGGGTCTCTTACCCTTCATTCCCTTACTTAATTCAATGCCCATAATGACTGGCCAGTCTTCTCTACGTGTGCCTATACCCTCTTGCCTCTAAACTACTTTATCTAGCAGATGTACTACATATACCTGCGAACAGCACTATTCTTCCCTTTCTTATCTATAACACTCCAATGGACAATAGACAGTGACAACATAACATATAACCACCAATCAATACAGTTCGATTAAGGGGAGTAAAATAGGTACCCTTTGTCCCGAAAATGTCTTACCGATCAAGGAAGTCTGATAACTCAAATGTAAGCAAAAGACTTACCTTAGCCGACTGATTATCAGAAATTCCCGTATCGTCTCAAGCTCCTCGTTTCGGATACTCAGGGTCACCTGGAATCCCCTCCTAAGGCAAAGCTCGCCATGCTGACTTGGTTAAATTGATGATAGGCAACTCCTATCCTCATATTGATTAGTGGTTCCAAATTAATAATAACTACTGCAGTAGGGAACAGACACAAAAGATACACTCAGCATCTTTCCAAATAACTGTTCTGCTTTATTATGACGCAATTGAAGGTTTTTATACACATGATTACGTAAGTATCACAACAATATTACAATTGTACGTTTATGGTAACAAGGGGCGTTACATAGGCAGGCTAATTCTAATTTGGACTCGAAAGAATGTAAACATGTACTGAAAACATTATTAATGCTATGTGCACAGTGAGGGCAGTGTGCAATACATAAATAAATTACAATTATTTACAGAACATACAAATTTCCATTACACTACTGATATACAGATTTAAAGCATCAAAACTGAAAGATAGATTCAAAGCATCAATTTGTCAGCAACACAAATTCTTGTATCTTTTGTGTTCTTGACATGTCCTCCATCAATATGGTTTTAGTCTATGTTCACACGGCTGCTGGGTGCAGAAGAGAATCTCATGTCCACATTATTGGGACATTTACATCTTACCTGACAGTAAATAATACCAAAGCTTGTCTTTAAAAACCTATGCAATAAAGGAGCAGAGAAGACAGCATTATGTGTCCAATGCTTTAGGACAAAAGAGTTGTTTTTCGTATTATGCTTGATTCTAATGAGAGATGTACACTGAGTAATATCCTTCCGTAAAGCTTCCTCCTCTTATTATTGAGTGAAGTTAACAAGACAGCTTTTCACTTTATATATCAAAGATTTGTCTTGTAGGGAGGCATGATCAATGCACTGAAATCTCTGTTTCAGAAAATAGCTACAGCTAAGCAAGTCAGAATGTCAGCAGAGAGCTTGTCATGTATTGTTATCAGCACCTAAGACAAGGATTAAAGTGGACCTGTCATTAAAATCTACACTTTACATGAACTAATGTCAGCAATACCAATCTACATTATTTTATGAGTATAAAAGTTCCATTTTACTGTCATGAATAATAATGATAACATTTTTTTTTTAAATGCACTCTTTTATGATCTAAATCAGTGGTCTCCAAACTGCTGCCACTGACACCACCAATGGAGCATTATTCCTTCCACTGACACCAACGATGGAGCACTATTCCTTCCACTGACACCAACAATGGGACATAATTCCTGCCATTGACACCAATGATGGAGCATCATTCCTTCCACTGACATCAACAATTGGGCACTATTCCTCCCAATGACTCCAACTATTTCTCCACGTAATACCAAAGATTTGACATTGTTTACTCCCAGTGGGCACAGTCCAGCCCCCCTAAAGTCCAAAGGACAGTAAACTGGCCCTTTCTTTATAATGTTTGGAGACCCCTGACCTAAAGCCTAAGCAGTCTGATCTCATCGTGTCCTGCTACAAATAAGAGAAGCAGCCCTCTACAACCAGGAAGCAAGTCCTTTATATGTAATGAGCAAATATGGACTAATTACAAAAGATATATGGAAACCTGGTTTTTAAAAGCTGATAACATTATTTACATTGTGGTTATCACTTTCAAATATATTTCTAAAAACATGGTGTTAATAGTTCCTATTTAAAGCGAATTTTTGCTTCATCATGTTTGCTTCATCATGCAGTTTAAAGCAACAGGTTAACTTTAATCCCCTACTCCCCAGCAGTATATTATGTTTTCTTTTACACTAATCTGATCAGCCATTGGTACCCAAAAAAGATTCCTCTTTAAACTCTGAGTTGCAGAAGTAGTTTAGAAGTAGCTGTGGATTCATGTGTGTTAGCACTGTCATATGGACTGAATCACATGTTTCTCCATACCTGGAAGTACCTGGTATTCCCTTTGGCTAACTGTGCTGAATGGAGCAGTGGAGAAGTATATGTTGTTGAGGATGGAGTTCAGCCTTAAACACACAAAATAAATTTTTTTTTGTTTCAGACACTTTTTAATTGCAGAGTTTTTATTGCAAACAAATAATCTTTGTATAAAGGGGTTGATTTACTAAAACTGGAGAGTGCACAATCTGGTGCAGCTGTGCATGGTAGTCAATCAGTTTCTAACTTCAGCTTGTTCAATCAGGCTTTCACAAAAAAAATGGAAGCTGATCGGTTTCTATGCAAAGTTGCACCAGGTTTTGCACTCTCCAGGTCTAGCAAATCAATCCATGTATATTTTGGCAGTAACCTAATCACTTCTGTGCCCTGGCTAATGCTACGATTTTTCTCATTCTGACAACCTAGTTTTTAATCTCTATGTCAGACAACACTTCTTCACCACAAAAGTCTGAAATAAACGGGTCTCAAACCAACGTTAAAAACAATCCACCAATCATGAAATAAAACAATGAGGCACATAACATAACCCAATTTTAATTTCAGTAATTATATAGTTTTTCTAGAAGTAGGTCTGATCCAATAAGAAATGTTGTTGTATGAACTGTTGCTGTATGAACTGTGTTGTCAACATCATATAGTGAAAAAATTAGACTGTCAGGCAGTGGCAATTTACTCATTTCTGATAACTGCTGTCCCTTCACAGGAAATATAGGCAAGACTTTTACTCATTTTAGCAGATCATAACAGAAAAGGATTGTAACAAGCCCCTTGCTCGCTCAATTCCACTCTCCCGACACTCCTCTGCAGCTATAGAATCAGATTGCAGATCGCAACATCTGATTGTTCGGTCATCCGATGCTCCGGGATTAGAACTACAGCTATGTGCCGTTCTAACCCAGTTGTGATAGCTCAGAACAAACACCAGGCAGGCTGTATGTAAGTTCAACCAGGAATCTCTTCAGCCTGCTTAACTCGGCTGTCCACTCCTGGTTCGGCTGTTGCCCCAAAAACAGCATTCGCACTTCATACTGCGACCAGTACCTCACATGGATGGAGGGGAGAACTTTTCCCTGGTGTCGCTGCTCACGGGCTAGCGCTTCCTTCCAGAGTTCACAGCGGATAGAATCAAACCATCCTAGCAGGACCTGCTCTGCTACTGGTCCTCTGTGCTGTATCTGCTTCTCTCGCAACCTCCTTCCGAATTCCTCATCCATGGTGGCTGGTATCTCTCCTCTCCTGCTATCTGGACCTTGGATCCAGGTGATGGTTTGGATGTGTTCACGGCAAGGAAGCATGATCCCACCATTCCCTCCATGGCTTTCAAGTAAGTCTTTCAGCGTGGCTCTCCTGCAGGCTGGTTTGGAGTGTCCCAGTAACTGGAGAGCAAATCCCACGGCTGCCAACCAATGTAACGAGCCCCTTGCTCGCTTGTTTCCACTCTCCTGACACTCCTCTGCGGCTATAGAATCAGATTGCAGATCGCAACATCTGATTGTTCGGTCATCCGATGCTCCGGGATTAGAACTACAGCTGTGTGCCGTTCTAACCCAGTTGTGATAGCTCAGAACAAACACCAGGCAGGCTGTATGTAGGTTCAACCAGGAATCTCTTTTATTGGAAAATACAGGCTCTTTTATACACTAAAAGTGGAGGTGCATACCTCTGGCTCATATTACTCTAACAATACACCTGTAACCTAATTAACCTAATTAACATGGGCTAATTAACTAATCCCTTTTGACAGCCTAGATGACTCAGACATGACCTTTAAGCCGGACTGGCCGTCTTGTACCTCAGACAACCCAATCAACATAGACTCTTCTTCACACAATAGCAGAGTTAATTAACACAAACAATGGGGATCTAGTGACTCTTAGATCCCATACTAGAGACTTATTTACAATACACATTCTAGCAGACAACAGACAGACAGGTGCTGGAATTTACATCAGCATCTCCTAACAGTATCTGTCCCAGCATTATGAATCCACTATTTCTAATATGGCAAATCCAGGGTCCTCAGAGTCTGTGTATCCTGGGGGACCAGGACCCGCATCCACAGTAATACCACCTCAAGGGTCCCCAGGCATACAGCTCACAAAGAACACCGTTCCCCCAAATGCCAGGGCCCACGATCGATCGGCAAGAGGCTAGCATTCAGTCCCCTCCAAAAGTCTCTCTCCCGGCTAGGTCTGTCACAAGGATATTACTCCAAATGCAAGCCTGATGACCTTTCAGCTGGTTCAGTAGATAATGAAAGTGTATGTAATACAGAGGAAGGTATTAGTTGCATATACCACAGCTTAATGCCCAACCCTGGGTTACCACTTCTTTAAAATATGACCCACCAGCCTTTTATTTTTATTTTTTGCAGTTCTAACTATTATACTCACCTCCTGACCTATACAATGCTGTTCCCCACAGGCTCACCTGCTCTGAGGTCCAGCAGAAGTCCTCCCCAAAGTGACATCTAGCACCGTTCATTCCTTTTCTTGTCAGTGCAGGACATCATGGGAAGTCACCAGAACAACGATGCAGCATTTCCTCTGGGTGATCAATGTATATAGCAGGGGTTTTAACAAACAGATTTCATTTTTTGTTGCTGTGAAGAAAGAGCTGTTCCAGGACTGTGATTCACCAACTTCTGGAATCCTGTCCCGAGGACTCCTTAACCCCCCTGGCGGTATTCCCAAGTCTGGCTCGGGGTGAGAATTTAGTACCAAAAGCGGTAACCCCGAGCCAGACTCGGGATCGCATCGCTGGATCCTGGAAGATGCGACTCACCTTGTCTCTGGGATCCCGCGATGTTCTCCCGCTGTGTTCGGCGGCTGGATCTTCCGCCCGATCCACTGTGTGCCCTGGCTTCCGTTCCCTGCGAGCGTAGCGACGCAGGGGGTGGAACCGGCGGCAAATTCAAACTGTATAAAGCACAAACACACTGACACATTGTAATCCTATTGGATTACATTACAAAATATAATAAATATTAAAAAATTGACCTCAGATTGCCCCCCAGTGCTTTGTCCAGTGCCCCTGTCTGCAGTTTTACTGTACTTTGTGTCTGGAAACTGCAGAGCGACCATGGCATCCAAAAAGCGCGCTTCAACATCAAAAGCAACATATGACCTGCTGGAAAACAGTGACAGCGAGACAGAATCGCTTGCAGATGTGAGTGATAGCGAATCATGGGGAAGTTCGTCATCAGGCACGGAAAGCGATTTCAGCGATGATCCTGCGACTTTGCCCAGCGATGTGCGGACTTGGTGCTCGATTGATTGCAGTACGGAGCACACAGCACCCCCAAGATTCCTGTTTACTGGAGCGCCTGGTATAAAAGTGGAGGTTGAAGATGACAGCCCCTTGGGATACCTCCAACTCTTTTTGACTGATGAGGTCATAGAAATAATTGTTACAGAGACCAATCGGTACCAGGAACAACAAGCTGCTATACCGCAGAGGTTTTCAAGGAGCAGAAAATGGGAACCAGTGACCAAGGAGGACATCTGGAAGTTTCTGGGCCTAATTATTCTCCAGGGAGTGGTGGGGAAACCCCTGCAAAAGTGGTACTGGACAACCAACAAAATATTAGCCACTCCTTTTTTTGGCACCATAATGTCGGAATACAAATTTTCACTCATAATGAAATATCTGCATTTTCAAAATAATGACGAATTTGATGAGACTTCTCATCCAGCTCCAAAACTGAAAAAAATTTGGGACTTATATCAAATTATTCAGAAAAATTTCCAGCAGACCTATATACCAGACAGAGACGTCAGTATCGACGAAAGTCTTATGGCCTACAAAGGAAGACTTAGCTGGATACAGTACATCGCGTCTAAGAGAGCGCGATTCGGCATAAAATCATTCATGCTCTGTGAAGCCAGCACTGGTTATATATGGAATTCGGTCCTTTACACCGGGAAAGGGACGAAATTCAACAACAGATTCAGTCAATATGGAATGGCAACCGCTTCTGTTCTCACTTTGATTGAGCCATTGTTGAATCAGGGGTACTGTGTAACCACAGATAATTTTTATACTTCTCCAGAACTCTATGAGTTCCTTCTACAACACAAGACAGATGCTTACGGGACTGTAAGAGCTAACCGGCGTGACATGCCGCCAACCTTTGCCAAAAAAAAGCTCACTGCAGGAGAAATAGTTGCCTGGCAAAAAGGCAAAATGATGGCACTAAGATGGCGAGATAAAAAAGATGTGTGCCTAATGAGTACCATTCACAACACCTCTACTGTCATGGTACGTACAAAAGTTGGAAAAGATGTTATGAAACCTCAACTCGTAATGGACTACAACAACACAATGGGAGGTGTTGACAGAGCTGACCAGGCCATGACTTTTTACCCTGCTATGAGAAAGCAACAAAAAAAATATTATAAAAAAATCTTCAGGCATCTTCTTGAACAGTGCCTGTGGAATGCTTTCATTCTTCTAAAAAAAAAGAGTGACAGGCCTGTGATTCATGCAGACTTCGTTTGGAAAGTTGCAGAACTCATATTTCTGAAGCACCAAACACCAACCACTGTAAATCGATCTGGACGTCGTGCTGCTGGCGTTGTGAACCCGGAACGTCTGACAGGTCGACACTTTATGGACCACATTCCACCAACGGAAAAGAAGGCAGCACCCACAAGGATGTGTGTGGTTTGCTGCTCTAAACGTGACAACACAGGAAGGAAAGTTAGAAAAGAAACCCGGTTCTACTGTCCTGACTGTGACGTCGGACTTTGCGCTGTACCCTGTTTTAAAATTTACCATACCCAAGACGTTTACTAAAAGCAATATGACTACTAATATTGCACTCTTGTTTGGCCAAAAAAAATGTCAGTGTTTTTGATTTATATTATTTACTAAAATGTATTGAATAAAAAGTATTATTACTATTATATTATTATTTGTTATTATTTATAGTTATTTATTATATTATAATTTATGATTTTGTGTTTCAAACTTTATCATACCCAGGATGTCTACTAGACTCTTGTTTGGACAGATTTCAGTGAGTTATTCCTAAGAATTACAGGCCTACAATATAAAACGCCACATTTCCATGCAATGGTACCGCTTTCAGCACCTAAAATCTGAAATAATCATACCGCCAGGGAGGTTAAAGCCTGACCCTGAGAAACTTAAATATGATCTCTTGCAGTGGGGCTGCTCTTAAAGATTTAAATACATATTTAGGTCTATTGGACTGGTTAAAGAAGATTTACTTCTTTCTAGCATCTTCTCCCCTACACTACAGCAGTCTAAGGTCCTAATGGCATCAGCGGTGCAGTGTTTCAATTGGATCCTGAACATCTAGAAGTCAATAATGGATCCGACTCATCATCTTCTCCTATATACTGCTCAACTGAAGGGTTTTCCTTCGTCAAGACAATCTCCTGACCATGCATTTCCAATTTTGAACTCTGCAGTCCAGAAGCCGTCTAACTCTGCTGCTTTTGCATGAGGGTTTTGGGCTGATTGTGGCTTCCTTTGATGCAATCCTGTATGGCCTGTTTTGGCTCCTGGGCATTGTAATTAAAAAATCTGGCAGTGTGGGATAAGAAAACACAGTTTCTAGATTCACCCATTCACCTGTCACCCAGAACCAGGTTGTCTCAGGCCTGGTGACTCAGGAATCCACCCCTGGGGACAGGGAAATTCTTCCTTCCATCGGTCTGGAATATTCTCAAGATGGATGCCAACCTGACAGGCTGGGGAGGAGTTTGGGACACTCTTTTGGTGGCAGGGACTTGTTCACTGAAAGAAGTCTGTCTCCAAATCAACACGCTGGAGCTTAGTGCAATTCTGTTATCCCTTCAATGCAGGACCTTTTGACTACAAAGTAATTTGATCAGATTTAGTCCGACTATGCCACAGCCTGGCGAACAAGACTTTCTTGGGTGCACAGCCCCCTATGATGTGACATGACGGCCCTTGGAGGCCCCACACTATAAAGTCATAGGAGGCGGAGTCACCGACGGGAGTGGTCATGTTCGCTGGGCGGCATTTTTTTTTTAATTGTGCGGGTCGGTGGCCACTGTTTATTCTGCTTGATGATGGATATATATCAGGGGACATTTATTTTAAATAAAGGACTTGTCAAAAATGGTCTTGTGTTTTTATTTACTTTGACATTTTTTTGGTGATTGAGTAGGAGTACTATGTACCCCATGCTCATTCACATGGGGGGCAGGATTTGGGGGCACCCTTGTTATAGGGGGGTTCCAGATTCAGATAAGTCACCCCCGCACCCCCACAACCAGAGGTCCTGGGTTGTTGGGAAGAGGCCCTTGTCCTAATCAACATGAGGTACATGTGGCCTTGTATGGTTTGTGGAGGGGTGCTCGCCTGGAGTCCCCTTCAAAATCCAAACCAGACCCGAAGGGGGGGGCCCGCATGCCATTTCTTTACAACCCTGACAAAAGGGTTAACTCATTGTTAGGAAGCCAGCAGGTGCCAGTTCCTTAACAACTGATGACTGATCCCTGCTGCTAACAGCAGGGATGAATCATTGGTCAGGACACCGGAGGGTGTCAGCCCCTAACAACCAGCACATGTTACATACAAAAATGCATTAAAAAATGAATGTAGATGCGATTCTGATGTGTTTTCTTTTCTTTTGCTCATGGTTAGCGTTTGGCTGAAGCCATTTATTATCAATCAACTGTGTTTACTCTTTTTAAATCATAATGACAACAGAAACTACCCAAATGACCCTGATCAAAAGTTTACATACCCCAGTTCTTAATACCGTGTATTGCCCCTTTTAACCACTTGCCGACCGGGCCATAGCCGAAAGACGGCTACAGCGCGGTCGGCTTATTCTGGGTGGATATCTGTGGGACATCCTTCCAGAATGTTGCTCCCGCGTGCCCCCTGGGGCGCGCACCCGGGAACATCCGTGACCGCCGGGTCCTCATCATGGATCATGGTAAATAGCCACTGATAGCGCCCGTTTACCACGTGATCGTTCCGTCAAATGACGGAGCGATCACTTGTAAACAAACCGGCGTCACATCATGACGCCAGTTCCTCCCTCCCCTCTCTGTACCGATTGGTACAGCGCAAGGGGAGAGGGGGAGAGATTGCAACAGCGCTGTGGGCTGGATGTTTAGTGCCCACAGCGTTGCTCTGTGCCAATAATCTGCAATACTCTGCAACACTGTGCAATACTCTGCCAATACTCTGCAACATTGTGCAATACTCTGCAACACTGTGCAATACTCTGCCAATACTCTGCAATACTGTGCAATACTCTGCCAATACTCTGCAGCACTGCAATACTCTGCAACACTGTGCAATACTCTGCCAATACTCTGCAACACTGCAATACTCTGCAACACTGTGCAATACTCTGCCAATACTCTGCAACACTGTGCAATACTCTGCAACATTGTGCAATACTCTGCAACACTGTGCAATACTCTGCAACACTGTGCAATACTCTGCCAATAATCTGAAACACTGTGCAATACTCTGCCAATAATCTGAAACACTGTGCAATACTGTGCAATACTCTGCAACACTGCAATACTCTGCCAATATTCGCCAATACTCGCCAATACTCGCCAGTACTCGCCAGTACTCTGCCAGTACTTGCCAATACTCTGCAATAAATTTTAACAGAAACAAAGAATTTTTTTTTTTTTAATCGAATTTTCAGTCTTTTTTTATTTATAGCGCAAAAAATAAAAAACCCAGCAGTGATTAAATACCACCAAAAGAAAGCTCTATTTGTGTGAAAAAAGGACAAAAATTTCATATGGGTACAGTGTTGCATGACTGAGTAATTGTCATTCAAAGTGTGAGAGCACCGAAAGCTGAAAATTGGTCTGGTTAGGAAGGGGGTTTAGGTGCCCAGTGGTCAAGTGGTTAACATCAATGACAGCTTGAAGTCTTATGTGGTATTTGTGGATGAGGCTTTTTATCTTCTCAGATGGTAAAGCTGCCCATTCCTCTTGGCAAAAAGCCTCCAGTTCCTGTAAATTCTTGAGCTCTCTTGCTTGAACTGCACATTGGAGATCTCCCCAGAGTGGCTCAATGATATTGAGGTCAGGAGACTGAGATGGCCACTGCAGGACCTTCACTTTATTCTGCTGTAACCAATGACACATTGACTTGGCCTTGTGTTTTGGATCATTGTCATGTTGGAATGTCCAAGTACGTCCCATGCGCAGCTTCCTGGCTTATGAATGCAAATGTTCCTCCAGTATTTTTTGATAACATACTGCATTCATCTTGCCATCAATTTTGACCAAATTTCCTATGCCTTTGTAGCTCACACATCCCCAAAACATCAGTGATCCACCTCTGTGTTTCATAGTAGGAATGGTGTACCTTTCATCATAGGCCTTGTTGACTCCTCTCCAAAAGTAGCATTTATGGTTGCAGCCAAAAAGCTAAATTTTGGTCTTATCACTCCAAATGTCTTTGTGCCAAAAGGTTTGAGGCTTGTCTCTGTGCTGTTAGACGTATTGTTAGTGGGATACTTTGTGGCATTTGCGTTGTAATGGCTTTCTTCTGGCGACTCGACCATGCAGCCCATCTTTCTTCAAGTGCCTCCTTATTGTGCATCTTGAAACAGCCAAAACACATGTTTTCAAAGAGTCCTGTATTTTACTTGAAGTTATTTGTGGGTTTTTCTTTGCATCCCAAACAATTTTCCTGTTGGTCTACCTGAACGTGGTTTGATTTCAACAGAACCCCTCAGTTTTTATGTTATCATTCATAGTCTCTGAAAAATGGCCAAGAAATCATAAATTCTGCAAAGGTATGTAAACTTATGAGCAAAACTGTATATATAGATAGATATAGCCCAAAAAGTTGGAGATAGGTTGGGATACTTACTACACAGCCTCAAGACCAGGTCCGGTATCAGCCAAGGAAGACGGGGATAAAAGGCATGATATCTCCCCGGGGGTTGAGACGGGGGAACCCTCCAAGGACGGAGAACAGCACCCAGAGCCCAACACAGTGGTCATAGCATGATCCAATAGACTATGTGTGCACAAAAGGTGCATAGTGTTCCTAGAAAAAATTTGTCAAAAAAGGATTAATTAAATGTGTAAAAGTGTAAAGATAAAGTGGCAAAATGTCTATGTGTTACCACAAAGGGACTACAAGGGGGGGTGTAAGTGAGGTAAAACCAAGTAGAGGGAAGAAAAAACATATGAAAAGAAGGTGGCTGATCTCCCAGTGATGAGGGTAACCTGTGTGTGGGATCAGTGTGTGCTTCCTTGTGATTGAGTCAAGCAAATGAACTATCGGTTGTTCCAAGGCTACTATATACTCACATTCCCAGAGAGGGGCCCCGTCAACGTCATGCCTGATTAGCCAATCTGCACAAGGGAGGTGGGAAGGGGATTCCCAGCTGCATGTGGAGGAGCCATCAGCAATGGGTCTCCACCCATCTCGTGCGTGGCTAAGGATGGGAAAAAAAAGGACGTGAGTGCCACTAGATGGCAACAGTTACTTGTCTCTATTACATATGTTTTTCAGTCAATTTATTATACCATGTATATTTGCCATGTCTATTTTCTATCTGTATTGCATGCTATGAGCAGCATATTTAGTGTAAGTCTTGTGACTACATATCTATTTGATACAAAATATTTGATATGTACTCTAGATTGTAATAAATCATGTACTGTAACTTCATTTATATGTTGTTATTTTCTCCTGACATGGCGTTCCCTCAAGTCCCACAAACCCTTCCTTTCTATAGATCTATCTATCTATCTATCTATCTATCTATCTATCTATCTATCTATCTATCTATCTATCTATCTATCTATATGTATATATATATATATATATATATATATATATATATATATATATATATATACACACAAGCACACACACAGTTAGGTCCATATATATTTGGACACAGACACAATTTTAGTTTTTTAAGGTATTTACCAAAACATATTCAAACTATAATCATATAGGAGGACCAAAACCATTGCGCAGAGCAGGTAAGCATAACATGTTTGTTATTTAAAAAAATACAATCACTTTAATTCTAGATTTACAGTTAGGTCCATATATATTTGGACACTCTCAGGTTTAATTTGAGGGTATGTATATCCAAATCGGAGGAAGGGTTTAGGAATTACAGCTCTTAAGAATAGCCATCCCCCCTTTTTCAAGGGACCAAAAGTAATTGGACAATTGATTGAAAAGCGGTTTCATGGCCAGGTGTGGGCTACGCCTTCATTATTTTTTCATCAATTAAGCAGGTAAAAGGTCTGGAGTTGATTCTAAGTCTGGTATTTGCATTTGGAATCTATTGGTGTGAACCTACATCATGCGTTCAAAGGAGCTGTCCATGCAGGTGAACCAGCCTTTGTAAGGCTTCAAAAATGAAACAAATCCATGAGAGAGATAGCAGCAACATTAGGAGTGGCCAAATCAACAGTTTGGTACATTCTGAGGAAAGAAGAATGCACTGGTGAGCTCAGCAACATAAAAAGGCCTGGACGTCCATGGAAGACAACAGTGGTGGATGATCGCAGGATCCTCTCTATGGTAAACACGTACACCTACACAGGTTGGACTGGATTTACTGTTGTCTTTATTCAACCTTACCTACTATGTAACTATGTAAAGAAAAACCCATTCCCAACATCCAGACAAGTGAAGGACACTCTCCAGGAGGTGGGTGTATCATTGTCAAAGTCTACAATCAAGAGAAGACTTCATGAGAGAAAATACAGAGGGTTCACCACAAGGTGCAAACCATTTATAAGCCTGAAGAATCAAAGTCACCGGCTCTCTGCTCTGCCCCTTGAGCGCTCACCGGAGCTCCGGGCTGTGGAGGGGGCAAGAGCGGCTGGCTCATTCTCCCAGCAACTTGTTGAGAGGCTAAACCAGCTGCTGATCCAAGCATCTGGGTGGATCCCAACTTTAAAGTCAGGATCTTTCCCGAGCCTGGACTGGCTGAGTGATGTGAGCCGACAGCAGGCTTTAGAAAAAACTGCACTCCTGTGATCCATAGAAGCAGGGCTAAAAAAAGCTTTGGCCATACTTCTCCTTTATTTCTCTGGCACAGAAAACACACTGGGGTTGATTTACTAAAACTGGATAGTGCAATATCTGGTGCAGCTCTGCATAGAAACCAATCAGTTTCCAGTTTTGTTTTTGTTTTTTTGTCAAAGCTTAATTGAACAAGCTGAGGTTAGAAGCTGATTTTGCACATTGCAGTTTTAGTAAATCAACCCCATTAAGTTAAATCATAGTAATGAAAGACTGTCTTATTCTTCCTGAACTACAATGGCTTTATATATTCAATATATTCAGAAACATTGTAGTTTGCTCTGGCATGGTTATTGCATTTTCAATTATTAGAATTTTTGTATCTAGGCCATTGTTCCATCTGTATGCATTCTCAGAGAGGACTCCTGTAATAACTAGTTTGTTATTACATTTGTTCAGTTCCCAGTTTGCCATTCCAGATTAGAGATAAAATAATATTTTTTTTTCTTGCAGACTGTTTTTTGGAGTTCATGAAATTCAAATTAATACATAGGGTGTTAAAGTGTATGTGTCTATTGCCTGGAAGAAGGGACATCTAGTTCAATATACTGTACTGTAATGTTGTATGACAGGAACGTTTAGCACATGAAGGCCTACTAATAGAAGAACAGAAAGTAGGACTTCTTTGATGAAGCAAAACGCAATTGTAAAATAATGTAATAGTGCAATCGCCATTGGTCTTTCACTGATTTCATCTATTAATTCTTAAAAAAAAAGAAAAAAAAAGAATGTGCAGTGAATCGCATTTAGAGATGTTTTAAAGCCATTTAAAGGCTTTTCAGAACAAAATTCTGTACAACAAGCCCTGTGGTTCAGCCTCCCCTACTAGATAGCATAGCCAGGTATGGAACCTCCTCTGCAGCACAGAACAGACCCAACACTGCTGATTGGATAAAAAAAGAAACAGCACCAGGGCACACTTATTTCTCTGCTTAGTTAGTCTGCTCGCTCCTTTATTGCCAGTGCATGATTATGCTACAAAGCCTGGCTAGCTTCTGACTGCTGACCCTCTATCTTTCATGCTGATTTTGATGTAGGGCAGACTACAGAAGCATGGAAAATGATATTTTATCAATACCAGTCCTTGTATTATTTCTATTTAAAAATACATTAACAGTTTTTAATTAACTTATAACTGCTATAAGTCATGCTTCTTATATTTGCCTGGAGTTCAGATTTATAGGTTGAATTACCTTTTTAAAAGGATTTAAAATACTACCTAGTTTTTTCTGTATTATATAATTTCACATAATTTTCTTTTCTTTTTTTTTTTTAAATATAGAATTTATGTATCAATAAACATTTTTGGATAAGCCACTTATAAAAACGTATTATATTTCACATTGCTTTTAACATTAATATAATTCTAAGACATTACAGTAATTACAATTGTGATAAAAGTTTTATATATTATATGTAGGCTTGTCGAAAGGGGGGTCATAAAGTTCCTAAAATGCATTGACTATCAGTTATACTCTGCTGACAAAAAAAAATGAACTGAAATGTCAGCCATACCAAACCATGGTGCCTGACCCACTTAATTTTAGCCAGCAGCCAATTAAGTGAAATATAAACAGATCTATATATCTACTAAAAAAGCGCTTCATCAACATTTCTTCATTCAAATGTCTCACATTGTTGGCCAGTGAAAAGTGTCCTCTTAAATTGGTGGTCAGTGGAACATTCTTACATTTATGGTTGTTGATAGGTCTCTCATATAATAGTAGTCAATAGAAGGAAGAATGACCCTTTTATTTGTCCTCAGTTGGGAGGAAGAATTCTCCATTACATTGGTACTCAGTGGGAGGAAGTAATCCCCTTAGATTGGTGCTCAGTGGGAGAAAGAATGCCCCCTCACATTCACTTTTAGGGGGGGGGAGAATTTCCCTTACATTGGTAGTCAGTGGAAGGAAGAACACCCTTTACCATGGTGCTTTTTGAAAGGAAGAATGCCTTCTTACATTGATGGTCAGTGGGAGGAAGAATGACCCTTATATTGGTGCTCAGTGGAAGGAAGAATGCTCCCTTACATTGATAGTCAGTGAGGGGAAGAATGCTCCCTTACATTGATGGTCAGTGAGGGGAAGAATGCTCCCTTACATTGGTGCTCAGTGAAAGGAAGAATGCTCCCTTACATTGAAGGTAAGTGAGGGGGATGAAAGCTCCCGTACATTGATGGTCATTTATTGGGCAAGAATGCTCCCTTACATTAGTGTTCAGTGGAAAGAAGAATGCCACCATACATTGGTGCTCAGTGTAAGGAAGATGCTCCTTTACATTAGTGCTCAGTGGAAGTAAGAATGCCCACTTAGATTGGTGCTCAGTGGAAGTTAGAAGAATGCCCCCTTACATTGGTGCTCAGTGGAAGGAAGAATGCCCCCTTACATTGGTGCGCAGTGGAAGGAAGAATATCCACTTAGTTCAGTGGGAAGAAGAATGCCCCCTTACATTCATGGTCAATGGAGGAAAAAATGCCCTCTTACATTGTTGCTCAGTGGAAGGTAAAATTCTCCCTTACGTTGGTAGACAGTGGGAGAAAGAATGCTCCCTTACCTTGGTACTTAGTGGGAGAAAAATACCATCTAACCTAGGCAAATAGTGTCCCTTTACATTGGTGGTAAGTGGTAATAATACCCTCCTTAAAGTGATTGTAAAGACATTTTTCTTCTAAATAACAAACATTTTATATTTACCTGCTCTGTACAATGGTTTTGCATCCTGTTCTGGGGTCCCCTGCTGGCACTCCTGGCTTATCCCTTCTGCCAAGTGCCCTTATAGCAACCTGCTTGCTCTGGGGGCACTTGTGTGTGCTCGCTCCTGAGCTGGCTCTATGTGTCCATTGACACACACAGCGTGGTTCAGCCCCGCCCCCACTCTTTCCTCACTGGCTTTGACTGACAGCAGCAGAAGCCAATAGCTTGAGCTGCTGCTCTTGTGCACAAAGCTTGATCAAGTTCAGGCTCAAGTAAGTATTTAGGTGGGCTGGCGGGGAAAGCTGCATGCAAAAGGCTTTATACCTCTATGTAGAGAATGCATTAAAGTGATACTAAAGTCTAATTCTTTTTCCTTTAAAAATAACAAACATGTTATACTTACCTGCTCTGTGTAATAGTTTTGCACAGAGTAGCCCGGATCCTCCTCTTCTCGGGTCCGTCTTTGGTGCTCCTGGTCCCTTCCTCCCCTTGAGTGCCCCAACTGCAAGCAGCTTGATATAGGGGCACCTAAGCCAAGCCGAGCCGCACTGCCCTGTGTCCATTTGGAAACAGAGCTGCGGTTCGGCCCTGCCCCCTCTCATGATTGGCTAACTGACTTTGACAGCAGCGGGAGCCAATGGCGCCACTGCTGTGTCTGGGCCAATAAGGAGGGAGAGCCGAGGCACTCGTGCACATTGCCGGATAGAGATGGGGCTCAGGTTTTAGGGGGCTGAGGGGGGCTGCACACAGCAGGTTTTTTACCTTCATGCAGAAACCCTTTCTTCGGCCGCTAGTGGAGGTTAAAAGCGTCCCGCTAGAGGCCTAAAAGCGTCGCTAAAACTAGCAGCGCTACTTTACCGCTAACACACCACTGCCGCAGTTGGAAAGTGCCCTTAAAGTGGTAAAGGCAGAAGGTTTTTTTATCTTCATGCATTCTATGCATGAAGATGAAAAACCCGCTGTGTGCATCAGCTCCCCTAATACCCTGTTTCCCCGAAAATAAGACCTAATGTGATTGTCAGTGATGGCTGCAATATAAGCCCTACCCCCCAAATAAGCCCTACCCTTTTTCCCCGAAAATAAGCCCTACCCTGAAAATAAGAGCTACAAGGGCTTATTTGGGGGGTAGGGCTTATATTGCAGCCATCACCGACACTCACGCTAGGTCTTATTTTCGGGGAAACAGGGTACTTACCTGAGCCCATCTCTATCCAGCAATGTGCACGAGTGCCTTGGCCATCTAAGACTCTCCCTCCTGATTGATTGAGACATAGCAGCGGCGCCATTGGCTCCCACTGCTGTCAATGAAAGTCAGTTAGCCAATCAGGAGAGAGAGGGAACAGGACCGAACTGCAGCTCTGTGTCTGAATGAACACAGGGAGCTGTGGCTTGGGTGTCCCCATAGCAAGCTGCTTGCTGTGGAGGCACTAGACAGGAGGGCGGGGCTAGGAGCACCAAAGAAGGACCTGAGAAGAGAAGGATCCGGGCTGCTCTGTGCAAAACCATTACCCAAGCAGGTAAGTATAACATGTTTGTTATTTTTAAAGAAAAAAAAAACGAGACTTTAGTATAACTTTAAAGAATCCCTAGCATGCTCTAGAGAGAAACCCAGGTTGAGAAAAGTTGCACAAAATAGTAGTTTCAACCTCTAGCCATGTAGTGATGAAAGAGTGTTTATATCATACAAATGAATTAACAAAACATGTATTTTTACAGTTGAAATAGTTCACACACATATAAATATATATCAACTGTATATTTAGCTGCCTGGCTTGTGGTCTAATTAAATGTCCTTTATTAGAGAATTAAGTCTTGTAGTTCTGCATAACGGTTGCTGATTATTCTTTCTTTTGAATGTAAATCAAAATGATTCAGACTCAGCTGTTGCTCCTTTCCATCACATTTTTCACAAAACCAATTTTTTTTTTCATTATTATTATTTATTTTTGATATGTAAAATAAGCACCTTTCCCTGTACAACTTCTGGCCACACATTTAAGCTCAGAAAAAGTGAAGAATACAGTTCCCACAATATGTTTAAAAAAATTGTGTGTGCAGAGGCAGACCAATAACCAGCTAATGACGGGGTTATACACAGTACAATAGCTTATTCATTTTTTTTTCCATATATGATCATAGCTATGGATCAGCCCAATGGAAAAAGGCTTGTGTGATCATAAGCACAAACAATAACACAAATAACTTTTCTCAATGGATTTTTTTTCCAATGGAACCTTTTAAATTCATTGGCTAAAATTTGATTGAAAAATTCAATAATACATAAAAAGTTGTAAGGCTCTCCTCACTTAACGACAGGTTCCGTTCCAACGACCAGGTTGTTAAACAAATTGGTCGTTAAACGAGGAGCCACAAGTAATCAATATTTGAAACGTTCTTAATTACTGTACTGTACTGTATTGTGAAAAAAAAGGCCTAAACACAAAACTCCAGCTCAATAATGTTGTTTTAATTTGCATAAGTACAGAACACAAATGAAAATTCTGTACTGTACTGTACTATACAATGATGTATAGCGGGTCGTTAGGGTGGGGAGAGCTGGTCATAAGTCCGAGTGGACATTAAACAGGTTAAGTTGTTAAACAAGGAGTATCTGTACACACAGATTGCTTTTATTGAAAGATTGTGTGTGCGTGTGAGTGACCACCTTAAAAAGGTAGCTTTTGGCCCAAATACCAAACCTTTAGTGCATTTGAAAGATTTGACTGTTACCATCTTCCGACTCCCAGTATACAGTGCCTTGAAAAAGTATTCATACCTCTTGAAATTTTCCACATTTTGTCATGTTACAACCAAAAATGTAAATGTATTTTATTGGGATTTTATGTGGTAGACAAATACAAAGCGGCACTTAATTGTGAAGTGGAAGGAAAATGATAAATGGTTTTCAAAAATCTTTTACAAATAAATATGTGAAAAGTGTGTTGAACATTTGTATTCAGCCCCCCTGAGTCAATACTTTGTAGAAGTACCTTTCATTGCAATTACAGCTGCAAGTCTTTTTGGGTAGGTTTCTACCAGCTTTGCACATCTAGAGAGTGACATTTTTGCCCATTCTTCTTTGCAAAATAGCTCAAGCTCTGTCAGATTGGATGGAGAGTGTCTGTGAACAGCAATTTTCAAGTCTTAACACAGATTCTCAATTGGATTTAGGTCTGGACTTTGACTGGGCCATTCTAACACATGAATATGCTTTGATCTAAACTATTCCATTGTAGCTCTGGCTGTATGTTTAGGATCGTTGTCCTGCTGGAAGGTGAACCTCCGCCCCAGTCTCAAGTCTTTTGCAGACTCTAACAGGTTTTCTTCTAAGATTGCCCTGTATTTGGCTCCATCCATCTTCCCATCAACTCTGACCAGCTTCCATGTCCCTGCTGAAGAAAAGCATCCCCACAACAGGATGCTGCCACCACAATGCTTTATGGTGGGGAGGTTGTGTTCAGGGTGGTGTGCAGTGTTAGTTTTCTGCCACACATAGCATTTTGCTTTTAGGCCAAAAAGTTAAATTTTGGTCTCATCTGACCAGAGTACCTTCTTCTACATGTTTGCTGTGTGCAGGGCCGTCTTTAATATTGATTGGACCCTGGGCAAAAATTTTCTTGGGCCCCCCCCCCATGCAATTTCACTCTTCACCTGCTCTGAGACATACAATAAATAGCAACTAGACTTAAAATCAGTTTACTGTATCAGATTAAGCAGTGATTGTGATTGGTTGCTAGCGGTTACAGCATATAATTACTGCTTACTGACTGGTTGCTAGAGGTTACAGCACACATTACGGGCTCACTGATTAGTTGCTAGCAGTTACAGCAAATTATTTCTGCTTGTTAATTGGTTGCTAGAGATTACTGTACAGTATTACTGCTCAATTATTGGTTGCTAGAGGTTACAGCACATCATCTCCTCACTGCAGGGGTGCATGATATACATATGAATGCCGCCTTTATTTACATATCAATACCGTCGGCCGCAACTATTTACTTATGAATACCGGTTATTTACATGAAAACACAGGGTCTGCAGGTGAGTCATCTGTACACAACAATAAGGCAGAGCTGGGCAGCATTAGTACCATCACTTCACACTGAGATATTGGGACACAGCACAGGTCTAAAACTTCAAAAGGACAAGGGAATTTAAACTTGGATAGTTGGCAAGCAGCTGATTTGCTGAGGTGGCTGATTTGGGCCCCACAACAATGACAGGGCCCAGGGCATCTGCCCCTTTTGCCCTGCCTTAAAGACGGTCCCTGGCTGTGTCCCCCACATGGCTTCTTGCAAACTGCAAACGGGACTTCCTATGGCTTTCTTTCAACAATGGCTTTCTTCTTGCCACTCTTCCATAAAGGCCAGATTTGTGGAGTGCACGACTAATAGTTGTCCTGTGGACAGATTGTCCCACCTGAGCTGTGCAGCTCCTCCAGAGTTACCATGGGCCTCTTGTCTGCTTCTCTGATTAATGCTCTCCTTGCCCGGCCTGTCAATTTAGGTGGACGGCCACATCTTGGTAGGTTTTGAATTGTGCCATACTCTTTCCATTTTCGGATAATGGATTGAACAGTGCTCCGCGAGATGTTCAAAGTTTGGGATATTTTTTATAGCCTAACCCTGCTTTAAACTTCTCCACAACTTTATCCCTGACCTGTCTTGTGTGTTCCTTGGCCTTCATCATGCTGTTTGTTCATTAAGGTTTGCTAACAAACCTCTGAGGGCTTCACAGAACAGCTGTATTTATACATAGATTAAATTACACACAGGTGAACTCTATTTACTAATTAGGTGACTTCTGAAGGCAATTGGTTCCACTAGATTTTAGTTAGGGGTATCAGAGTAAAGGGGGCTGAATACAAATGCATGCCACACCTGTAACGATATCAAGTACGGGACATGAAAAGCTGTAGCTAGCTGCCATCTTGTGTGGAAGTAGCCATGACAGTTTGGCTAACCATGTAACCTCACAGAGAACTCTGAACTCCCTCCGTCACCCATCTTAGGAATTCAAAACTTTTTAAGTTCAACAGAAAAGGTTATCTCAACAGAGAAAACAGTTCAGGCCTGTCGTAAAACTGTCACCCTCCCCATTCAGAGACCAAACAGGCCTAGGTCGTAAAGTCTTCTGAATACACCTCACTAGAATAAGTATGAAATTTCAGCATGTTTCATAACTTCTGACTTAGTAATAGCACAGACATAATCTGGACATATTTAGCTTCCTCAGATAATATGGAACGTTTCAAGTCCAGACACCCCTATGTCAGGTCATATGGGAAACCCCTGGGACCACTTATTCCTCCAAAGCAGGCTATACATTATAGATATGGCATGTTTAGACTTGTTTTGAAGGAAATCTCAAGTTGAATAATAATATGGATATTTGGAGTCTGTAAACACTATAGATGCAGATATATGAGTATGTATTACAAAATCACCTGGGACGTGGTCATGAGTGTAGACACCTCCCAGCAACCAACCCCTAAAACCAGCTGATCAGATGATTGGTTACTGGTCGCTGTCAACACCCCCTTTGATTTGACAGAAAAGAGGAGATGCCAAGACAATGGTCAGTTCTCCTTTTACCATCCAAGAAGAAACATCTGCCAAGTCGAGAACCGATCACCTAGCTCATCGATCGAACTCTGATCAACCCTCGGACATTAATTGCAAGTATTCTTCCTTCCCAATTCTACCTTATTGCTTTGTGGCTGTATATTGTCTTTATCTTTTGAAACATCTTTTTTCTGTAAATATTTTATCTGCATCAACTTTGACCTTTTCATAATAAACCCTTATGTTGAAAAGTGTTAACCTTGTCTCTAAAGCTCCTAATGCAAGCTATAAACGAACCTGCCTCTTGAAGGGCGCTACTGTTGTAGAGTAAGACTCTGAGCAGACCTGTCTGTGGTGACAGTGTGTGTGGCAGACGCTTATTCTAAAATTATAATTGGTATTGCAAAATTACGAGTCTCCCCCGGCTCGGTCTTTTAAACGGGGGTGGTGGCAGTTAAAGGGTTAATTGTGTAATTAGCCCAGTGACAATCACTCTCAGGCTGCTCGCACCTAGATTGTGGTCCTGCAAGCTGGAAAATCTTTGTGCTGGGCGCAGCTGAGAGTGGCATTGTTACATAAGTGACAGCGCGGTGTGAGGTTGGCCGGTCCTTTGTCGCGAGTTAGCGAGGAGGGCAGGGATCTGACACCCGCGTTCGTCACAACACCTTTCAGATATTTATTTGTAAAAAATTTGGAAAACCATTTATAATTTTCCTTCCACTTCACAATTATGTGCCACTTGTGTTGGTCTATCACATAAAATCCCAATAAAATACATTTATGTTTTTGGTTGTAACATGACAAAATTTGGAAAATCTCAAAGGGTATAAATACTTTTTCAAGGCACTGTATGTAAATGTCAGACACATGGCTAGTAGAGTGCAGAGTGAAACTTCAAGGCCTTAACTCCCTGATCACCAGAAGTGCTGGCTATGACACTTGTTTGCATTAGCAACTGAGACTCTTGTGTAATTACTGGAGCAGGACCAGGGGGAACACACAACCCCTACCAGACCCAACGATGCGGCTCAGCAACTAGATATGGGCAAAGGCACATTACGTGTGCATTGTTCGGGCACAAGAAATGTACGTACAGTGCCTTGCAAAAGTATTCACCCCCTTGGCATTTTTTGTGTTTTGTCACCTCACAACCTGGAACTAACATGGATTGTGTGGGGATTTGCATCATTTAATTTACAGAACATGCCCACAACTTTGAAGATGTTTTTTTTTAATTGTGAAGCAAACAACAAATAGGACAAAATAACAGAAAAAGTTAATGTGCATAACTTTTCACCCCCCTGAAGTCAATATTTTGTAGAGCCACCTTTTGCGACTATCACAGCTCCAAGTCACTTTGGATAAGTCTCTATGAGCTTGCCGCATCTTACCCCTGGGATTTTTGCCCCTCCTTGCAAAACTGCTCCAGCTCCTTCAAGTTGAATGGTTTGCGCTTGTGAACAGCAATCTTTAAGTCTGACCACAGATTTTCTATTGGATTGAGGTCTGGGCTTTGACTATGCCAGGGATATGCATATTAGCAGACCTCCAGTTGTTGCAGAACTACAAGTCCCATGAAGCATAGCAAGACTCTGACAGCTACAAGCATGACACCCAGAGGTAGAGGCATGATGGGACTTGTAGTTTTGCAATAGCTGGAGGTCCGCTAATTGCATATCCCTGGACTATGCCATTCCAATACATTTACATGTTTCCCCTTAAACCACTAAAGTGTTGCTTTAGCAGTGTGTTTGGGGTCATTGTCCTGCTGGAAGGTAAACCTCTGTCCTAGCCTCAAATCACACACCGAGTGGTACAGGTTTTGCTCAAGAATATCCCTGTATTTAGCACCATCCACCTTTCCCTCAACCCTGACCAGTTTCCCTGTCCCGACTGCTGAAAAACATCCCCACAGCATGATGCTGCCACCACCATGTTTCACTGTGGGGATGGTGTTCTTTGGGTGATGCGATGTGTTGGGTTTGCGCCAGACATAGAGTTTTCCTGATGGCCAAAAAGCTCAATTTTAGTCTCCTTAGACCAGAGCACCATTCTCCATACATTTTGGGAGTCTCCCACATGCCTTTTCACAAACACAAAACATGCCATTTTGTTTTTTGCTGAAAGTAATGGCTTTCTTCTGGCCACTCTGCCATAAAACCCAACTCTATTGAGCATTTGGCTTATTGTCGTCCTATGTACAGATACTCCAGTCTCTGCTGTGGAACTCTGCAGCTCCTCCTTAGGTCTCTGTGCTGCCTCTCTGATTAATGCTCTCCTTGCCCGGTCCGTGAGTTTTGGTGTGCGGCCGTCTCTTGGCAGGCTTGCTGTTGTGTCATGTTCTTTCCATTTGGATATGATAGATTTGATGGTGCTCCTAGGGATCATCAAAGATTTGGATATTTTGTTATAACCTAACCCTGACTTGTACTTCTCAACAACATTGTCCCTTACTTGTTTGGAGAGTTCCTTGGTCTTCATGGCAGTGTTTGGTTAGTGATGCTTCTTGCTTAGGTGTTGCCGCCTCTGGTGCCTTTCAAAAAAGGTGTGTATATGTAATGACAGATCATGTGACATTTAGATTGCACACAGGTGGGCATCATTTCACTAATTATGGGACTTCTGAAGGTAATTGGTTGCACCAGAGCTTTTTATGGGCTTCATAACAAAGGGGGTGAATACATACGCACATGCCAATTATCAGTTTTTAATTTCTGAAAAATAGTTTTATGTATATATTTTTCTAATTTTACTTCAC
The DNA here is from genome assembly GCF_042186555.1 of Aquarana catesbeiana. Classification (NCBI taxonomy): domain Eukaryota; kingdom Metazoa; phylum Chordata; class Amphibia; order Anura; family Ranidae; genus Aquarana; species Aquarana catesbeiana. Next base: position 477,034,669 of record NC_133328.1, read on the forward strand.
CAACTTAGACGATTGTGTTCTGATCCATCACATATAATTCAGATTAAAAAAACATTGAACTAAAGGGCTGTAATGTAACAAAATTGGTAAAAAGCCAAGGGGGGGGGGGGGGGCGAATACTTTTGCAGGGCACTGTATATAGAGCATGGATTGTTTAAAAAATGGAAATCATTGGAGAACTTACAAATACAGAGCTGTCTGGCTATCTACTTATTTACTATCTATAGTAGATAGTTTTATTAGGCCAGTAATTAAAAAACAATATAAACTTATCAGGTACTGACACAACTGTTAATTCAATGTGCAAACTATTCTAGTTGCAGTCAATATTACAAGAAAACTTATTTGGACTTGGTAAAAAGCTTAACTTCACAGAGTGATAGACCCTGGACAAACATATTTTTTTAGCTTTTGGGGAAAGTATTAGAAACACCTTCGGGTTCTTATTGCTGGTGTCTGCATTTGTGAGGTTTGTCCTTAACTCTACTGTTGGAGACCACACAAGAAGTGAGTAGAATTTTCACAAAGGGGACACAGACAGCAAAATCCTTTCCCATGCTATAAGAAAAGTGGTTTTAGTGCCCGTGCCCACTTACATTGGTAGTCAGTGTCTGTGCCCCCTTACAATGGTGGTCTGTGTCTGTGCCTCCCTTACTTTTTTGGTCACGGTCTGTGCCCCCCCTACATTGTTGGTCACTGTCTGTGCCCCTGTTACATTGTTGTCACTGTCTGTGCCCCCCTTAAATTGGTGTTCACTTTCTGTGCTGTCCTTACATTGTTGTCCAGTGTCTGACTCCCTTACATTGCTGGTCAGTGTATGTGCCCCCCTTACATTGATGGTCAGTGTCTGTGCCCACTTACATTGGTGGTCAGTGTCTGTGCCCACTTACATTGGTGTCCAGTGTCTGACTCCCTTACATTGTTGGTCACTGTCTGTGCTGCCCTTACATTGGTGGTCAGTGTCTGTGCCTCCCTTACATTGCTGGTCAATGTTGTGCCCCCTCTTACATTGTTGGTCACTGTCTGTGCTGCCCTTACATTGGTGGTCAGTGTCTGTGCCTCCATTACATTGGTGTCCAGTGTCTGTGACTCGCTTACACTGTTGGTCACTGTCTGTGCCCCCTCTTACATTGGTGGTCAGTGTTTGTGCCCCCTTACATTGGTGTCCAGGGTCTGTGACTCTCTTACATTTGGCAGTCACTGTCTGTGCCCCCTTAGATAGGTGGTCAGTGTCCGTGCCTCCCCTACATTGGTGGTCACTGTCTGTGCCCCCTTAAATTGGTGGTGTAAACACAGCCTTGAGCTGAACACAGTCTAAGTCAAGGGACCAGAATTAACTACTGTGGGTAGTGCTGCTAGTCAACATCATGTAGTCAGCTGCAGCTCTCACTTAACAGCAAATAACAAATGTCTATGTATTGTGAGATTAGAGTGATTAAACTCAAGCAGTAGGTGCGTTTATAATGAGCTGTGCCCACCCAAAACTGTATTTTAGGGCATGGCAGCCCACTTTTATTCAATAAACAACAAAGAACACTTGTACATCAGTTGCCCACGCAGGGGTTTCTTCCACATAGCATGCATAAACTAAAATACTGAGCCACCTGGCTCACTTGTTGGCAGCACTCTTACTAGTCCCTTTGACTGTTGTCCAACGCTCCTGGAACACTTGGCTCTCTAGCCTTCAGTCACAGTGCCCTGCTGCATGGCCCACCTCTGGCCTAAGGATTGGGGTTCTCCTGACACCCACCAATAGGAGCCGACCTGACTCCTGGAACTGAGACCTACTGTCTCCTGGCTTCTGGTTGGGTCCTTTGACCCCTCCATGAGACCCTCTGTCTCGTGGCTTCTGGTTGGGGCCCTCTGATCCCGGGTGAGACCTTCCGTATCCTACACTGGGAGCGGTCTCTAAACTTGGAGCTCTGAGCTATCCTTAGCCATGAATATATAATGACCCTGCACACCTGTGTAGTCAGCCAGGTTGCAGGCATCTACCCTGTTTCCCCCCAAAATAAGACCTAGCATGATTGTCACTGATGGCTGCAAAATAAGCCCTACCCCCCAAATAAGCTCTACCCTGTTTCCCCGAAAATAAGCCCTAACCTAAAAATAAGACCTACAAGGACTGTAACTAGGGCTTATTTGGGGGGTAGGGCTTATATTGCAGCCATCACCGACAAGATAAATCTTATTTTTGGGGAAACAGGGTAGCAATCCAGACACAGGATTGCAGGATTGAAAGTTCTGATCCATAATTACAATTAAAGACACAGCTTTCTCCACTCAGAAATTATAGTTCTGAACCTCGCATTAACCCTAAATGCGAATCCTGTGTCACCTTTTCCTAAATTCTTACAGTGACAAAAGTCTCCCTCTGTCACACTATGTAAAAATAATGTAGTTTGCAGAATGCCACACCGTTGCATGCAAGATTATTTTGTGACACAGCATTCCTTTCCTTATGCCGCGTACACACGATCGGAAATTCGGCCAGCAAAAGACGAGATGAGAGCTTTTGGTCTGAAAATGCAACCGTGTGTATGCTCCATCGGACTTTTGCTGGCTGAATTCCAGCCAGCAAAATATTGAGAGCATGTTCTCAATTTTTCGGTCGGAAAAAGTTCCGATCAGAAAATCCAATCGTCTGTAGCAATTCCGATGCGCAAAATTCCTATGCATGCTCGGAAACAATTCGAGGCATACTCGGAAGCATTGAACTTCATTTTCTCGGCTCATCGTAGTGTTGTACATCACCGCGTTGTTGACGTTCGTAAGTTCAGCAGACTTTTGTGTGACCGTGTGTATGCAAGCCAAGCTTGAGCGGAATTCCGTCGGAAAAACCATCCAAGATTTTTCTGATGGAAAATCCGCTCGTGTGTACGCGGCATAAGAGGCAACACATAGGTAGGGCTATAAAAAGGAAAAAAATAAAATAACGCATACTGGTAAGTTAACCATATTTTTTAATTGACCATCTTGACTACTGAGTGTGGGTGGATGAGCAGATGGACAAGCATGCATACAGGAGCAGTAGTCCCTTCACCTGTTCCTGTCCGTGAAGACACATTGGATGGGGTAGCTTAGGGGCAGGGCCACCACCTTCACCAGGAAGCCAATCCACCCAGGGAATAGCAAGGACTGGATGCTTACAATTAATATGATAGGGACAGCTAAAAAACAGAAGGCTTCAACTTGCCACGTGGGGCCCCCTACCACAGGAAAACTGTGCACCTGGGACTGGTGCCCCTCCTGTGTCTTGTGTCCTCCATGTCCTGGCTGTGAGAGAGACCACAGCTTCTACCTAGACAGCAAGGGCCTCTTTCTACACTGATAAAAATGATTCTGTTGGCTTGTAATTTTAACAAAAACATTTTATAATTTTCAACATAAAAATAAATGTTAATTAATTTACTTTGATATTTTAATTTACTTACTTAGTTTTCATTGGTTCTTAAAACACACCTTTTACATTTACAAAAATAATGTATAATATTGAGTAATCTAGACAAAACTTTTAAGGTATGTGCCTTTTCATATGCTAATTAAATTACATTTACTTAAAAAAATGATCTTTTCATTTGACTGAAATTGTGGGACGCATATGTTTGCCAAACCTGCAATCGCACGAGTTTTGATGTTGTATATTTTAAAGCGCCACCAGTGACAAGAATTTTTCCAAGTCAGTACAAAGCCATGCAATGCCATTGAAAGGTAAGAGTGAATATTGAACAAATTATCGTTCACATGCTTTAAATGTTGCTTAACATACCATCCAAAATGTTTATTTTATTTTCAGATTAATATAGTTATAATAAATGTACATACGTCCATTGTATGCAGCTATTGGGACAACTCACTTGTGCGCACGTAAAGTTTGGGCTTACTGCATGCGGCAGAACGCAACCAAGATGCAGGGTGAGGGACCACCAGCTGTTAAGCTTAAAAACTATTTTGTGCCACAAAAATTAATGTTTCAGCCGGATTAGTTTTTGAGATATTGGAATTCAAATTCAGATTATGTAACATCAAGCCCTGCCCACTTTGCACCCAATGTTATTACATTTTAAAAACAATTATACAATTTGTTTGTGCTGCGTTTGTGCTGATTTGTACAAAACAAACTTTCTGTTTGTTCGGTTTTCGAGATATTGGACATTCAACATTAAATTTTGTAACCTAAAGCCCCGCCCACTTTGCACTGTGTTGTTACATTTCAAAAACAAATACTGTATGCCATATTTAGGCTGCATTGGCAGGAAAAACAAGCATATTGGTATAGTGATTTTTTTTCATATAGCACTCTCATTTTGTGTCAGAAAGAATGATTATGACATTCATTTTATGCTTTTAGCCTGAGCTACCTTGAAAACCTAAAATATACCTTTGAAGTTTTTCAGAAGATCTTTTTAGAGCTAGGTGTGAGGAATCTACCTTCAAAAGTTCACACTTTAACCGCTTGCCGATCAGCCGTCCAGCCAGCGGGTCCGGCGGACTCGATGTCCGCCGGCGATCCACGATCGCAGTATACAGAGGAAAGATGGGAATCTGCCTATGTAACAAGGCGATTCCCTATTCTGCCAGATAACATGACAGAGATCTTCTGTTCCCAGTGATCTCTGTCATGTCCCTAGTAGCTGACCCCCCCTACAGTTAGAACACACCCAGGGAACACACTTAACGCCTTGATCGCCCCCTAATGTTAACCCTTTCCCTGCCAGTGTCGTTTATATATTGATCAGTGCATTTTTATCGCACTGATCAATGTAATAACGTCACTGGTAGCCAAATAGTGTCATTTGGGTCAGATTTGTCTGCCGCAATGTCGCAGTCCCGCTAAAAATCACAGCTCGCCGCCATTACCAGTTAAAACAATAAAAAAAATAAAAGTCCCTAAATCTATTCCATAGTTTGTAGACACGATAACTTTTGCACAAACCAATTAATATACGCCTACTGCGATTTTTCTTATCAAAAATATGTAGAAAAATAAATCTCGGCCTAAACTGATGAATACATTTTTTTTTTATATATTTTTTTGGATTTGTATTATAGCAGAGAGTAAAGAGAATATTTTTTTTTCAAAATTGTTGGTCTTTTTTTGTTTATAGCACCAAAATAAAAACTGCAGAGGTGATCAAATACCACAAAAAGAAAGCTCTATTTGTGGGAAAAAAGCACAGTGATTTTGTTTGGGTACAGCGTCGCACAAACGCACAATTGTCAGTTAAAGTAACACAGTGCCGTATAGCAAAAAATGGCCTGGTCATTAAGGGGGCAAATCCTTCCGGGGCTGAAGTAGTTAAAGTGCAAATTACTTTCCTAAAAGGCTTAAAAAAAATGTTAATATATTCTCACCTAGCAACAAATGGGTCGCTGGTTTGAATCCCAACCACGACACTACCTGCATGTGTCCTAAATGTGACTTAGGGGTCTTAGATTAAAAGTTCCTTGTGGGCAGGGACTGATGTGAATGTACAATGTATATGTAAAGTGTTCTCTAAATTGACAGTGTGTCATGGTTATGCAAATAGAGTTTGTCGATCAGCATACCTGTCTCCATGTGTTCATCTCTAGAGACCAGCTGACCCTCACCTGACTGCTTTTGTAACCTCTCCTCTAAGCATGGCCCCACCCCAGGCCCTATCAGGGAACCCTATATTAACCTGTGCACTGCAAGCCAGCAGTGCTGATCAACCATTGTGTGTTAGCCTCTGTGTGTACTTGCTGTGTTTCCTACGTCTGATTGCTGTTACCGACTTTGGCCTGTTCTTAACTATTCCTGTCTGCTCGTGACCCTGTCCTTTGGCGTGCTCCCGACCATCCCTGTTTGTCTGTGACCCTGAACCTTGGCGTGTACTCTGTTGTCCTTGTCTGCTTGTGGCCCCGACCTTGGCTTGTCCCTTACTTTCCTTGTTGTTCCAGCCTGCTGCCTCCTTCCTCTTCTCCTTTAGTCTACCGTGAGCGTGAGCTGTGAGACCCTGGGGGCCGCGACCTGGAGCCAGACTGCAGCTCAGTCCATCCTTACCATTAAAGGCTCTGGTGAACACCTGCTGGCTCTTAGACTCCGCGCCCTGGGGAATCTATGCTCTAGCTCCCAGTGGGATCTGTGTCAGTGATCCAGTAGACCTGCTTCCTGAACCTCCCAGGGTTCAATCCGCAGCAGTCGGCCGTAGGGTCCACTACCTTGCGGTGCACTCCTGATCCCAATGGGGTGCATCTGTCACCTAGATACAGGTGACCTGACAGTTTGATCAGCCATGGACCCTTCTGATGTGCCGCTACCCGCACATGATCCGTTGCCGGGCTTAGTTCGCAGACTTGAGACTCAGGAATCGCATCAGACCCAAGTGATGTGATTCCTTCAGGATTTGGCATCCCGTTTTGAACAGGTTCAGGCCTCATTAGGACCCCCGGTTCAACAACCTCAACCGCTATCTGCTGCTGCACCTATCGCACCAGTCGCAGCCACACATTCATTACAACTGCCAGCTCCGGCCCGTTTCTCTGGGGACTCCAAGGCTTGCAGGGGGTTCCTTAGCCAGTGCACGATTCATTTTGAACTTCAGCCCCAAAACTTCCTGTCTGATTGGGCGAAAGTAGCCTATATTATATCCCTTCTGTCCGGCGAGGCGCTAGCTTGGGCTGTCCCTCTGTGGGAACTGAATGATCCAGTGGTTTCTAGCCTGTTTGATTTCTTGAAACTTTTTCGGAATATCTTAGAGGAACTGGGTCGTGTCTCCTCAGCAGCTAGCGCTCTTTTACGTCTCCGTCAAGAGTCCGCTTCTGTGGGACAGTATGCTCTTCAGTTCCGTATCCTCACAGCTGAATTGAGCTGGAATAATGAGGCCCTAGTTGCAACCTTTTTACATGGCCTCTCTGATAGAGTGAAGGATGAATTAGCAGGAAGATCCCTTCCTGCTGATCTGGACGGTGTCATCACCTTGTGTAACCAGATCGATATTCGCTTTCAGGAGAGGGCCCTGGAAAAAAGATGCCAGCACTCCCTGTTCCTTAGGCAGCTTGAGCTCCCAGTCCCTTCTCTTCGGTCCGAGGAGCACCCCCTGCCCGCTGAGGAACCTATGCAGCTGAGCTGGACCAAGTTGTCTCCTGAAGAACACGCTAGGCGCAGAACTCTGGGCCTGTGCCTCTATTGTGGGGCCAAAGGTCATTTTCGTGACACTTGTTCTCTTCGTCCGGAAAAACGATCGGGGCTAATACATCTGGAAGGTTGAGTATTAGACCCTGAAGTTTTACCTTCACCTTCTCGTCTTCTTCTTTCTGTGTTCCTTCATGTCGGCGCTTCCTCTCGTTCGGTCTCGGCACATCTGGATTCCGGAGCCGCTGGCAATTTCATGGATTGGGAAGCTGCATCTTCCATGAGACTTACCCTTTTGCCCCTTTCAACGCCATTGGTGGTCTTGGCGATTGATGGCACTGTTCTCCCAGGGGGTCCTATCCTCTTCCAGACCCTTCCTGTTAAGATGTCGGTAGGGACACTCCACCAGGAGTGGATATCCTTCCTTGTCTTGCCTAAAGCTTCATCTCCTATCATATTAGGTCTTCCTTGGTTACGGTTCCATTCTCCACACATTGACTGGACTGCTGGACGGATCCTGCTTGGGGTTCCTCCTGTTCCTCTTCCTGCCTACTCAAGGTTACCCCAAAAGAGAAACTTCCTGTTGCCACCATCCCAGTATCTTCTGCTCTTCCTGCTGCATATAGCGATTTCTGGAATGTCTCCTGCAATAGTCGGGCTGAGGCACTCTCTGGGTCATGTGATGATCCTGTGTTGGATGTCCAGCTCATCTTTAAGGGTCTGGGGGACCCTGCTCAGACTCCTGATGGTCTTCTTATGCCTTTACCCATTCCTAAGAAGCCTTTAGCCCTCAAAAGGTCCTCTCGTCCTCTCCCTACCTCGGTTTCGGTCTCTGAGGATAATCTTAAGTACAAGGTTAGTCAAGTTCTCGATTCCCAGTGCTATAGAGGCATTCTTCAGTACCTCGTACATTGGAAAGGGTTTGGTCCTGAGGAGAGGTCTTGGATCACTGCATCTGAGGTCTTTGCTCCTTGTCTATTGAGGAGGTTCCATCTGGAGTTTCCCTTTAAGCCTGGGCACAGGCGGGGGAGGGGGAGGTCTTAAGAGGGGGGGTACTGTCATGGTTATGAAAATAGAGTTTGTCGATCAGCATACCTGTCTCCATGTGTTCATCTCTAGAGACCAGCTGACCCTCACCTGACTGCTTTTGTAACCTCTCCTTTAAGCATGGCCCCACCCCAGGCCCTATCAGGGAACCCTATATTAACCTGTGCACTGCAAGCCAGCAGTGCTGATCAACCATTGTGTGTTAGCCTCCGTGTGTACTTGCTGTGTTTCCTACGTCTGATTGCTGTTACCGACTTTGGCCTGTTCTTAACTATTCCTGTCTGCTCGTGACCCTGTCCTTTGGCGTGTTCCCGACCATCCCTGTTTGCCTGTGACCCTGAACCTTGGCGTGTACTCTGTTGTCCTTGTCTGCTTGTGGCCCCGACCTTGGCTTGTCCCTTACTTTCCTTGTTGTTCCAGCCTGCTGCCTCCTTCCTCTTCTCCTGTAGTCTACCGTGAGCGTGAGCTGTGAGACCCTGGGGGCCGCGACCTGGAGCCAGACTGCAGCTCAGTCCATCCTTACCATTAAGGCTCTGGTGAACACCTGCTGGCTCTTAGACTCCGCGCCCTGGGGAATCTATGCTCTAGCTCCCAGTGGGATCTGTGTCAGTGATCCAGTAGACCTGCTTCCTGAACCTCCCAGGGTTCAATCCGCAGCAGTCGGCCGTAGGGTCCACTACCTTGCGGTGCACTCCTGATCCCAACGGGGTGCATCTGTCACTTGGATACAGGTGACCTGACACAGTGCTCCTAAGTTAAAGAGGAGTTCCCATTTAAAAAAAAAAAATTAAAAGTCAGCAGCTACAAATACTGCAGCTACTGACTTTTAATAATCGGACACTTACCTGTCCCACTTTCCAGCGATGCGGGGGATAGAGGCCCCACTCATCTCCCCCTCCGTTCAGCGGCACCAGCATTGCAACTGTGGGCGCCTGGCTGTGTCTTCACAGCCGGGCACCCACTGTGCATGCACGAGCAGCGCCGCGTGCCGTGATTGGCCGCTCAGTCATCTGGGACCTGTAATGTGTCCCAGATGATTGACAAGAGGGAGGGGGCAGAGCTGAGCCCTTCCTGAGCCGAGGGGAGGTGATGTCACCAGCCCAGGCACTGAAGGAGGCAGACTACGAGGGACCCCCTAGCAACAGCCATTTAGAGGTGAGTTAAAAAAAAAATTCCAATTTTTTTTTTTTATTTTAGGCACATTCATGATTATTTTTTTTTTTTGGGGTGGAACACCACTTTAAGTTGTTCCTAACTTAATCTTTTTTAGAAACTGGAAAAATTGAGTTGGCTTTACTTGAATCTATGGTCTGTAAACTCGAAAAATTGAGTTGGCTTTACTTAAACCTATGGTCTATAAACTGGAAAAATTTAGTTGGTTTACTTAAAACTGTAGTTTCAGACAAATTAAGGTATGTATTCCTAACTTAAAACACTATGGTCTATTAACTGAAACAAATTTAGTTGGCTTTACTTAAAAAACTAAGTTGAAAACATGAAAAGTCTAATGAGTCAGACAAAAATAAGTTTAGTTGACAGTACTTAAAAAGCTGATGCAAATAGTTGCCTTAATCTTTTTTGAGTAGACCCAGCACAATATTTTTTACAGTGTACAACATGCATACAGAGGACAGGCTTTTCCACTCAGGCTTTGGTAGCTTACCAAAAAAAAAGGGCGTTAATTCATTTCATTGGCCATAATAAATTATTTTTTTCTGATCTTTGAAATGAATTAATGCTCAAGCACTAAACGTGCCTCGCTTTTAGGCACTTTTAGTAGCTTTTAGTGGCTTCAAGCATTTTTTTTTACAAAACTCTGCTGCTCCTAGATGCATTGGCAGTGAGTGTTTTTCCTTACTCTAAAAGCTCCTGCCACTAAACGCTGCTTAAAGCCTATGCTGTACATGGACACATAGGATAACATGCATGGGAGTTTAGAGGCAGGAAGCCCCTAGGAGCAGCTGTAAAAATGTCCAGTGTGCATAAGGCCTTAAAGTAATACTAAAGTCTTGTTTTGTTTTTTTTTTAAATAACAAACATGTTATACTTATCTGCTCTGTGCAATGGTTTTGCACAGAGCAGCCCCGATCCTCCTCCCTCACCGGAGCTCCTGACCCCTCCCTCTTGTCGAGCACCCCCTACGGCAAGCAGCTCCCTGTGTCCATTCAGACACAGAGCCGAGGTTGGCCCCCACCCCCTCTCTCTCTTGATTGGCTAACTGACTGACAGCAGCAGGAGCCAATGGCGTAGCTACTGTGTCTCAGCCAATCAGGAGGGAGAGTTCAGGATGGCCGAGGCACTCATGCACATCTCTGGATCGAGAGGGGGGCTCAGATAAGTATTAAGGGGGCTAAGGGGAGCTGCTGCACACAGAAGGCTTTTTATCTTAATACATAGAATTTATTAAGATAAAAAAACTTCTGCCTTGGTTTTGCATATCTCCTCCCAAGAACCAGCTTGCATCATGGCTGAGGGCTCGTGAGGAGTACTGAGGCAGTGTGCTGTGATGTTTTCAGAAAGCCATGTACAGCATCCTGCTGTCCCCTCTCGCCAGTCATGATCTGCTTTCATCGCATAGATAGAGGACAGATAACCAGTGGCTGCGTCTAAAATAAGGTATGTTATAAAATGGTTTTATTTGAAAATGTTATTAGCATTTTTATGAGACAGTATTGAGGAACCAGGAAAAGCAAAATATAAGTAGATTAAACCCTATCTTTTTTGTTACCTTTTACAAGTGACAATACCCTGTTATCTTTTTCTATTGTGCAATTTGAAACAATATATAGACAAACAAGTCAATGCATGCTATAGTATCATGATCTAGTTCTTTGTTGTAGTTTAGTAACTTTCCAAGCCAACCCATAAAAAATGGGCCAGATGACAGCCAGAGGCACAACTGCAAACATTACTTCTATCTGATCAGAGCCTGGCTACAGTAGAAGCAAAGTGAACATTATGTCCCTGTTCTGTAGCCTTTTTTGGCATCAAAAGTAAAATGAGATATCCCAGTTTTGCTTGTATTCTAAAAACTTTAACACACGTAGTAGCACCTACTCCAATTTTCCGGGAGCCTGATGGTACCAGACTGCCAGAGGTAGGGAGGGCTGACATAACTCCTCAGGGTGCAGGTTATTAGGCATAGATGAAAAAGAAAAGAAAGTTGGGCATCAGTCACTTTTATACTTGAACAAGAGGGAAGTTTATTTCTCAAACAGGAAAAATGTGGGAGAGAGAGGAAAGGGTACATAATACCCTTAATAACGATCAGCAACAGGCAGATTGGCAGACTTCTTAGACAAAAATAGGTGAGATAAGGTAGACAGCAGTACAGGAAAAGAGGCTTTAAGCTGAACCAGCACATCTGTACTTTGTAGGATAGGCTGTCTCCTCTAGTAACTGAACTTTACTCACAGCGTCATACACAGATTCCTTTGGATGGGTTCTCTCTTGAAACCCTCCCAGCCACTTCATTGCCTCCAGCTCATTAAGAATCACCTCTGGTCCTTGCTTAGAACTCCATCCCTCTCAGAATTGTCTCCGGATCTTTAGCAGGCTTTTTGCAACAGAAACTTGAACACCTGGATAGGCCTTGGATAGGCTTGGCAGCCAGGAGACCAACTGGATAGGCCTCAGGCTTCAGGCCTAGAAGCCAGGAGTTGTTTCACACTCATCCACCCAGGCCGCAGCCCTGGGCGGGAAGACTCAGATCACCTGACTTCTTCTCCAATAAATAGCTTCTCCCAGCAGAATCTGAAAAACATGTTTATCCATAACTTGAATGTACTGTAGCTCATCATACTAATGTCAAAGGCAACAGTGCCACCTACTGACAAAAGGAAGCTAAACAGGATTAGGACAAAAGTCATTTCACCACTAAACACTACAAATTAGCCAAGCTGGGTACCACCCAGCATAACTAAAATTACCTGTAGAACTATTCTAGGACAAGGACACTACACACCAGTCCATCTTTGCAGATACTGTAGCCTTCTTTGGGGGGGAGGGGGCAGGGGGGGTATGAGAAATGGCCCCACCCAAACAAGATACAATAAACCTGAAAGTGAAAAAGATCAGCAGAACCTTTGTGGAATTGATAATAAATTTGGTAGTGCCTCCACCCAGTACAGAGGGTATTCCCTTCCTGGGAAAATATCGATCTAATCAAAGTCTTTGGGAGCAATCAGCATAAAACATTAACCATAAGTACTGTATATGGATACACGCCAGTAAGGGAATAATACAAGCTTTATAAAATAAAAAAATTGTAATAGTACATCCAATGTTCCATTGGTTCATCTGGTTACAAAGGATGGGGAGATGGCAAAGGTATTCAATTTATTCTTCTCCTCAGTCTTCACGGGGGAATCGGGGGGCTTCAGTAACCAAAACTGCAGTGTTTATCCTCATAACACATCACAGGATGCACCTCCATGGTTAACAGAGGACAGAATTAAAATTAGACTTGGGAAACTTAACATTGATAAATTACCGGGACCAGATGGCTTGCACCCAAGGGTACTTAGGGAACTCAGTCAAGTAATTGCCAGACCATTGTTCCTAATTTTTAATGACAGTCTACTGACTGGAATTGTAGCAGCTGATTGGAGAAAAGCCAAGGTAGCACCAATATTTAAAAAAGGGCCCAAAATACATCCCTGGGAATTACAAACCAGTTAGCCTAACATTAATAGTATGTAAACTCTTGGAGGGGATGATAAGGGACTATATACAAAATTTTAGTTTTTTTTTCTAGTTTCCTTCTTTTTATTGTTTTTCATATTGCAAAAGTTAAAAATATACAGCATCATAAATTGACATATAGTATTACAAGTTGCAAAAACATTATTATTATACTATATCCCTTCCCCCTCCCTCCAACCCAACCAAGTCCCACCCCCCTACCACACATCGCTCAAACATTATCTATGTCTGTCATCATTACAATTATCTAACTCTATAACCAAAGAGAAAGAGGAAAACTACACCACTGACAGATGGAAGATATAAAGAAGAGACAATATAATAGGGAGAAAAAAAAAAAAGAAAAGGCGGAGGTGCTCATACGGGCCATCCCATTTTCTGCAGCCAAGGTCTCCACATTATCTCAAACTTTCTGAGATTGTCCTGTCTAATATACAGCACTATCTCACTCCAAACCATGGAATTGATAGTTTCAATCCTACTCTCCACCGTCGGGGGGGTCTGAGCCTGCTATTTCTGTGCAATTAATTTTCTCACTTGGAACAGGCATCTCAACACTACTTCTGTGGTACCGGGCAAGACTCTATCTTCCTCCAAACACCCCAATAAACATGTTTTGGCTTCAGGTACTAGTGAGCTCCTAAAGGTTTTATTTATCCTAGTAATTATCCCCCCCAATATCTAAAGATCTTTGGACACTTCCATACCATATGAATAAGGTCTCCTGACGACTTACATCTGGGGCACTCATCATTCTGTTTCCAACCAAGCTTAAACATTTTGGGGGGTATAGTAAACTCTATAGATTAGAAACAAATGAGAAAGCTTCTGCGAAGGGGAGATCGAGACCAGGGTTCCTTGTTCCAAAATCTTATCCCATCGTGCCATAGTTATTGTCCCTACGTCTCTCTCCCACCCCTCTTTACTCTTAAGAGGACCCACTCCGCTTATAATTCTCTCCCCCAGACTAGTATACCGCTTGGAATTTAAACCTTTGGTAGAGGCTGAATTGGTAATTTTCAGGAGTACAGGGATCTGAGTCCACTCTATAATCTGGGACCTGAACTGTGCTTGAATGGCATGTCTAATCTGCAGGTATTGATAAAACGTCTTGTTTGATATGTTAAATTCCCACCTTAGATCTAAAAAAGACTTCATAAGCTTGCCCACATATAACTGAATCAGGTGACTAATACCTTGCCTTTCCCATTCTCAAGGTCTCGCTATACCCCTTAATTCAGCCAGGTTTTTGTTATGCCATAGAGGGGTACATTCTGTTAGCCAATTTTACCCCATTAATGCCTTCGTTGCTTGCCACACTTTACTGACTAATTTTATCGTCGGGACTCTAAAAGTAAAGAAATCTGCCTCTAGTGCCTCCACTAGTGTATTATGTGGGACCCCCTTTATCATCATTCTATTATTAGGATTCTCTTCACCTATGGTTCCACATCCCACTAGGTGTTGCAGCTGAGATGATAAAAAATATAGTCTCGGGTGTGGAATCACTATTCCACCATCTTTAATCGGTAATTGCAACGTTTGCAGGCTAATCCTAGATTGGCCCTTTTTCCAAATTAATTCCCTAAAGAGAGATTCTATTTTCTTAAACCACTTTTGACCTATCCAGGCCGGAAATTATGAAGCGTATACGATATCTGCTTTAGCCATATCATCTTTATTAGATTACAGCACCCTGCAACACATAGGGGGAGACGACACCAGATGTCACCCTTTTGTTTTAATTTCAATAACAATGGGGCTAAGTTATTATTAACATACTGGTCTTTATCACTCGTAATCCAAACACCCAGGTATTTCAACTTGGTCACTACTTTCAGGAGGGAAATTCCCGGTGATATTTGGACGCCGAGTGGGTCGATCGATAACAAAGCCGACTTATCTCAGTTGATGACCAGACCATAGAGGTGCCCGAACTCACCCACCATTTGTATCACTGGGTTTAGTGAGGCTTCAACATCCCCAAGAAAGAACAGGACATCATCTGCAAACAGTGCTATCCTGTCCTCTTCCTGCTGGCGCCGGAACCCCTGTATGTCTGGCCTTGATCTAGTCATGATTGCTAGGGGTTCCATTGCAAGGGCGAACAATAGGGAAGACAGGGTACAGCCCTGTCTCGTCCCTTTCTCCAACTGGAACATTTCCGAGTATTCGTTGTTAATTTTAATTTTTGCTCTTGGTTCATTATATAGTAGCTTCACCCAGCTAATGAAGGAGGGGGTTAAACCCAAATTAGCACCTTCCATAGGTAGTCCCATTCTAGACTATCAAAGGCCCTGGCGGCATCCAAGGTAAAAATGGCCTTAGAGCCTAAATTATCGGTGTGAATCTGCATGTTTAAGAAGACTCTTCTGATGTTAATGCTTGTTGATCTATTGGGAATGAAACCCGACTGGTCCGGATGTATCAACACTTGAATATATCTATTTAAACGGGTTGCTAAAACTTTCGCCAAGATTTTAACGTCAGTGCATAGTAATGAAATTGGGCGATAGGAGGAGACATCCAGGTGGTCTTTCCCTTCCTTGTGTATTACGATAATAGTAGCTTCTGACATTGAGGTAGGGAGTCTCCCATTAGCTAGTGCCCATCTTAATTTTTCCAGCAATTATGGGAGAAGTACCTCTCCATATCTTTTATATATTTCCACCTGTGTTTTTTGGCTGGACATTCCACCTACTGCCCGTTTTAATTCCTCCAAAGTCACTTGTGGCTCCAAATCTGTTCTATCCTGTTCTGACAAAGACGGATTGATATTCCCTGGAGAAAATCATCCGTTATTTCACTCCCTTCGCCCCTGTTAGATTTATACAAAGACTTGTAATAATTACTAAATACCTGCATTATCTCTATCCCATCGGTAATGATGTCCCCGCTTGGAGTCTTAATAGCCGAGATGGAAGAGGGGGGAGTGTTTGATTTAATCGGGAGGGACAGCATACGGCCAACCCTTTCGCCCTCCCCACTGCCTATGAAATATACGCCTATTCTCCGTCCTTCTGGTAATAGCCATTTTGTACACTTGTTGTTTATCTAACCATTCCCTCTGCCTATCTGGGGTTGGATCTTTGACATAACG
Organism: Aquarana catesbeiana; assembly: GCF_042186555.1. Lineage (NCBI taxonomy): Eukaryota > Metazoa > Chordata > Amphibia > Anura > Ranidae > Aquarana > Aquarana catesbeiana. The sequence continues at coordinate 477,050,616 of NC_133328.1, forward strand.
CTTCTCTGCCAGTGTCACCTCTTTCCTAATATCCACTCTCTGGAATTCCCACTCTCTGGATTTCCTCTTGGTTCTTGCCACCTGTTGGATCAGGAGGCCTCTGAGATAGGTCCCAAACCTATGTTTATTTGTACATATTCCTTTAGACTAGACACCACTTCTCCGGAATTGCCAATCAATTCCAGCCAGCAAGTGCTTATTTTCCACGCTCTAATGCCCCGTACACATGGTCGGACATTGATCGGACATTCTGACAACAAAATCCATGTATTTTTTCCGACGGACGTTGGCTCAATCTTGTCTTGCATACACACGGTCACACAAAGTTGTCGGAAAATCCGATCGTTCTGAACGTGGTGACGTAAAACACGTACGTTGCGACTATAAATGGGGCAGTAGCCAATGGCTTTCATCTTTTAATTTATTCTGAGCATGCGTGGCACTTTGTGCGTCAGATTTGTGTACACACGATCGGAATTTCTGAGAACGGATTTTGTTGTCGGAAAATTTTATAGCAAGCTCTCAAACTTTATGTGTCAGAAATTCCTATGGAAAATATGTGATGGAGCCTACACACGGAATTTCTGACAACAAGGTCCTATCACACATTTTCCATTGGAAAATCCTATCGTGTGTACAGGGCATAAGGAGGGTCGTAACCCCAGCATTTATTGTCAGCACAAGCGGAGAGTGATCTGAGACTCCTCTCGGGCCATACTCTATACTACTTTTTGTTGATATTGCCTCCCCATTACCCAGGGCCAAATCGATTCTTGAGAGGGTGAGATAAGAACTTGAGAAGCATGAGAACTGTCTTTCTTGCGGATAGTGCATTCGCCATATGTCACTCAATCCCATTTCCACTAGGAATCGAGATAGCTGACTCTCGCCTACTGTATTGGACCTATGCCCCGACGGGAATCAATCTAGACTCCCGTCAAGTACTTTGTTAAAATCACCCACCGCTGTTATCGGAGTTCCTGCTTTATCCAACACAAACTACAATAACTTACGTAGAATTGAATGTAAATGTTCGCCAACACAAATAATTTATTTTCAATCGAACAAAGCAGAAAAATATAATCGCCCTGTTCGTCAATACAGCTTTCCCTGCAGGAGAATGCCACTCCTCTCCCAACCAGGATACTTACCCCCTTCAATAGGAGGAATAGACCGAATGGTATTGGGCTTGGAACTTCCGACTGCGCAATTGTATCGCCGTGTCATTAGTCAAATGCGTCTCCTGCAGGCAAAGTAGTCCTGGCCCCCTCCCCTCTAATGCCGATAGAACAGTGGCTCTCTTAATTTGATCCCCTAGGCCCCGCACATTCCATGATATTATACCAACTCTCTTTTCTTGCATGGTAAAATAAATAAAAATAACTCAACACTAGAAAGCAACACAAAATTAAGTGAACAAGTGATCAACCTAGCAGTCGCACTCACTACTCTTGAACTCAAGTGATTTTTCCAATCTGTGTATTTCTCCCTCTCTCCATACCCTTCCCCTCTCTCAATTTGTATCTTACAAAATACTAATATTAGTGATGTGTGTTTCTTAAACCTCACCCCCCCCCCCCCCCCATCCAGGCCCAGACCCACTCTTACCCTCACCCACCCCCCCCCCACCCCCGCCCATCAGGGCCTACCCTAACGGCTTCATCTGTGACCTTGTCATACCACTCCCATCTTATCCTCCACATATTCCGACCCCGTGACTTTAATATAAAGCTTAACCATGGGAGTCCCTTACACTCACTTACTCCCCTACTTGCAAACATACACCCAAAAAATTGTCTCCCCTCCTCCACTCCCTCCAAACCAAACAGACAGACTAATTTCCATTGTATAGTAGTTATGTTGCAATGATGAGCAAAAAGTGCAATCAATGTTTTAAAAAGAGAAATAGTGAGAAAAGGGAAGGAGGGAGGGAGAGAGAGGGGCCCACGAACCCGACAAGGCTTGACAACTTCAGCCAGATCACCCCCTCCCTCCCCCCAAAAAAAAAAAAAAAATAGTTCCATGCTCAATGTCCTCTACAGATCCTTCTTATTTGCTTCCAGCCACTGCTCCGCTTCAGGCGGTGAGCCAAAGAACAAAGTTCCACCCAATGCTGTCACCCGCAAGTGAGCTGGGTACAGCAAAGCATATGCTAGCTTATATTTCTGCAAAGTTCGCTTAATAGGTATAAATTCCGCCCTGCGCTTCTGGAGCTCCGGAGAGAAACCTGGGTACAGCGAGACCCTAACCCCATTGTACATAATGACCCCCATCTCTCTGGCCTTGCGTAATAGGATCACCTTGTCATTGTAATTTACAACTTTCAGGAGCAGTGGCCTAGTATATTCTCCAGACTGACGGGCCCTGAAGGGGACTCGGTGGGCTCTTTCAATCGCGAATAATGCTGTAAAAGTAGTGGCCCCAAAAGTTTCCCTAAAAGACCCCTCACGGAAAGCTATGGGATCGGGACCCTCGCTCCTCTCTGGTAGGCCTATCACTCGCACGTTATTTCTACGATTTCTATTTTCCATTTCGTCGAGTTTAATAGCCTGTGTGGTCATTTGTTCCTGTAGTCCCTTGATTTCTTGCTTTTTTTTTTTTTTTTTTTTTTTCTTTTTTTTTTTTTTTCCACCTCAGCAAGAAGGTTTACCGTGGGAATTCATTTTTTCAAATTAATATTCAAAAATTCTTCCCCTTGATCCTCACATCATTGTGGCTTTTAATCTGTTTACTTAATTCATAACACCAAATATGAAAAAGATGATATACCCCCCCTACTTCTACTGTTTATTTTTACTTTTTTACTTCCTACCCCACCCCCCCTCCCCCCCTCTACCCACCCCGAGACCATACCTCTTCATTTCAAGCCCTTTCCTTTCGTTTCCCACATCTACCCTGGGTCGAGATCTGCCCTCTCCACTACTCATGAGACCATATCTCAGCTGCTTTTATAGATTTTTTAAATTTTTCCCCATACTTCCCACTTTTTCCTATAAATCTCCATTTTTGTCCCATCACTAAACCTTAAATACTCCAACTCCTGTATCTCATTTATCTTATTGATCCATTCCCTCATGGTTGGTCTTTCTTTTCTTTTCCAATTTTTAGCAATTATGCTTTTAGCTGCATCTATACAGTGGGGCAAAAGTGTCCTGAGATAGGCCCTCGTGGGCATTTCGCTCAAGTGAAATATAAGAACCCTAGGGTCCTTTGGCAGATCAAAATTAGTGATCATTTTAGTGTATTTTTTAATCTCCTCCCAGAATACTCCCATCTCCCGACACGACCACCACATATGGGCCATCGTCCCTGTCTCATTACATCCCCTCCAACAGAGCCGGGATCTTCCCCCATCGATTTTATGTATCCTATCCGGGGTCATATACATTCTCATTAGGCATTTATAATTTATCTCTAATACTTTATAGTTGACTGACGTATTCAGGAGTCGCTTCAGCATCAGATCTACCTATGGCTCGGTCAACGTTAATCCTAACTCCTTCTCCCATTTACTTATAAAAGCCCGGGTGTCCCCCCTCCTCAACTCCACTAATATTTTATATATGCGGGAAAAGCCCCCTCTTTCATCTAATTCCATGCATATTTTTTCTAATGGGAGTAAATTTTTTGTTGTCCTAATTGGTTGAGGTAGGGATTCCACAAAGTGTTTCAGTTGACCGTAACGCCATGGGTTGATACTTATCCTGTCTCTTCTGTTCTTAAGCTCTTGTATGGAGCATATTTTACCCTTCTCTACTACATCCTTCAGCTGTATGTTCTCATCTAGGAGCCATTTACCAAAACACTCTTCTTTCCCCGGCGGAAAATAGTCTACATCCTTTAAAGACATTAACGGTGAGTTATATTCCCAATGTTCCCTTTTATGTATAAGATCCCATATTCTAAGTGCATGTCTAGTGATTTCATGTGACTCTATATTATATTTTCTTATCTTTGGTGAACACCATATTATTTTGTGTAAATTTGCCTTACTTATTTTATTTTCAATCTCTACCCACTGTTTTCCCTTATTTTTAACCCATTCTACCACTCTCGCAAGTGCAATAGCCTCGTAGTATTTACCGATATCTGGTGCTCCCCAACCCCCTTTTCTTTTCACATTTATTAATTGAGTGTACTTTAACCGTGGTGTTTTTCCTTTCCAAATGAACCTTAATATCAATGAATGTAGTCTTTTGAGGTATGCAGGTGGGAGCATGATTGGGAGCATCTGCATTTTATATGTTATTTTTGGTAAAATAACCATTTTCAAAATATTGATTCTTCCCGCCCACGACAATTGTCCCCGATGTATTCTATTTAGTTCTACTTTTACCTCATTAATAAGTGGCAAAAAATTTGCTTGATATAATTTTCCTGCCGATGATGTGATTTTGATTCCTAGGTAATTTAGGGCTTCTTTCTTCCATCTAAAGGGAAAGTGTTCCTGATATGCGTGGTCTCTTGTTTTATTGGAATTTATGTCTAATACAACTGATTTAGTGGTATTTACTTTAAAATTGGATAATTTCCCATACTCCTGCATTGTAGCCAACACATTCGGTAGGGAGATTCTTGGGTTAGTTATATATAGGAGAATATCGTCCGCATAAGCTGCGAGCTTATACTCCGTTTCGCCTATACTTACTCCCTTGATGTTTGGATTCTGCCTTAACCTAGTTAGAAGAGGTTCTAGTGCCAACAGAAAGAGGATTGGGGAGACTGGGCACCCCTGTCTCGTTCCATTATACAAAAAAAAAGGATTGGACAGAGACCCATTTATTTTAACTCTCGCTGATGGTTTGGAGTAAAGCGCCCTGATCCAGGTACAGATCTTATCCCCATATCCTATTTCTTTGAGTGATTCCAACATGAAGTCCCAGTCCACCCTGTCAAACGCTTTTTCAGCGTCTATAGACAGGAGCAGACCTGGGACTCCACTCTTTTTAATTTCCTGTGTTATTAAAAGGGTTTTAATACTATTATCCTTTCCCTGTCTACCTGGTATAAATCCTACTTGATCAGGGTGGATGACATTTTTAATTGTTTGTTTTATTCTGCCCGCTATTATTTTTGCAAACAATTTTGTATCACTATTTAGAAGGGATATGGGCCTATAGCTCGAACATAATGTGTCATCCTTTCCTTCTTTATGAATCAACGCTATGTTTGCCGCCAGAGCATCTCTGCTCATTTCCCCTGTCTCTCCTATTTCGTTCATATAGGCGCAAAGTTTTGGCACTAGATAGTCTTGATATTTCTTATAGTATAACGCTGTCAGTCCATCTGGACCAGGGCTTTTTCCTGTCTGGGTCTCTTTAATGGCCTTCCTTATCTCGGGCTCTGTTATGGGGGCCTCCAGGGATATTCTCTCCTCTTCTGTTATTTTAACCAACCCTGTTCCTTTTAAATAATTTCTAATTTTTTCTTGTTTTTGCCCTTTCTCTTTATCCTTTTTTTTATCCAATGAATAAAGATCCCCATAGAATTCTTGAAAGATTTTTGCTATGTCCGCATCTTTATATCTTATTTCTCCTGACCTCGTCCTTATTTTATCAATATATCTAATACCCTTCTTTTTACTTAGGGCCCTTGCCAGGAGTCTCCCAGGTCTATTTCCGTAAATATATCTCTCTTTTTTTACTAGGTTGTATTTTTTGCGATTTTCTGCCTCTATCTGCTGTCTCATAGCTTCTCTGGCTCTATATAGTTTTCCCAGAGTCCCAACTTCCCCAGTCTCCTTATGCTGCCACTCTAGTTTTTTAACTTCCTCCTGAAGCGCATGTAGGTTTTTAACCCGTCTTCTTTCTTTCTCCACACCCGCCTTTATTATTATCCCCCTGATATAGGCCTTATGGGCCTCCCAAACTATTGACTCCGATGTTTCTTTTGAAGTATTAATTCTAAAATAAAATTTTAATTCTTCTTGAATTATCTTATCAATTTCCCTATCATGCAGGAGATCCTCATTTAGTCTCCAATTATTTGTTAGGGGTATTTGCACTTTTTGTTTAATTCGCAGTGTCACCGGGGCATGATCCGAAAAAGTTATAGATCCTATTTTAACTTCTTCTACTTCTTCTAGGTTCCTATGTTCTACAAAGATATAATCTAATCTTGAGTATGTCGCGTGGACGGGGGAGTAGTAAGTGTAGTCTTTTATTTTCTGATGTTGCATCCTCCATACATCAACTAGCTGACAAAAATGTAGTTTTTTCTTAAGTTTATTTAGCCACACTCCTCCAGTCCCCCGCACACGCGACACACAATCCCTACCTGGCTCTAAGCACAAATTCATATCTCCTGCCACAATAACCCTCCCTCTCCTAAAACCATCCAGCTTCACTAATACACCAATTAAATATTTACCTGGGTTAACATTTGGGCAATAAATATTTACTAAGGTATAGTCCTCATCGTTTAGTTTGCCCCTCAAGAACAAATATCGACCCTCAGGATCAGTTAGCCTCTCCTCTATCTGAAAATGACTTTCCCTTGCAAATCCAATCGCCACCCCCTTTGCCCCCCTTATTGGGGAGTCTCCGTAAAACCACAGCGGGTAATCCCTAGACGCTATCCTCCGACTTCCCCCCATATATAAATGTGTCTCCTGGAGGAAGACCACCCCAGCTCTATTGGCTCTCAACTCGCTCATTATGTTGGCGCATTTTATGGGCGCGTTGAGACCCCTCACATTATATGTTACGAGATTTATTCCGACCATTTACTCTTCTTTTCTGGACCCAAGCGTGGTAGGCGAATAAATTTGTACTGGTCTCGACCCCCCCTTGATCCCCCCCCTTCCCCTCCAGAACCCACCCCCCCCTCCCCTCCCCCTCCCCGCATATGGGGTTTCAGGCCCTCTAGTGGCACTATTGACCGTGGCCTCCCCTTCTCCACCCGGCCCTACGGTTAACCCCCCGAGGGTTGAGCTCAGTGTGGGAGTCACCAGGTCCCCCATCCCGCCCCGGGTTTCACCGGACCCCCCTCCGCTCCTCCACCACCTCCCACTCCCCAGGATCCACCCCTCCACATCCCTAGCCCCTCCCTGCCGCCCCCCAATCACCTCCCTTAGACTTTATTTTTAGTTTTCCAACCCCTCCACCAGAATACAAAAACTTATATTCCTCAAATTGTTTCTGAACTTGCTTAGGGCCTTCTCCTGTTATATACTGGTTTCCAGCTTTGCACATCCTCTCCAGTGCTCTGCCCTCCCGTTCTCTCCCACCACCCTGGGATATCTACAGGTGGAATGTCCAGCTTACGGCAAAAATCTAGGGTCTCTTCTGGGAACCTTAAAGTCGCTGAGCGCCCATCTTTTCGCCCAATCAGGCACGCCGGGAACCCCCAGGAATACTGCACTTCTCGAGCTTTGAGTTGTTCCAATAATGGTCTGAGAACTTTTTTCCTTGCCCGTGTCTCAACTGCCAGATCTGGGTATACTTGTAAATTAGATTCTCCATATTTAATTGTTTGACTACTTCTCAAATTTGCCCTGATTTTCTCCTTGTCTTGGTAGTTATGAAACCTCACTATCACATCTCGAGGTGCTTCCTTGTTAATCTCAGCTGGTTTCCTAAGTCTGTGTACTCTATCTAATTTAACCCTTTTATCATTTGGATTGATAAGACCTCCAAAGATTTGATCCACCTTTTCTTGCAAGTTTTCCCCCTCCCCCTGCGCCTCGGGGAGGCCTCTGATCCTCAGATTCTTCCTTCGGTTACGATTTTCTTGGTCTTCTAGTCTATATCTTAAGTCTCTATGTTCACGCTGCATTTCTTCTATCTGGCTTTTCAGGTACCCCATTTCCATCCTCTGTTTTTCATTCACCGTCTCCACCTCTTCTACTCTTCTCAGTATATGGCCCATGTCCCCCCGTATTGCTTCTGTTTCAGCTTTGATAAAGGTTTCCAGTCTAGCGAACATCTCCGCTATATCATTTTTTGTTGGTAATACTCCTTCCCGTTGACCCGTTGTAATGACGCGACTGGAAGTAAGCTGGATGCGTTCCAACGGCCAGGGGGAAGGTTTCACAGAGGCAACATTAACAGTTATTCAACTGGCGCATCAAGGAGGGTTTCCGGATGTGGGCGTGTTGCTGACCTCGGAGAGCGCTCGGGGATGCCGGATCTCTCCTCCCTCCCTCCTCGTGGTGAGCGGTGAGGCGGCGACGCTGACAGCGGCGCCTCTCGCTTGGATGCGAGCGGCCGCCTCCTAGCCTTCCACCTCCGGATCAGACCGTGCGGTAGCGGTCGTCAAACCGCCCCCCCCCCCCCCCCCGCTCCCTCTCCGTTCTTTCTTCCCACTTCACTCCTGTCTCCACTGCCCGTTACCTGGAACCTGGGCTGGGCTGGAGGGCGAGCTGAGCGGCGGTGTTAGGAATTTCCTGACAAGAGCTGCGGATGCTATGTGAAACCCCAGCACAAGTGTGTGATGCATTAAAATACAGAGAGAAGGGGATGGATGAGGAGGATGGATGGATTCTCTCCCTTGGAACACAGCAATTGAAAGAGAAGCCAAGACCAGAAACCCTCAGATAAGTGTAATAGAAAATAGAAGCTGGAGAGGGTAAGTGCCTTATATGCAATGTCATTGCTGGAGCATGAAATGTAAAGGAAAGGGGGTTGTGAACTAAAAGTGATTTATTCTTTGATCTTGTATGGACAGCAACACATCTAAATTACCTAATATATCAGGTCACCTCTAGACTTGCTCCCCTTTGTTTTTTTTTTTTTTTTTTTTTTTTTTACAGGAATTGTCTGAGGTCAAGGTTAATGCAAATACAATGGAGAAGGCCTGAAAGAAAATATAGGCAAGGCCGGCGTGTCCATCTTCTCTCTTCAGGGTTGCTGACGACTTTTGGACTTGATGTCTATTACCAAAAGACCTACAGGGGGCATTGTTCTAAATTGCTGAGGAAAGTGATGTTAGTATTGGGCTCCTCCCTCGGAACTGTATGATAAGTAAGACTCAAAACTGTATGAGAAAATTCATCTGAATTATTCACAGGCGGGGAACTGTGTGAATCTATCTAGGTCATTCTTTGTAAGGCATTTGCAAGGGTATAAAATCCATCTGCAAGAAAATAAAGTCTCTGGATTGGGCCCCTGGATAAGTTACCTATTAAATGTGACTCATTCGAACAGTCGAGGATCTGCCCTTATTGGTAACGCCCGTCTGAACAACATTACCCTCCCCTTTTATGAACGGTGAGATCATAGGCCTATACATCCAAGGGGCATAAAAGATAGGTTCCTGGGGTTTTTATTCAACTAAGGTGCCTATACCAAAGGACCCCTTGTTAGACTTAACAGACCTGAACCCCACCACAGGGATCCTCATCCTTATTAAGCGGAGAAACCCTTCTAGGAGGAAAATCGCAGTAGAGGCCCACAGGTTCTGTGGACTTCTAGGACCAAAGCCATACTAGGGGGGGTCAAAGTCTCTAAAGAATGAAAGGGAAAGCGGGTAAGGGGGGGACAACAACAAACCCAGCAGGAGCGTCTGTGAGAACTAGCTCCAGCCCAGGTACAATAAAGAAGTATATGGTCCACGATAGCACGCATGCAAGCCCAGGAAAGATACCTGGATCAAAAGATAAAACCCCTGAACGCTTGCCTAAAATTAACACAAGGAGGCAGCTAGCTGAAGTAGAATCTCTCAGTGTAAATCCAGCTATAGTAGAAACAGTCCCAATAGAGAGTCAACGGGAAGGAGTATTACCAACAAAAAATTGATTTCTTGCTTTAATGGGAATATGTTAACCTCAACTGTACTCAGTCTCTCTTCTAAGGCAGTAGTCCTCTCTACAGTCTTACCCAGTACCTGGCTCATTGAGAGTAATTCATCTTTAATGCTTTTTAGCTGACTGTCGAGGCTAACAATTGAGTCTTTGCAGGTGTTAACAGCAGAGAGAACATCCCTCAATGTCGGATCCTCGCCCTCAAAAATGGTACTGGTCGTACTGGCCGCCCCAGCCGCCGCGGATTTTGTTGATACTGGTGCTGTTTTTCCACCCCCCCATCCACTTGGTACTCGAGAATTTATTGCTGGATGGGGTGGTAGGGTTTGAAGATGTCTGGCCATGCCCTTGACTCCTTCTATCTAGTGCGGGACCCACCAGAGTTTTGGCTTGCGCATTGTCTGCTGCTGACCTCCCTTAGCGGGAGAGGGGGACACTGTATTGGCAAAACATTCCAATTTGGTTGTGGTGGCGGCTGCTGCCGCCGCCACCGCCACCTGGTTCCCCTTCTCCTTCTCTTTTGCAGAGCAAGTCATTTGCGTTCCTTCCTGGGGTGGCTGCTTATCAGCTGGTCCTTTTTTAAATATGCTACAAGGCTTCAGCAACAATTCAGTGAATTGTTAAACTGACCAAAAAAAAAAATTTTTATAGGCTGTCGATGCAGGCTATTGTGCCTGCTATGATGCAGGCTATTGTGCAGGCTATTAGTGCAGAGAGGGGGGTTTGAATCTCCAAGGGGGGGCTACCCACTCCCCCTGCAGTGCACTCACCGCTTGTACCTCTCTCCCCTCTCTCGCCGTAGCGTCTGTGTCCTCTCGCGGGATTACAACGGGGTCATGAGCAGCTCCGCTCTCCACTCGGCAAAGGCTCTGGGGTGACTGCAGAATGTCATCCAGCCGGAAGGCCACTCGAATGACTCCGGATCCGGGTGCAGCCCAGGCACCAGGGACGAGACAGGCATCAAAGAGGAGACAGGCAGGCCTCCGCTCCGGCCCCTCACCAGTCCTTAGAACGCCAGGTACAACCAGCTCACCACACAGGACAGCCTAGTTGGTGCAGAGTCAGGGAGCGGAGAAGAGACACCAGACACGCTCACTCACTCACTCCTTCCTCCATCCGGTCATATACAAGATTTTAGTCATGAGAACTGGTATCATTAGCAGTAATCAGCATGGATTCATGAATAATCCTTCTAGTCAAATCAATCTATTAACCTTCTATGAGGAGGTGAGTTGCCATCTAGATAAAGGAAGGCCCGTAGACGTGGTGCATCTGGCTTTTGCAAAAGCATTTGACACAGTTCCCCATAAACGTTTACTGTACAAAATAAGGTCCCTTGGCATGGACCATAGGGTGAGTACATGGATTGAAAACTGGCTACAAGGGCGAGTTCAGAGGGTGGTGATAAATGGGGAGTACACGAAATGGTCAGAGGTGGGTAGTGTGGTCCCCCAGAGTTCTGTGCTGGGACCAATCCTGTTTAATTTGTTCATAAACGGCCTGGAGGATGGGGTAAACAGTTCAATCTCTGTATTTGCGGATGATACTAAGCTAAGCAGGGCAATAACTTCTCTGCAGGATGTGGAAACCTTGCAAAAAGATCGGAACAAATTAATGGGGTGAGCAACTATGTAAAATAATGCATTTGGGTGGCAAAAATATGAATGCAATCTATACACTGGGGGGGGGAGGGCTCTGGGGGAATCTAGGATGGAAAAAGGGCCTGGGGGTCCTAGTAGATGATAGGCCCAGCAATGGCATGCAATGGAATGCTGCTGTTAACAAAGCAAACAGAATATTGGCATGCATTAAAAAGGGGATTAATTCCAGAGACAGAACGATAATTCTCCCGCTCTACAAAACTCTGGTCAGGCCGCACCTAGAGTATGCTGTCCAGTTCTGGGCACCAGTCCTCAGGAAGGATGTACTGGAAATGGAGCGAGTACAAAGAAGGGCAACAAAGCTAATAAAGGGTCTGGAGGATATTAGTTATGAGGAAAGGTTGCCAGCACTGAACTTATTCTCTCTGGAGAAGAGAGGGGATATGATTTCAGTTTACAAATACCATACTGGTGACCCCACAATAGGGATAAAACTTTTTCGCGGAAGGGAGTTTAACAAGAAACATGGCCACTCATTAAAATTAGAAGAAAAGAGGTTTAACCATAAACTACGTAGAGGGTTCTTTACTGTAAGAACGGCAAGGATGTGGAATTCCCTTCCACAGGCAGTGGTCTCAGCGGGGAGCATCGATAGTTTCAAGAAACTATTAGATAAGCACCTGAACGACCACAACATACAGGGATATACAAGGTAATACTGACATATAATCACACACATAGGTTGGACTTGATGGACTTGTGTCTTTTTTCGACCTCACCTACTATGTAACTATGTAATGTACAAACATGTAATATCAGCAAAGGGACTCACAGGAGTTCTGGTGAAATTGTACACATATACGCGGGTACATATAGTTATAATAAGAGATACCTCCAGAGGAATGTTGCGGCAAAGTCCAGTTGCAGTGGCCCCTGGGGATGTTCATGATGCAGTGTCCGTCTTGATGCCGAAGACCTGAAGACAGAATCGGCAATGGTGAGGTGATGAGGAGGTCCTCCAGACGTTGTCCAACCAACCTGGAATGCAGATTTTCACCATCAGAAATTGTGGTGTAACAAGGGAACTCAGAATCAATCTACTTTGCTGAGCCCTGGGCTAACACTAGCTATAAAATCCCACACCAGAAGGGACAGGGTTAACTAGAATAACAGGAGCTACATATAAACACTTTTGCAATAAAGAGGTTCACCTACTAACATACAGCAAGATGACCACTACACATGCACATTGCCTCACATATATATATATATATTTATACACATATCTATCTATCTATCTATCTATCTATCTATCTATCTATCTATCTATCTATCTATCTATCTATCTATCTATCTATCTATCTATCTATATATATACATATACACACAGAAGCTATATACAGAAGCTATGGGCAGCAATAGTAAACTATTATACTATTATATTAAATATAGGAACTTTTGCCAAATAATCCCTGCTTCTGGTCTGGATTAGCAATAGCCGCTCCATAGCAGGACACGTGGTCTCACACTCTCCTTATCTCCAATTCCTCCCTCTGGGGTTTCCAGCCCAATGATCCAGAGACAGGAATTGCTGATTCATAATTAATTCTGTGACATTAGGCAGCACAGTTATTTACAAATATGGACAGTAGGGGGCCGCAGATCCCTATAATACTGAAGAAAAATATATGGATAGAAGATGTAGGCGCTATGCCAGCCAAATGGTTTACTGGTCAGTAGACTTTTCAGGAGAACTGGTGGAAGTGCCATTTGGCATTTGTAGAACCTTTCCAAGGGGAAGAATCAAAATTCCTTTGTCTCAATCCTAGCCATCTATATGCATCAGGAAATAATCAATGGTGAATGAATGAATGAATAAATGATTTGTAAAGCGATGCAAATGCGAACTGAATCGCCTCAAGGCGCTAGATCGATGCATTCTCTGTTGTCAGCTTCTTAGAAAAGGAAGGTCTTTAGTTTTTTCCTGAGGGCCTGATGGTTTTCTTCCATGCGGATGTTGGTTGGAAGAGCGTTCCATAGTCGAGGTCCTTGGACTGTGAATCTTCGTTCTCCCTTTGCTTTGTAGCAGTATTTGGGAATGATGAGGAGGTATTGGTTAGCTGATCGAAGACTGCGATTAGGTGTGTAGTGTTTTATTTTCTCCCGGAGATATAGCGGAGCGTTTCCTTGTATGCATTTGTGGGTGAGGCAGAGGGTCTTGAATGTGATCTGATTCTTTACGGTTAGCCAGTGTAGGCTCTTTAGGGATGGGGAAATGGATTCCCAGGTTTTTTTTCCTGTTAACAGTCTTGCTGCCGTGTTTTGGATGAGTTGCAAGCGCACAAGCTGATATTGGGGTAGTCCTACGTAGAGCGAATTTGCGTAGTCAAGTCGGGAATTGATGATTGTTCCCACAACTGCCGCTTTGTCCTCTTCTGGGATGAAGGGGATGAGTCTGCGTAGCAGGCGGAGGAGATGGTGGGATCCGCTAACCACTGATCCTATTTGTGCATCCATTGTCATTCCTGAGTCAAAGATGACTCCGAGACTCTTGGCTTTGGTGCTTGGAGAGATGGTCTGTCTGAGGATGGTGGGAGGTGTCCATGGAGTCTTTATTTTGGAATTTTTGTTAGCATGTAGGAGAAGAAATTCTGTTTTTGATCCGTTGCGTTTGAGGGAGCTAATGGTCATCCAGTCATCTATTAAAGTGAGGCATTTCTCTAATTGCTGATGAAGGTCTTTTTGTCCGGTGATGCAAAGCTAGAGTTGGGTGTCATCAGCGTATGAGTGGAAGCAGAGGTCCGTTTTCCTGATGATATTGAGAAGTGGGCGGATGTAGATGTTGAATAGCACTGGTGACAAGGGTGAGCTCTGAGGGACTCCACAGGAGATTGCCCGGGTTTCAGAGGTGAATGTTGCTAGTTTCACTATATGAGAGCGATATGGTATAATAAGGAAGGCAGTGGAGTCTGTTTTCTTCATTTCAAGAATCATTTGAAAGGATAAAAAAGAAGAAACAGCATTTGTGCATAAAAGTCCTTCATATTACTTGACACCTGCACTTATTTTTTAGGAGTGCAGTATAGAATGTCCAGCACTGTGTGGAAAGTAAAAAGCTCTGGAGTATGTTATCATGAACATCAAAATGTGGAGAGTGGAATGTAATGCCATATGGAATGTACAGCACGGTGTGGACAATAGAGATGTGTGCAATGTAAAATGAACAGCACAGTGCAAAAAGTGGAAAGGAGTGCAGTATAGAATGTAAAGCACAGTGAAGAGAGTAGAGTGGAGTACAATGTATAATGAACAGCACAGTGTGGAGAGTGGAAAGGAGTTCAGTATGGAATGTACAGCACAGTGTGGAGAGTAGAGAGATGTGCAGTGTACAATGAACAGCAGAAAGGGTGCAGTATAGAATGTACAGCACAGTGTGGAGAGTAAAGAGGTGTGGAGTATGTAATAAACAACACAGTGTGAAGAGTAGACAGGAATGCAATATAGAATGTATAGCACAGTGTAGAAAATAGAGAGGTGTGCAGTATATAATAAACAGCACAATGTGGAGAGTGGAAAGGAATGCAGTATAGAATTTATATCACAGTGTGCAGAATAGAGATGTGTGGAGTATATAATGAACAGCTCAATGTGGACAGTGGAAAGAGATGCAGTATAGCATGTACAACACAGTTGAGCCCTATGCCGTAAACCAGTGACATCATCGCGGCTCAGCTATTCAAAGGACCAGAGCGCGCAAACCTGGAAGGAAGACCAGGTAAAAAGTGAAGCCTTGTCAGCAGTGACAGCACGCTGCTGGAGGGCTTCGTTTTAAGGTAATTTTCATATAATGTGCTAATGTGTGATGCATGCTAGCACATTATAACATTGCCTTGCAGGGGAAAAGTTTTTTTTTCTCCAAGTTTACTACTGCTTTAAAATGCAGTAAAACACACATTTACTGTATAATTACTACAGTGTAATTACAACTTTATCACTAGGTATGGCACATATGTTAGATATTGCAGGCTACTCTGCGCGCCTTCTGTAGGGAAGCATGATAGCTTATATACCTTCTGATTTAGGAAGTGGACACCAGACATAGCACACAGTATAAAGGTAGAGATTTCAGGGGAGTGGCAGGACTGTGTACTAACAGGATTCAAGCACATCAAGAAATGTTTTCCCATATTTAAAGAGAACCTGTTTGAATAAAAATATAGACGCTTCCACTGCAACAATGCTTCAAGCTTCAGGGGTGTCTTTGACCTGGGAGAAGTATGCATAGTAACAGTTCAGACTCAATAGACACCCATGAAATCACATAACATACTTGCCAACTGTCCCGAATTTCCCAGGACATTCCTGGGATTTAGACCCTTTTCCTGATTTTATTGTGTCCCAGGAAATCCGTTTTTTCCTGATTTTTCGCCACTGCTAGAGGTCCGTGGCCGGCAGAGACAATGTCTCTGCCGGCCGCCAATTTTAAGAAGACCAGAAGAAGAACACGGGTGGCTACAATAGAAATTACGCTGCAGCGCTGCCCACCCTGCCCCGCTGCCGGTCCGTCTCTGACCTTTTATGGAAAGGGGCGGGGGTGGCCGGCGCCGCAGCTTAATTTCTATTGTAGCTACGTGGCCGGCTCTGCCTCTATTATGTTCCCCCTCGGGGAACAGGGAAACCGTAATGGCGGCGGAGACACTGCTATACCTGATGATCCAATGGGGGGACAACTGATGTAAGGGGGGCTCCAAAGGGGTGACGACTGTTGTAAGGGGGGCTCCAATGGGGGGGACACCTGATGTAAGGGGGGCTCCAATAGGGGGACGCCTGATTAAGGGGGCTCCAATGGGGGGACACCTGATGTAAGGGGGGCTCCAATAGGGGGATGCCTGATTAAGGGGGGCTCCAATGGGGGGACACTTGATGTAAGGAGGGACACCTCTGGGGATGCCTGATGTAAGGAGGGACTCCTCTGGGGATGCCTGATGTAAGAAGGGACTCCGCTGGGGATGCCTGATGTAAGGAGGGACTCCACTGGGGACGCCTGATGTAAGGAGGGACTCCACTGGGGACGCCTGATGTAAGGAGGGACTCCACTGGGGACGCCTGATGTAAGGAGGGACTCCGCTGGGGACGCCTGATGTAAGGACGGACTCTGCTGGGGGCGCCTGATGCAAGGACGGACTCTGCTGGGGGCACATGATGCAAGGACAGACTCTGCTGGGGGCACCTGATGCAAGGACGAACTCTGCTGGGGGCACCTGATGTAAGGACGGACTCTGCTGGGGGCACCTGATGTAAGGACGGACTCTGCTGGGGGCACCTGATGCAAGGACAGACTCTGCTGGGGGCACCTGATGGCATCTGGTGGTGGCAGGTGACACGCTCAGGGGTACCACTGATTATGCATTATGGTGAGTTGAATGATTTCATTTTATATTACAATGTAATAATAGAAATAATGTGCTTCAATCATCCTGACACCATAACAACCATGGTGCCGGGATGATTGAAGCGCTAACACCAGGTGTTTGGAGTATCTTTATCTGCTGATTTGTTAAATTCTGGAATACACATTTCTATTGTGGTGTAGGATCAGGGCCTACTGTCCCTTCATCCCTCTTTCCTTCCTTCTCTCTCCTTCCCTCCTTCTTTCCTTTTTTTCTCTCTCCCTCCCTCTTTTCCCCTTTCTTTCTCCATCTCTCATTCATGTCAGACTCTAACCACACCCCCATTTGAACCATGCCCATATAGCCATGCCCACTATTTCATGTAAACCACACCCACTTTTTCGCCACGCAGCGTGCCGCATTTTTCTTTTTTTTGCTATGTCACGCCTACAAACGCACGCCCCGTCCCCTAATTATAATAAGACTCCGCCTACAGCCAAAAAAGTGTCCCTATAAGTTTTTTTACAATGTTGGCAACTATGATATAAGTGTAGCCCGGAGCTGGCTATTATGCATTCAGAGACATTATGCAGCGCTCTTAATGTGGAGCTGTCTCCCTCTAGTGTTAGCTTGGACTCCATGTGTAATTTCCTGACAGACAGAAACTAGAGCAGAGCAAAGCATCGTTGGATGTGTAGTGCAGAATGCTGGGGTTTCAATTCCAGCAGGACTGGCCTGAACTACAACTACCAAAGTGATGAGGAGGAAAGCACAGACTGCTGGGAAAGGATATAAAAAGGCTGGTTTAGGCCTAGATCGTTCTCTTGGGACGTTGGCCTGGATCTGCCAGCAGAAGTTCTGTGCTGGTGTGAGCTGCACAGACTGGAGCTATACAGCTGCATCCAGAGGAACATCTGTGGACAGCATCGCTTCTTAGCTGCAGTGGTCCAGAGGTTGATCTAGATCCTTCAGAGTTACACTTCAGATTCGGGTAGGCCGTGGTGCGGTGTGATCAGACACCATTCCCTGAGCCAGGACCCAGAGGGAGAGCCTGAAACCATCATCATCTGCATTGTTGCCAGAAACTTCTGTGGTGATCGGTGAGCGGGCACCCGCCCATTAGAACCCATAGACACTGCCTATAGACATCATTGTCTTTGCCCACATTTCTGACACTTGTAGTCCCACAGGAAGCAAGTTCTTTATTACCCAAAGACAATGGTGAGCATGTGCTTTTAAGTTAGTTATACAGGAAAAGTTTACATACAAAAAAAGTGTAGCGCTGATAAACGTAGAAAATTAAGTGAATAGTGTTAACAACACAACTTAAGTGTATAACATACAATTAAATGTTATAATAAAAAGTTATGATGCACTAAGTATAGTACAAATATAGTTGCACAAATTAATAGTAATATAAACTAAATAAATAGTGTATAAGCATTGTGTGATATAAACATAGTGTCAACAGAGATAAAAAACAACAACAAAGTCCAAAAAATTCAGATGGAATTAACACCACCTACCATCAACTTTCCTGTTTACTCTTGGTGTTTCCCAATTTTTACCTATCTTACTTATATAGCTGATCCCTCAGCTCTTTTGGACTTGATAGACATAGGCCTTACTTGGGCATTTGTCCTTGGGAAGCTCCTTTAGACCATTAATTTAGTGGGTCCTTGTTATATAAATTTTGGGTGGTGTTAATTCCATCTGAATTTTTTGGACTTTGTTGTTGTTTTTTATCTCTGTTGACACTATGTTTATATCACACAATGCACCCCAAAGCTCAAACACATACGTGTGTGTGTATAAATATTTTTAAATATATATATATCTATAGATATATAGATATATAGATATCTATATATATCTATCTATATAGATATCTATATATCTATATAGATAGATATATAGATATATACACACATATACACACGCACTCTTATAAATAAATGTGAACAAACATTTTAAAATGTATTAAAACATTTTTTAACACTTATCAATGTTAACGTATTAAACCATTTAATTATTTACACTAGTGGTTGAGAGGCAGGAAAACTCTGCAGCTGAGCCATTCTTTTACCGGCTCTTAACCACTACCACCTTTTAGCTGTAGAGGCAGCAGCTGGGCATGTTCACGTCAGCTTCAATTATACCCCTTTTTGCTTTCAGGAGCTGTAGCACCTGCTGACTGTGACCCATTCAAGTGAATGACGGCACTCTGAAAGTGCCCCGCAACTGTGTGCAGTGTGGAGTTCAACGGGTTAAAGCAGGTGGTGTGAAGGCGATACAACGCCTCTTCGTCACCTCTAAAATGCTCTATGAAGAGTGATTTGTTTGCGGATCACTCTTCAGAAATCAAAGCATTTGTGAATGTGCCCCTACATATGCCACAGTGCTCCCCTGAAATCTGAGTCCTTTACATCAGAGTCCACAGCATTCCCCCTTACACCAGAGTCAGCAGTGTTAAATCTTATATCACAGTTCCCCCCTTAGATCAGAGTCCCCAGATTTCCCCTTTACACTGGGAAACTTGATGTAAAGAATGCTGTGGACTCTGGTGTAAAGGGGATCTTTCATATAAGGGGGTCTTTGGTCACTAGAGTCCCCAGCATTTCCTCCTTTATCAGGGTTCCCAGAGTCTCCACTTTCATCAAAGTCCCCCTTTATAAACACTGTAAGGGGGGATCTGACACAAAGGGGATCTCTTCTGACTATGATGTAAGGGGGGCCTCTGATGTGAGGTTACCACAGAGTCCACTGAGATCCCACTTACATCAGAGTTCTCCTTTACCCCAGAGTCTGCAGAGTTCCCCTTTAAACCAGACAATAAGTATTTCTAGAAGGGGGTCAGGTCAGCCATAGCAGCCCCCTCACAACACAGATTATTTTTCTTTATATGACCAGTCCCCTTTCCCAGTGTGTGTGAGTATTCCCTCCCCTCCATGGGACTACAAATCCCAGCATAGCAGGCCGGACTCCCATTTCTCAGCTGCTCCCTGGTGCCCTACAGTGACTTGCACTACAGGAGAGGACACCCTCTCTCCCTGCCTTCTTTAGTGCCGCACACACACTGCCAGAGTCTGTGACCCCACTCTCTCCTTACCAGTGACATCTCCTGAGTCCCAAGTCCCGGCGGGTCTCCTTCCATTACCTTAGTTTATTCCATTGTTGGCACTCACTGCAGGGCAGAATCTGGGAGGCGGGGCACTCGGAGACAGAGCAGGGAGGAGAAAGTTACATCCTCCTTCTCTGGGAAGGTCCTGGCAACCAATGGTTTTCTCGGCTGCGGACAAAGGTCAGTGGTGGGCTGCAGAAATCCCGTGGTGAAAGCGGGCAGGACTTGATGACAAAATCAGTGGGGTTGATCCAGCCCTGATGTTACTTCAATAGTTCTGGGCACACGCGGCACACCCCGTGTGCACGCCTATGTATTACTAACTTACTAACTGACATATAAGCATGGATGTCGCACCACTTCCTTAAACTAAATCTCTCTAAAACTGAGCTATTAATATTCCCCCCGCCCGTGCCCCCCTCCATGACTTTTCCATCAAAATCAACAATGCAACCATCAGTCCCTCCCCTCACGCCAGGGTACTAGGTGTAATCCTAGACTCTGACTTGTCATTTCAGCCTCAAATCCAATCGTTGTCAAAAGTTTGTAGAATTCACCTCCGTAACATCTCTAAATTTCGCCCCTTTTTAACAAATGAAACCACCAAGCTCCTCATTCACTCCCTTGTTATCGCTCGCCTTGACTATTGCAACTCCCTTCTCATTGGCCTGCCTCTCCATAGACTATCCCCCCTTCAGTCTATCATGAATGCTGCTGCCAGACTTATCCACCTTACCAACCGCTCAGTCTCTGCCAACCCTCTCCTTCAACCCCTACACTGGCTCCCAATCACCCAGCAAATTTAATTCAAAATACTAACCACAACATACACAGCCATTCACAACTCTGCCCCGAGCTACATCACCAATCTTGTCTCCAAATATCACCCAAATCGACCCCTCCGCTCTTCTCAAGACCTCCTGCTCTCAAGCTCTCTCATCTCCTCCTCTCATGCGCGTCTCAAGGATTTCTCCAGAGCGTCTCCCATCCTCTGGAACTCGCTACCTCCATCCATCCGGCTATCCCCTACTCTTGTTACCTTCAGGCCATCCCTCAAAACTCATCTCTTCAGGAAAGCCTATCACGTCTCCAACTAATCTCCTACCACTTCCAACAGCTCATTCCCCACAGTTACAACCTTTTGTACCACCTGCCGCACCCTATTAGATTGTAAGCTCTTCTGAGCAGGGCCCTCTTAATCCTCTTGTATTTTATTGTATTATAACTGTATTGTATCCCTTTTATATTGTAAAGCCCTGCGTAAATTGTTGGCGCTATATAAATCCTGTATAATAATAATACTAATGTAAAGGGATTACATATGTACTGTGTTTTTTTGCATTTCTTTTATGTTACTGAGTAGAGGACTTTGGATTACACAATCACATTGCACACTAGTGCTGCATTATTTCTAACAAGTTACGTTTATGACGTACAGTTTTATGTTATGCTTTTCTATGTGCCACTTTTGCCTCAGTAAACAAATCTAAATTGTTTCACTGACATTGTGTAAGTTCATTATTTTGGTGATAATTGGTAAAAATGTCTGAACCCAGGGCGTCTGAGATGTCGAAGGACTTGCAGAGTCGTGGTAGCCAGTGGGGTACAGATTCTACCAGCTGCCATCACGAGAGTAGCGCTACATATTTTTTGGGACATTGGAGAATGTTCTAGACATAGTGGGTGGAGGCTAGGAGGAGCTGCTTGGAATATTTATGAGGGCCTGAGCCAATCCAAAGTAAAGGGCTGGCAGGGGGCAGGCCACCTCATAAATACACATTTATGCCATGCCAGCAGGAGAATCGGGTAGATAATTGAGATGGAGTGCTGAGGAGGCTTTCTGGGGGGTAGTGAGCTTGGGCTGGGGCTTGGGTGCTGGAAGGGACCTGCCAAAATACAAGGAGGAAGTCCTTTCTAGAGGCACCGGAGCAAGGAGAGAGGACAGCAGGAGCAGGTCAGCACTGTTGGGAGATCTCCTGAGAGTCAGTCGGGTGGGCTTGTGAGTGTCAGTCTGAAGACTGTGGTGGAGAAGTTAGCCTAAAGCGCTAGTAAAGGGGTGACTTCAGCCAGGTGGGTTGGCAGAGCCTGAAGAGGTGGTGCTGGGATCAGTAACCACAGGAGGAAGAGTACAAGCTGGACACTTATCTTTGCTACACAACAAGGGCCCTTTGGTTCCTCCCTGTAATGGGCCATTGCCTTTAATCTGACTGAATGACTGTCAGATCTTCACACAGTGATCCAGCTGGGTTCTGCAAGCAAGTGTGTGCTGGAGGAAGAAGTGGAGCTGTATATAGAGACTGTATATAGAAAGAAGAAGTTCTGCTGAAGCTACATGGGCATCCCATGAAATCCCATCCCTATCCAACTTATTACCCTCAATAAATAATAAAAACAAAGTCACAGACTGTTCTCTGTCTGCAGAGTGCCTTTGAAAATTCAATGTGTCTGGCTGTGCAGGGTGGGGGATCCTAGTTCATCTGCAGCCCTTATGGGGGGTGCACTACAATATATTAATACTTTGATCACAGATTTTTCAACTGTAGTGGTATACAGCTGTAGCACTAACTCTCGGTGGAGCTGCTGGTTTAAGCGGGCTTGTTACCTTCACTCTCCTTCCCTCTGTTTCACCGGCACCAGGTCTAGGGTTCCGTTGCGTTTACCTCTGGACAACACATGCACCAACACTTGAGTACGTTTTCAATGCTTTATTAAACCATCAACAAAGGAAGTAGCAGGAAAGAGGCAGAAGAAGAACTGCAGAGGAAAACTCAAATACCTTTTTTAGTAAGATTCTTGACAAATGTCCTTGGGGTTGAATATTTCAGTAGAATGCACTCCCTTGGTGGAACACACTCCTTGCACGCCTGGATAGGCCTCTCTCACTAGCCTAGCAGCCAGTACGTAGCACGAACAAAAGTCTCTGCCACAGACTTGTTTGGGATGAACCCGTACAATCCTCTGCCACAGGCTGTATTGTTTTTTTTGTGGTGAATATCAGTCACAGTGCTTGAACCTTTAAGCCAACCCGGCAACACTATGCTGTATAATCACTTTAGGATACGTCCTCCAACCGAGTCACCAGGCCCCTCTCCAGACCGGCACGCTGCATGATCCTTCCGTGATGGGTCCTCCCCTCGGATCTCCTTGGTTGTCCAGCTTCTTCACTCAGGATAGACAGCTCAGGACCATTCCTCGGCCGCTGTGGTAGGCCCCAGACAAGCTTCTGGGCCCACCCACACGCCACAGCGACGTGGGCCTCCGGAACAGAGGACCACGAGATAGCTCTCTAACGCATACCTGTCGGCCAGGAGGGCCAGCAGGTGGCTGTAAAAAAACCCAAAATATGGCATCTGTCCCATAAATACCCTCGCCCAGAATGCAACTCGGAGGACCCCCTCCACCGAGTTGTCTCCGGGACAGAAGAGCATCCATACACTTAGACACGTTGCCCTTCCAACACTAGCCAGCGGTAACAGCGACCCCCACGGCTCAGTATGGAAACACACGCAACGTCAGCCAAGCTGGAACAGAGGCAAATCTAACCTTCCTAACGAACAAGTTACTAAATCTACCTATCAGATGGTAGATCACAAATCTACCAGTGCTACACAGCTATATATCATGTGATAAGAATTCAGGAAGTGGTCAGGAGGAATAAAATGATGTTTAGTGAGTATGGACTGACTTCCTATTTCACATCCTGATTCAGCAATTTTTTTGTGTAGAGATGAGTTGTTATAACTCTTAGGAATCATCCAATCACACTGACACAATGCTGTTTTACAATAGGAAACATTTTGTGGTACTGCTACCGCTATTGCTACACCAAAGGCTGGGAGTAAAGGGTAACGTACAGTATGTGTGTGCAGGTTCCAGCAGACAAACCACTTTTACAAAGGAGGAATTTGAAGGGAATGTGTACTGTGCACAGATTAGGGATTTGTTGATAGACTTTGAGCTTGTGTCAATGGCATCAGTTTGCGATTAGTTTAAGACCCTTCTGAGATCCTTCAGAAAGCACTGATGGTACATTGGACCTTCAGTTGACCTCATTCTGACCTGCTTTTCACCAGCTTCAAGCAGGTTATGCATTCCTATAGACTTGTATGCAAATACAAAAACTGTATGGCATGAATAAAAACCTTGTCCACACAGGCCCGTATGCTTACTCCCTTACTTTCCCATGTGATAGTGCTGATGCTTTACAATTGGCTTCTCAGGCACCCAGAACTTTCACATAGAGATCAGGAAAGAGTCTTTAACGTGGAAGTGTTTTTTTATTAAACCCAAACCAAACATTTTATATCAGTTTATCAATCAGGAAACCCATGTGAGAGGATTGACCAATGGTTAATTTCATTCGGTCAAGGGGAGGTCTCACATAAAAGGGGGGTCACATGCTCTGGTAGGGGTTCGCAGATTCAGTTCGGGATTCAGAGTCCACAAGTTAAGCCCAGTGGCCCGGGAGTTCAGAGAACCCGGAGCATTGGTGCTGGAAGAGGATCCAGGGAGGCCGAGAGCCTAGGCCCTGGATAAGGAGTCAGCATGTAGTCGACAAAGAACCACCAGACGCTCCCATGCGGGGAGGTGCCGGTTAAGAAAAGGAGGAAGTAGGAGCAAAGCGGCAGACGAAAACCTGGGTGATCGACTTTCTGTGAGTAGAACATGAACTGTTGATTGGGAGAGAGAGCAAAGGGAGTGCAAACCCAGAGGAGCCGAGAGAGGAACTTATATGGTAAATTCAAGGACCACAATTTCTAATACGTTCAAGTACCTTAAAGTGGGGTTCCACCCAAAAAAACAAAAATACCTGAAAAATTGTAAAAAAAAAACAAAAAAAATTTGAATATTTTTTTTTTTTTACTTACCTCTAAATGCCAGTTGCTAGGGGGTCCCTCGTAGTCTGCCTCTTCCTTTGCCTGGGCTGGTGACATCACTTCCCCCCAGGCACAGGAAGGGCTCGGCTCTGCTCCCTCCTGTCAATCATCTGGGACCCATTACAGGTCCCAGGTGATTGAGCGGCCAATCACGCTACGCGGCGCCGCTCGCGCATGCGCAGTGGGTGCCAGGCTGTGAAGCCACAGCCCGGCGCCCACAGTTGAAATGCCGGCGCCGACGAGCGGAGGGGGGGGACGAGCGGGGCTTCGATCCCCCGCATTGCTGGACCCTGGGACAGGTAAGTGTCCAATTAAAAGTCAGCAGCTGCAGTATTTGTAGCTGCTGACTTTTAATTTTTTTTTTTTTAATGGAGCCCCTGGGTGGAACTCCTCTTTAAGGATGTTGGTATGTGGGTCATAAGGAAAGTGGTGTAGGTATTGACCTTAAAGAACCAATACTCCAAAGGAAGCCTATTGAGTTAAGCAGAGGAGCTATTCAGAGTAGTCAATCCTCAGCTAGATATCTTAAAGAAGAAGCAATAAGCTGCAGTGGGAAATCATTACAGGAGACATTATTCAAGGTGATGTTCACCTGTGGGATTCAGGGAGTGCTGCATTACACAAAAGGAAAGGAACCAGGAAGGGATTAAAACAACCGCCCGGCAACCATACGGGGCCTCATGGGACATCTCATATACTTCATTGGAGATCCCACGGATTTAATCCCAAATAAAGAAACTTAAAGTGTAACTTTGACTGTTTGGTGTTATGTGGGTGCATGGGAGATTGGAAGCGGAGCGATTGGCAAAGGTAAAGAACTAAAACTCAGCAGCTCCCAAGGGAGTAGTGCGCTACACTTGTAATTACACTTCAGTATACCATAGTATCATCTGACAAAAAAGATCAAAAAAACACTGAAGCAGCAGACTTTGTAAAAAAAGAATATTTGTGTCATTCTAAAAACTTTTGGCCATGGCTTTACAGCGGCTCCTCCCGAGCTGTCGGCTTCTTTTCATTCAGCCCTGCTGGGTTGAAGGAAAAAGACTACTAGTATGTACCAGGCTTTAGCTTTTGCCTTCACTTCCACCCAGTTCTCCTAGTTTCGAATAGGAGTTTCTGTCATTTTTCAGGTTGTCAGTTAAAAAAACAAAAAAACAAAGTTCTCTGTCAGTAAACTTTCCATATTTTGTTGGTAAAAGGGTTGGCAGCCCTAGTTGTGCTCAAAGACAGATTTGGAGGATCCATCATTCCACCATCTTCCCCTCTGACGTCATCGGGGGCTGGCGGTCTTCTCTGGGGGTTTAGACCCTGGGGATGTACCGCTGGCTCCGCCCTTTCAGTAGGATGACGCCTGATAGGATAATGATGTGGATCTCTGGGGTGGGGGATATATCATTGTCAGAGGAAGGGGTTCTTTAAGATTGTGGAGGGAGGGATGTAAAGATATAAAGGATTTGGGGAGTGAACGTGTGCACACATATATATATATATATATATATATATATATATATATATATATATATATATATATATATATAATGTTCCTGTAGTGCAGCCCATAGATGTGTATAGAAGTCAGTGTCCTATACACACACACACAGGTGATGAGTATAATAAATGATATAAATACACACACACACACACACACACACAGGTGATGAGTATAATAAATGATATAAATACACACACACACACACACACACACACACACACAGGTGATGAGTATAATAAATGATATAAATACACACACACACACACACACAGGTGATGAGTATAATAAATGATATAAATACACACACACACACACACACACACACACACAGGTGATGAGTATAATAAATGATATAAATACACACACACACACACACAGGTGATGAGTATAATAAATGATATAAATACACACACACACACACACACACACACACACACAGGTGATGAGTATAATAAATGATATAAATACACACACACACACACACACACACACACACACACAGGTGATGAGTATAATAAATGATATAAATACACACACACACACACACACACACACACACACAGGTGATGAGTATAATAAATGATATAAATACACACACACACACACACACACACAGGTGATGAGTATAATAAATGATATAAATACACACACACACACACACACAGGTGATGAGTATAATAAATGATATAAATACACACACACACACACACACAGGTGATGAGTATAATAAATGATATAAATACACACACACACACACACACACACACAGGTGATGAGTATAATAAATGATATAAATACACACACACACACACAGGTGATGAGTATAATAAATGATATAAATACACACACACACACAGGTGATGAGTATAATAAATGATATAAATACACACACACAGGTGATGAGTATAATAAATGATATAAATACACACACACACAGGTGATGAGTATAATAAATGATATAAATACACACACACACACACACACACACACACAGGTGATGAGTATAATAAATGATATAAATACACACACACACACACACACACACACAGGTGATGAGTATAATAAATGATATAAATACACACACACACACACACACACACACAGGTGATGAGTATAATAAATGATATAAATACACACACACACACACAGGTGATGAGTATAATAAATGATATAAATACACACACACACACACACAGGTGATGAGTATAATAAATGATATAAATACACACACACACACAGGTGATGAGTATAATAAATGATATAAATACACACACACACACAATGACACACAATGAAGGGGCAGCTCCCAGCCATCAGCTGCACCTCACTATGATGCCAATGACAAAGAGAGTGCAGCTGGGGCCCCTCCCCTTCCTGCCCCTCCTCCTATCACACGAGGAGGACTGAGCTGTGTCGGTGACAGTAGTACGGGGCAGAGGCGGCACAGCTGGATGATCGGCTCTCCCCCCGTACAGCACAATGGCCGAGCAGCTGGACGCCGACCACCATCGTCTGGACATGGACGATACCGAGCTGGCCCTGGTGGGCATCAACATGCTGCTCAACAACGGCTTCAGGGAGTCGGATCAGCTGTTCAGGAAATACAGGTGAGATCAATGGATCCTCCGATCAGCACCACCGACTGGACCGCACCGGGATGTTGTCCTATCAGGGAGGATCCGACACTGCCAGCCGCGATCCCCGTGTGATTGGCTGATCACTGGATCACTCTGCCTCTCGGGATCCGGGGGGAGATCACAGCTCTCATTCAAGGGTAGAGGGTAGAGCCCTACTCCTTTCATCATCTCCGCATCTCTGTGCTGTACAAGGTGGGTGGGTGGGGGGGGGGGGTAGATCTCTGTTCTGTAGGGGGGGTAGATCTCTGTTCTTCAGGCCGGGGGTAGATCACTGTTCTGTGGGGGGGGGGGGGGGGTAGATCACTGTTCTGTGGGGGGGGGGGAGTAGATCTCTGTTCTTCAGGCCGGGGGTAGATCACTGTTCTGTGGGGGGGGGGTAGATCACTGTTCTGTGGGGGGGGGGTAGATCACTGTTCTGTGGGGGGGGGTAGATCACTGTTCTGTGGGGGGGGGGGTAGATCACTGTTCTGTGGGGGGGGGGTAGATCACTGTTCTGTGGGGGGGGGGGTAGATCACTGTTCTGTGGGGGGGGGGGGGGTAGATCACTGTTCTGTGGGGGGGGGTAGATCACTGTTCTGTGGGGGGGGGTAGATCACTGTTCTGTGGGGGGGGGGTAGATCACTGTTCTGTGGGGGGGGGGGTAGATCTCTGTTCTTCAGGTGGGGGAGGGGTAGATCTCTGTTCTTCAGGTGGGGGAGGGGTAGATCTCTGTTCTTCAGGTGGGGGAGGGGTAGATCTCTGTTCTTCAGGTGGGGGAGGGGTAGATCTCTGTTCTTCAGGTGGGGGAGGGGTAGATCTCTGTTCTTCAGGTGGGGGAGGGGTAGATCTCTGTTCTTCAGGTGGGGGAGGGGTAGATCTCTGTTCTTCAGGTGGGGGAGGGGTAGATCTCTGTTCTTCAGGTGGGGGAGGGGTAGATCTCTGTTCTTCAGGTGGGGTGGGGGGTAGATCTCTGTTCTTCAGGTGGGGTGGGGGGTAGATCTCTGTTCTTCAGGTGGGGTGGGGGGTAGATCTCTGTTCTTCAGGTGGGGTGGGGGGTAGATCTCTGTTCTTCAGGTGGGGTGGGGGGTAGATCTCTGTTCTGTGGGGGGGGGGGTAGATCACTGTTCTGGGGGGGGGGGGTAGATCACTGTTCTGGGGGGGGGGGGTAGATCACTGTTCTGGGGGGGGGTAGATCACTGTTCTGTGGGGGGGGGGTAGATCACTGTTCTGTGGGGGGGGGGTAGATCACTGTTCTGTGGGGGGGGGGGGTAGATCACTGTTCTGTGGGGGGGGGGGTAGATCACTGTTCTGTGGGGGGGGGGTAGATCACTGTTCTGTGGGGGGGGGGGGTAGATCACTGTTCTGTGGGGGGGGGTAGATCACTGTTCTGTGGGGGGGGGTAGATCACTGTTCTGTGGGGGGGGGGGGTAGATCACTGTTCTGTGGGGGGGGTAGATCACTGTTCTGTGGGGGGGGTAGATCACTGTTCTGTGGGGGGGGTAGATCACTGTTCTGTGGGGGGGGTAGATCACTGTTCTGTGGGGGGGTGGTAGATCACTGTTCTGTGGGGGGGGTAGATCACTGTTCTGTGGGGGGGGTGGATCACTTTCTTTCAGGATCCAGGTGTAGATCACTATACCAGGGAGCATCCCTTGCATTAGCTGTCAGCATTGCAGGGTACACATTGCTATCCAGAGTCCCCAGATAAGGATCTTAGTACACAATGTGACATGTGACAATGGGATGACAGCACTCCATACAAGGATCCAACATCTATTATCTCTTTAGAAGGAGAACATCTAGAGGGGGGCTGGAGAGAGCTCTGCTCTTAAGTAGTATTAAACCCAAAAGCAAACATTTATTATAGTGCAGCTTACCAGTTCTTAGATATGATGGCCGTTTTTGTTTTTTTTTAAGGCTTTTTTTTTTTTTTTTTTTTTTGGTGATCTGGCCTGTAGGTTTGTTCTGTTTCAAGCTGTCCATCAGATTTAGCAGTTGGAGGGTTGAAACAAACCATTTAACACCGACAGGGTGACTTACAATGAATGATCAGCTCTTATACATTTATGTAGAACCTTTATCCCAAAAGGAAAGGAACGGTTTGCTGTAACTGCTTATAAAGTGTTCATTTGGCTTCAATTTGTTAGTGTATTTAAATCTGCAAGTACATCTAACACCCCCCAGACTGACAATGCTGCTGTCTAGAGGTGCTCCTTCATCCAGGAGGTGTGTGATTTGGCCGGATCACCTAAATTAGAGGGGGGGGAAAAGCCGAAGTAAAGGAAACGAATGCAGACACCACTTCTAATGATTGGTAAGCTGCAATATATTACATTTTGAATTTATTACCACTTTAAAGCTGAACTCCGGAAAAAACAAAAACGACCCTGGCAGATGTTGGTTTTAGCCTCAGGTACCAGTAAAAGAGACTTTTTAAATTTTTTTTCAACCCAATCCATCACTCCTGTAAGCTCCCTCCATGCTATGTGACCGGCCCCCGCACCCTTATCCCTAAGCCATACCATTGGTCACTAACACTCTGATGTCACTAAGTACATTGCAGGGCGAATGGTCCTGACACTGAAGGACCGCCCAGAACATCAGGGAGAGGAGGGGCCTACCAGCTTCCAGGGGAGTGAGTGATCAGAAAAGTAAAAGTCCCTTTTTCTAGTACTGTAGGCCTAGATGAGCATTTAACCCTTTGGCTTTTTTCACATGAGCGGTAGGCTCTGAAAAGCATTCTGCAGTGGATCACTTTTCAGATCAGTTTAGAGCTGGTTAGCAGGAGATAATACTGCTGCTTTGTAAACACCTGTGTGGCGTGTGTTTTTTTTTTTTTTTTTTTTTTTTTTTTTTTAGTTTATTCCAAGGGTGATTTAACATTGAAATGCACGTTTGGCATGGGGTTGTGGCACAGTCCCTTTGACTGTCATGGGCGCAGTTGACAGGCTAATGCCATATTTGACATGGCAAGTGAAAACCAGGGCCCTCCATAGTTAATCAGCATTGAGGTAAACAACAAAGACACTTCTTATAAAGCAGAACTTTGATCTTCTATTGTGGAGAGGGATTAGAACACCTGTCAGGTTTTTATTGCTGTCTGTGTCCCTATTGGGGAGATGCAGCCTCTCTATTTGTCCTGTTTACCATTATTAACGAAAGTGAAAGGGAAAAAAAAACTTTGGTCTCGAACAGTAATAGAGGGGAAATTTTCTATTGGAGACACTAGTTCTAGTGACAGCTGAGATTTTATCACTTCCTGTTTCGGCGATTGAGACAGGAAGTGAAGGGACATTTCCCCAATGGAACACAGAGGACACTACTCAATGCAAAAGGAAGAACAAGGTTTTGCCTATAGTCCAACTTTGGGGGCAGCTATGCATGAAACATGTTAGAGATCATAAGACCGGTGCGCACCAGATGCAGTCCGGTGCGTTTTTTTTTTTTTTTCTCCCACATCAAAAGCGCATGGGCAGTAGGTTACATGGATTCCAATGGCAGAGTTCACACCAGAGCAGTGTGTTCCACTATCCAGTACTGTCAACAAAAGTAGAATATGCTACATTTTTTTTCCTGCGAGGAACTGTACTGGGATGCTGCAAAACGCATAAAAAAAAATGCATTACACACACAAAGGAAGAAAAAAAAATGCACTACAGCAAATAACAAAACAAGGA
Source organism: Aquarana catesbeiana (assembly GCF_042186555.1). Lineage (NCBI taxonomy): Eukaryota > Metazoa > Chordata > Amphibia > Anura > Ranidae > Aquarana > Aquarana catesbeiana. The sequence continues at coordinate 477,082,132 of NC_133328.1, forward strand.
AAACAAAAGAATTATGTAAAAAAAAAAAAAAAAGAAAGAAATGCATTACAGCAAATAGCAAAACAAGGAAAATTAAGAAAAAGGTAAAAAAAAAATGCACTAAAGTAAATAACAAAACAAGGAAAATGAAGAATTATATTTAAAAAAAAATGCATTACAGCAAATAACAAAACAAGGAAAATTTAAGAAAAAAAAAAGTAATAAAAAAAGAAAAAACTCATCTACAACACTTTAAAAACAAACTAGAATGCATCTGTAACATGCCAAAAATGCAATGTGCATGCAGAAACGCATCGGTGGAGTGAACCAGCCCTTAGGCTCCATTCACACTAATGCGTTTTTTGATGCATTTTGCAGAAATGCATGGGAATTTTTTAACATGGGTTCCTATGGAACATGTTCACATCAATGCCTTTTTGTACCTCTGCGTTTTTGGAAAGGGTCAGGGACTTTTTTTCATGCAAAATGCAACTTTTGCATGTAATAGAATTCAAAGGACCAGCATCAAAAACGCAAGTACAGCGTTTTTGCGGCATTTTTGACGCGTTTTGCGTTTTTGGCGTTTTTTTTTTTTAGACTGTATACACTGTAAAAAAAAAAAAAAAAAAAAACGCAAAACGCTGCAAAAACGCTGTAAAAAAACGTGGCAAGCATCACAAAAAACACTGCAGAAACGCTCAAAAGCAACATGCACAGATGTGAATCGAGCCTTACTCTGCACCTCCTCTAAGTTCCCACAGGCAAGTTCACACCACAAAAAGCATCCTCCAGATCCGTTCCGGATGAGTTTCTGCATTGGGTGTTTTTGATGCGCTTCTGGATGCATTCCAGGTGGTTTTTTTTTTTTTCCCTCTTCTGGAGCTGCACGCACTGGTGTTAAATATGCCATAGAAAACCATGTAACCTACTTTCTAACCATTTTGGATGCAGAACAAAAAAAGCACTGGAACGCATGTGCTGTGAACTGGCCCTTGTAGAAAGAATTCCATTTTTGTTTGGAGTGTTGTCATCCTATTGTCACTTGTAATAAGATGTTTCGGGGACACGCTGGCTGTGCACCCAGGAGAAGTGCGGATAAGAGGAGCTGTATCATTTCTCTGTACCCCGGATAGTGTTACATTGTTACATCAGAATCTCAGCCATTGGAATGAAATCGTTGACCCTGCTTTATCAGTACAGCTGTCATTGTGTACAAAGTAACTACTGTTAGTATGTAATGTTCAGTGACGTTTCATTGCCTAGTAAAATGTTGTGTAATATTGTAGCTGATCTGTGTAGTAATCACAATGGCAGATCATTGCAGCATTCATTGTATGTGTGTATGGCAGGTCACTGTCAGTCTGGAATGATGATAATCTATGTGCCATCTATGATGCCAGCTCCGTTCCTGGCCAGGTTGCTGTTACCCGGGAGTCCTGGGTAGTCTCTATAGGATGAAGGTGTAGTCATTGTGCACACAGACGTCATGTGTAATAGTAGAGTAGGATCTGATGATGGCTGTCACTAAGCAGGGACTTTGTAACATTCTTATATACTATATATTTTTTTTCATGTATTTTATCAGTCGGGGAGTTACCAACATTGTTTATTGCTTTTCTTCATTAACAAGTAGATGGGAACAAATGTTTTCCAATCTGCATCTCTCAATCATATGAATTGTCCAGCTGCTGCTCTTGCCTTTAGATCAATGAGTAATCAATGAGTATGGGGGAACTAGGCTAGGTTTACCATTTGTAGAAAATTGATTATGCAGCCAAGGAAGGGAGGGGGGATCGGTAGTTTAAAACTGTAGCTTTGAAAAATGCTGCCTAATAGAATTTCCATACCTGTAAGCTGTTTGCAGCATCTCCAAAGCCTGGCCCAAAAAACTACCATTCCTGCGTTACTGGTACCTGTACATACACCATATGCTGGCTGATCTCCCCAGTTCTAATCCTGTGCCCCCCCCCCCCCCATCAACAGGGTGAGAAAGATCGCACTGCACATGCATGGATTTAGAATCGAGGACTAGAACCATCATCACTTATGTTGTTCTGGGGGTGTGCGCTCAACATATGATATGTCATAGCAACAAGACGGGAATGCTAACAATGGGAGTTTTTTAACCAGGCTTCAAGGGTGCTGCAAATGGCCTACAGGTGTGAAAATGACATTAAAGGGGTTGTAAATCCTCATGTTTAAAAATAAATAAATAACAAACATGCCTATACTTGCCTGCTCTGTGCAATCGTATTACGCTGAGCAGCCACAATCCTCTTCTCCTAGGGTGCCCCACTGGTGCTCCTGGCCCCTCCTCCTCATCGGGTGCCCCCCATGGAAATCCGCACCTGTTGGGCTTGCTCCAAAGTCCCACTGCTGCATCCATTGGCACAGACTGCGGGACTGGCCCCCCCCACTCCTGTGATGCTGGATTTGATTGACAGCAGTGGGAGCCAGTGGCTCCTGCTGCTATTAATCTGTCCAATGAGGAGAAAGACAGCGGTTAGAGCTGCTGTGCACATCGCCCAGAAAATGGGGGGGTCTGGGGGGAGCTGCAGTACAGAAGGTTTTTCACCTTTAAAGCGGAGTTCCACCTTGGGGAAAAAGATTATAAGTCAGCAGCTACAAATACTGTAGCTGTTGACTTTTACTATATGGACACTTACCTGTCCATAGAGCCCACGATGTCGGCACCCCAGCCAACCTTCGAAATCAATTGTCGTGTGCAGCCGCCGCCATTCCAGGTAAGTGAACCCGGCAGTGAAGCCTTGTGGCTTCACTGCTGGTTCCCTACGTCGCATGTGCGAAGCGCGCTGCACTTTTTGATTGGCCCGGCGGCAGAGGAAGGAGGAAGGGGATCAACATCCGGAGGTCGGTCTGCGGCCTGGGCTCCCAGAGTGGGGAGGAGGACCTGTCAAGAACGGTTCCCCCACTCCTCCCTGAAAGGTGCCAAATGTGACACCGGAGGGGGGGGAGGAAACAATTATAAATGCATTAAGGTGAAAAACCTTGAGGCTTTACAACTACTTTAAAGAGGAAATAAACCCTGATAGGGCTTACCTACAACCAGAAAATGGGCTTTACAACCTCTTTAACCACTTCAGCCCTGGAAGGATTTACCCACTTCCTGACCAGGCCATTTTTTGCGATACGGCACTGCGTTACTTTAACTGACAATTGCTCGGATATGTGACACTGTACCCAAATAAAATGTATGTCCCCCCCCCCCCCCCCCACAAATAGAGCTTTCTTTTGGTGGCATTTGATCACCTCTGCGGTTTTTATTTTTTGCACTATAAACAAAGCGATAATTTTGAAAAAAAAAAAACAATATTTTTTACTTTCTGCTATAAAACACACTTCTAATAAAAAAAATATAAAAAATCAAATTTCTTCATCAATTTAGGCCAATTTGTATTCTGCTACATATTTATGGTAAAAAAAAAAAAAAAAAAGACAGTAAGCATATATTGATTGGTTTGCGCAAAAGTTATAGCGTCTACAAAATAGGGGATAGATTGATGGCATTTTTATTATTTTTAAATTTTTTTTTTTACTAGTAATGGCGGTGAACTGCGATTTTTAGCGGGAATGTGACATTGCGGCAGAAAGATCGAACACCTAACTGACGTTTTTGACACTTTTTTGGGAACCAGGGACATTATTACAGTGATCAGTACTAAAAATATGCACTGACATTGTACTAATGACACTGGCAGGGAAGAGATTAACACCCAGGGGCGATCAAGGGGTTAAATATGTTCCCTCAGTGTGTTTAACCACTTCCATACAGGGCATTTTCACCCCCTTCCTGCCCAGGCCAATTTTCAGCTTTCAGCGCTGTCGCACTTTGAATAACAATTGCGCAGTCATACTACACTGTACCCAAATGAAATTTTTATCATTTTTTTCCCCACTAATAGAGCTTTCTTTTGGTGGTATTTGATCACCCCTGCGTTTTTTATTTCTTGTGCTATAAACAAAACAAGAGTGACAAGTTTGAAAAAAAACACAATATTTTTTACTTTTTGCTATAAGTATCCAATTTTTTTTTTTTTTTTTTTTTTTTTTTAAACAAATTTTTTTCTCAGTTTAGGCCGGTACGTATTCTGCATATTTTTGGTAAAAAATATCGCAATAAGCGTATATTTATTGGTTTGCCCAAAAGTTATAGCGTCTACAAAATAAGGGGATAGATTTATAGCATTTTTATTATTTATTTATTTATTTTTTTTTTTACTAGTAATGGCGGCGATCTGCGATTTTTAACGTGACTGCGATATTGCGGCGGACACATCGGACAATTTTGACACATTTTTGGGACCATTCACATTTATACAGCGATCCGTGCTATAAAAATGCATTGATTACTGTATAAATGTGACTGGCAATGAAGGGGTTAACCAGGAGGGGGCGCTGTAGGGGTTAATGTGTTGCTAGGGAGTGATTATAACTGTGGGGGGGAGGGGATTCACAAGGGGAGGAGACCGATCGGTGTTCCTCTGTACAAGGGACACACCATCGGTCTCCTCCCATCTGACAGGACGTGGATCTGTGTGTTTACACACACAGATCCACGGTCCTGCTCGGTTACCGGGCAATCGCTGGTGCCCGGCGGACATCGCGGCCGCCGGGCATGCGCACCGGGACCCGAGCAATGGGCTGCCTGGAAGGCTGCGCCGTCATATGACGGCAGCCCAGGATAATGGCTGCACCATCCCGCCATCATATGACGGCGGGCAGGCAGCAAGTGGTTAATAACTGTATAGGGGATGAGCTGCCTGGGACAACACACAGATCCGTCTTCCTGCATAACAGAAAGACAGGAACTCTGGGTCACCCCCTGACAGAACGGAGATCTGCCTTGTTTACTTTGGCGTTCCTGAAATGTAACACTCCCATTGGTTGTGCTCTCAACCAAATTGTCAAACCATCCAATGGCTGGTGTCATAACTGATCACATGTGCAGCATCATGGCAGTTGTAGATTAAATAGAGGCAAAGATGGCAGCTTCCTTGGCTAAAAACGATAGGGGGGTTTACTTCCACTTTAATAGAAAAAAAAATGTGGACCGTGGACTGCAGAGCTTCAGAACTAGATTTAAGCATCCAACAAAAATCTCTTTTCCAGGTGTTGAGGATCTCCCACATGCACATGAGGTCTATAAGATCCTTGTCCTTGTACACCATTCATTTTAATCATAATCTTCTTTATCATTGTCACCCAATCTTCTTAACACATGCTTGATTCATCCGCAACTCAATTCAGACATCTTCCACATCCTTTAATTTCTGCCTTTGCCCAGGTCTTCCTTTTGATGCGGTCATCGATGTCAACATTTCTGCTCAGTGTAGGGCTTGGCAAACCGTTCTGTATCTGCAAAAATGAACAATGTTTCGGTGCAATAGAACGCGTTAATCTGGACGCAGAAGGGAACATGGCGCTTGTTAAACGACTGAGATAAAGACAGGGTTATTATTTAGCTGGTAGTTTTCTGGTGGGCTGAAAACATTAGAACATGGGCTGCAGCCAAGAGGCATATAGAACAAATAGGGAAGCTAGTAATTTAACTAGAAGGCAGTAATCTGTCTGTAATGATGGAAAAAATCTGTTGTACAACAAGTTATAATGACAAAATAATTATAGTTCTAGGACCCATTGGTGGTGTGTACTAATGTGCATGGACACTATGTTAACCGCTTCAGCCCCGGAAGATTTGGCTACTCAATGACCAGACCATTTTTTGCAGTTCGGCACTGCGCCGTTTTAACTGGCAATTGCGTGGTCGTGCGACACTGTACCCAAACAGAATTGACGTTCTTTTTTTTTTTTTTTTTTTCCCCACAAATAGAGCTTTCTTTTGGTGGTATTTGATCACCTCTGCGGTGTTTATTTTTTGCACTATAAACAAAAGAAGAGCGACAATTTAAAAAAAAAAAAAAAAAAAAAAAAAAACACTATCTTTTTTATTTTTTGCTATAATAAATATCCCACATTTTTTATCAATTTTTTTTTTTCCCTCAGTTTAGGCCGATATGTATTCATCTACATATTTTTGGTAAAAAAAAAAATCGCAATAAGCGTATATTGATTGGTTTGCACAAAAGTTATAGCGTCTACAAAATAGGGACTACATTTATGGCATTTTTATGGTATTTTTATTATTTTTCTTTTTACTGGTAATGGCGGCGATCTGCGATTTTTAGCATAATAGTGGATTCCTCATAGGAAAAAAAAACCAGGCCCAGTTTACATTTGTGGTCAAAGGGCAGGGAAAAATAGGCGGTAAGCTGCAGGTTTACTGCCCCTTGACCACATAAAAAGCAGAACTTCACCCAAAAGTGGAAGTTCTAGTCTTTCTTCTCCTACTCATATATGGAGGTTTTTTTTTTCTGGGAGCGAGTACCTGGTTTTGCTTCCATTTTCACTCTGATCGCCTAGATGATCCATAGAGTGGAGACTGCAAGCTAGGCCTTCTCATCCAACATCAGTGCCTGACCTCACAAATGTGTGTGTGTGTGTGTGTGTGTGTGTGTGTATATGTATATGTGTATATGTGTGTGTGTGTGTGTGTGTGTGTGTGTCTGTGGATAGATAGATAGAATAATATCTATCTATCTATCTATCTATCTCACCCAAAACATGCAGTGACTTGGAATGATGAAATGAGAGAAAAAGACACTAAAGCACCCAAAAAAAAAGATATAGTGTGTGTGATTGATAGATATTTATTATTATTATTTTTATATAGTGCCATTTATTTTTATATTTTTTGAGTGCTTTAGTACCTTTTTTCTCTCATTTCATCATTCCAAGTCACCGCATGTTTTCTTAACATATGAGCATATTGCTCCCAGGCAGATTGCATTATATATGTATGTTTATGCTGACGCTATTTTTTCTGTTTAGTTATGGGTGGGTGTGTTGGATATGTGGTTACTGAGTATTGGGTGTATTAGATTTTTTTTTTTTTTTTTTTTTTTTTTTTTTTTTTAAATGACCGTAACATGTACACATACTGAAATCTGGAACATTGCCTCCATAAACCTGCTTTCCTCTTGCAGTTGGAATTTCACACATACAGCCGTGGCCAAAAGTTTTGAGAATGACACAGATGTAAATTTTCGCAGTCTGCTGCTTCAGTTTTTATGATGGCAATTTGCATATACTCCAGAATGATATGAAGAAGTCCCTCTTTGCCATGTAAATGAACTTAATCCCATAAAAAAACATTTCCACTGCATTTGTGAAGGCTGTAGGGCGCCCAAGAAAGTCCAGCGAGTGCCAGGACCATCTCCTACAGTAGATTCAGCTGCGGGATCACCACCAGTGCAGAGCTTGCTCAGGAATGGCAGCAGGTAGGTGTGAGTACATCTGCATGCTCAGTGAGGAGAAGACTTTTGGAGGATGGCCTGGTGTCAAGAAGAGCAGAAAAGAAGCCACTTCAGGGATTGGATTGCTGAGTAATGGTGTAAAGTCATTTTCTCTGATGAATCCCCTTTCCAATTGTTTGGGGCATCCGCAAAAAACCTTGTCCAGAGAAGAAAAGGTGAGCGCTACCATCAGTCCTGTGTCATGCCAACAGTAAAGCATCCTGAGACCATTCATATATGGGGTTGCTTCTCAACCAAGAGAGTGGTGCTCACTCACAGTTTTGCTATGAGAACACAGCCATAAATAAAGAAGAGTACAAAAACATCCTCCGAGAGCAACTTCTCCCAACCATCCAAGAACAGTTTGGTGACAACAATGCCTTTTCCAGCATGATGGAGCACCTTGCCATATGGCAAAAGTGATAACTAAGTGGTTTGGGGAACAAAACATTGACATTTTGGACCAATGGCCAGAAATTCCCCAGACCTTAAAGTGGATGTAAACCCAATGTCATCCTTTCTAAACTAATGCCATAGGGGTTATCTATAAGGATATACATGCCTCCTGCATGTATCTTTACCTGTCAAATGTCTCCCCTCTGTCTGTTATGAGACCCGAAAAACTGCAGATTCTGTGGGTGGGTCTGTTGTCTGGAGCTCGGTGGGTGGAGTTGTGATGTCAGTAGACTTCCCGCCCACCACACACTCTTGTCAATATGCATTTTCTCCTGTGTATTTCTTACACTGAACTTCTGCTATGATCTCTAACATCCAGTGAAAAGACAGGAAAGTAACCACATGACTTCAGCATGCCAAATCATAGTGAGGTGTGGAACAGCCAATCCTTGCAGAGCTGCTGAAGAAAGTAGTGGGGGAGGGAATTAAAAAATAATGCATGTCTTAGGCTAGTGCAGAGATATGTAAATCACCTGTCACTCACAGCAAGGGGGAGGATTTGACAAAGTTCTTCTCTGTTTGTCAAGTTTTATCTCACTGAACAATAAAAGAGGATTGCTCAGAGATGGATTAACTCTGTGTGGCAAGACTGGGCTCAAATAATAGGAAATCTTATACTCTATTATGCCATTAAAAAAAAAAAAAAAAAAAAAAAAATTCGGGTTTACATCTACTTTAAATGAGCTCATTTGGCTGGGTTTCTCCTATGGGTCACAGGAGTGCAATCCATTCTGCACTCCTGTGACACGTTTTTAGCAGAGAGCTGAAGTCCACTCTCTGCTGACATCACACAAATCAGTCTAGGCACCGCGTCATACTAACAGTGGGAGTCTGGATCCGCAAGGTGCCTGGACTGACACCCGTCTCAGCCTCTCAGCGAGCTGCTCCGAACCCCTCCACAGCTCAGAGCTCCAGTGAGCGAGGAGGAGCAGAGCGGAGAGCAGCTCTCTGCTCGGGGAGCTGTGAGAACCGAGGCATCCAACGAGGTAAGTATGATACTGGAAAAAAAAATCCCATACTTCTCTTTTAATCCTATGAACAAAAACCCCACAAATTCTGACAAACTCCAAGCATTGATTATGCAAGAATGGGCTGCCATCAGACAGGATGTGGCCCAGAAGTTGATTGACAGCATGCCAGGGAGAATTGCAGAGGTCTTGAAAAAGAAGGGTCAACACTGCAAATATTGACTCTGCATAAACTCCATGTAATTGTATATAAAAGCCTTTGACACTTATGAAATGCTTGTAATTATACTTCAGTATACCATAGTAACATCTGACAAAAAGATCTACAAACACTGAAGCAGCGACTTTGTGAAGATTTATATTTGTGTCATTCCCAGAATTTTTTCTCCACAGCTGTAGGTACCATTCATGGAGGTATGGGACAGCTGTAGGTACCATTCATGGAGGTATGGGACAGCTGTAGGTACCATTCATGGAGGTATGGGACAGCTGTAGGTACCATTCATGGAGGTATGGGACAGCTGTAGGTACCATTCATGGAGGTATGGGACAGCTGTAGGTACCATTCATGGAGGTATGGGACAGTTGTAGTCACCACATAGAAAATGTAGAATTTATATACGCTTTAAAAATATATATTGCTAGTTTACTTGGCCACTTGCATTACATTTATTGACTCGGTTCTTTGAAAATTGTTTGAAAAGCCTAATGCCGTGTACACACGGGCGGACTTTTCGACCGAACTCGTCCGCTGCAATGAATCCGACAGACAATCCGACCGTCTGTGGGCTTCATCGGACTTCTGATGGACCTTTTCGGTCAAAAATCAGACTGACTTTAGATTTGAAACATGTTTCAAATCTTTCTGACGGATTCGAGTTCGGTCGAAAAATCCGTTGGTCTGTATGCTGGTCCGATGGACGAAAACCGACGCTAGGGCAGCTATTGGCTACTGGCTATCAACTTCCTTATTGTAGTACGTCATCACGTACGAATCCGTTGGACTTTGGTGTGGTCGTGTGTAGGCAAGTCCGTTCATTCGAAAGTCCGTCGGACCTTTGATGCCGAAAAGTCTGCCCGTGTGTACACGGCATAATACCTTTCCTGGGGAAAATGCTGCACGGTGTTTGTATAAGTAAAAACTTTGAAAAGTAGTTGTTTTGCTCTCTGCTAAAGGTAACAATGTAGTCGTTTGGTCTCTCTGGAGGTAACTAATTCCTCTTCCAAAGGTGCAGAGACACACCAGAAACCTAGTAGAGCACAAAAGCAGCTGAAGACATTCCATTGTGTCTCACAAATCAATCACTAGCACATTAACCACTTAAGCACTCTTTTTGAGATGTGTTGTTTACAAGTTTTTTTGCTAGAAAATTACTTACAATCCACAAACATTATACTTGTTTTTTTCTTTTCCTAACACCCTAGAAAATAAAATGGCGGTCGTTGCAATATTTTCTGTCACACCGTATTTGCGCAGCAGTCTTACAAGCGCACTTTTTTTGGAAAAAAAAATACACTTTTTTGAATAAAAAAATAAGACAACAGTAAAGTTAGTCCAACTCTTTTTATATTGTGAAAGATAATGTTACGCCGAGTAAATTGATACCCAAGATGTCATGCTTCAAAATTGCGCCCGCTCCTGGAATGGCAACAAATTTTTACCCTTAAAAATCTACATAGGTGACGTTTAAAAAATTCCACAGGTTGCATGTTTTGAGTTAGAGGAGGTCTAGAACTAGAATTATTGCTCTCGCTCTACCTTTTGCGCTGATGTCCCCCATGTGTGGTTTGAACACTGTTTTCATATGCGGACGCTGCTCACATATGTGTTCGCTTCTGCACGCAAGCTCGGCGGGACAGGGTGCATTTAAAAAAATATATATATTTTTTTTATTTTACCTTTTTTATTTTGTTCTTTTAAAAAAAAAATAAATAAATTGTGTCACTTTTAATCCTATTACAAGGAATGTAAACATCCCTTGTAATAGGAAAAAAGCATGACAGGACCTCTTAAATATGAGATCTGGGGTTAAAAAGACCTCAGATCTCATATTTACACTAAAATGCAATAAAAAAAAAAAAAAAATAAATGGCCCTTTTAAGAGCTATGGGCGGGAGTGACGTTTTGACGTCGCTTCCGCCCTGCAATGGTATGGAGACGGGTGGGGGCCATCTTCCCCTCACTCATCTCCATGCCCAGCAAGGAAGAGGATCCGATCGCCTCCGCCGCTGCAGACTGCTTCGGTAAGCAGCGGAGGGCACCGGAACGCAGCGGGAGGGGAGGGGCCCTCTCCAGTCACGATAAAAGTGATCTTGCAGCGAATCCGTCGCAGAGACCACCATTATTGGAAACCGGACTGCCGGCCGCAGAAGAGGATACCAGGATTATGGCAGCTAGCTGCTGCCATAACCATCAATGATATTCCTCTTCAAAGTTAGGACGTATATCGGCGTGCGGCGGTCTGGAAGTGGTTAAAGTTGTGTTCCACCTGCAAATTATAATTTTTTTTTTTTTTAGTCAGCAGCTACAAACACTGTAGCTGTTGACTTTTAATAAGGACACTTGCCTGTCCAGGAATCCCGCAATGTCGGCCCCCCCCAAGGCCGTTCAGTCCATCGGATCAGGTACAGGCGCTGCCATTCTAATTAAGGGAAACAGGCAGTGGAGCCTTGCGGCTTCACTACCTTTTTCCTACTGCACATGCGCGAGTCACGCGGCGCTTTGTGAATGGCTGGCTGTCTTCTGGGAAACACGTCCCAGAAGACATGGGGGGGGGGCTCTCGCCGAAGAGGAGGATATGACGTCCTGCGCTGGGGACCGGATAGATCGGAAGTACAGGCTGTACTTCATAAAAAGCTAAGTTAGAAGAAGAAGCTAGCCAGAAACGAGCGGTGGTCTTTCATTTAAGACCACCTCTCAAAAGTGGGTGGAACTCTGCTTTAAAGAGGATCTTGGGTCATTTAAAAAAAATGAAATAATAGTCAGCAGCTGCAAATACTGTAGCTGCTGACCTTTTAATAGACCAACACTTACCAGTCCAAGAATCCTGTTCTGACCTCATTCGGGCCGATTCTTTACCGGTCTTCACTTTCCTGGTGCGGCCATATTGACTCCTTGTAGCTTCACTGCTGGCTCCCTACTGTGCATGCACAAGCTGTGCTGCTCCCTGTGAATTTTTACTATAACCTCCTGCCTGTGACGTGTCCCAGAGGGCTGCGGAAGGTGGCAGTGAACTTTTTCTAGGATTGCCTAGGTGATCCAAGCGGAAGTGGGAGTAGGTACCTGTCACCCCCCCCCCCCCCCCCCCCAAAAAAAAAGCAGTTTGCATTAGTGGCATGGGAGAAGTAGGAGCCACGGACCTTCTGAGTTTAAGTGAAGTCTCGGTAGTGGGAACAGCCGTACTTGTATGGAAATTCGGCTGGTCTCTGCCTAACCGGCCAAATTTCGATCCATCTATGGTTAGCTTAGGTTCCAAGGCTTGATGAATACACAAGAGCTATTGATAAGTCTTTATAACTGTAATACCAAACTTCAGTGTGAGCTAGCCCTTACCATACATGTCAAAGTGGCAATCAAAATGCATTTAATTTTAGACGTTAGTAATGTATGCCATCAGCATAGGTGCATTAAAACCAAACTCAGAGAATTGGACAAAATCTACTCTTGCAAAAAAAAAGCCTTCTCTTTAAGCTGCGGTTGCACGCTCATCTCCTCTTGGGTACACTACAGGGTAAATAGCCCTGCATTGTACATAACACCTAGGGATTGCCTAGAGTGCAAGAAGACGGCATGGTGAGGAGAACCTACTGCAAGGGTACATTTAGTGGAATTCTTGGAGTTGGCCTTTACATGCTTCGATGTGCACTGAAACACTGTATACGCATTTCAGTTGCTATTAGTGTATGTTAAACACTGTTGCTTGCACTGTCCACCACCATAAGATCACAACTGAGATCGGGAAAGTTATCCACAACTAAAGCAAACAAATGCAAACCCAGCACAGCACTGATAGATACACGGACTGGTTGCCATTGTACACTCAAAGCAGCTTTACACATAGAGAAATTTGTCTTGTGATCTGGACAATATAGGTATATGCGTTGCTTGTGTGCCAGATAATGTTAGCTACCAAAAATCTAAAATGAAGATTGGTGCAGTTATCAATTGTTTGGTGGTTTATACCATTATGTTCTGCCAGTGTATGCCCAGAAAACTGCAGTCTCAGCTTGGCATACCATGCAGCAACACCACTGTACATACTGTAGATCACATGGTTTCTCGGTGTAGATGGGGGAAAGATATAAGCCAGTTTTAGAATATTGTAATAGTTCATTTCTGTTTTTGTGTAATAACAGCTTCTTTGTAGTTTGAGAAATGTCATTTGCTCATTTAATGATGGCTGCTTTAAATCAGGTTGGGCTAGTTTTGTGGTTTCCTGTGCAGGGAGTGCATTCTCATACTTGCTGCTTCTTTTGGCTTGATACCTTTCAGTAAATTCTGTAGTTAGTACTATGAAGCTGGTAGTACTTCCATCATGTATACAGGGCCCTGGATGGCTGCATTGAATTCTGATAGCCGTACTTGTGATCATGGTCATCTGTATGGCCAGCTGGTATAAAGCATACAGCTATAGAATCTACAGATCTGTACAAATGTTACACATAGGTGAACTGGTGACATTTATTTTATTCATTTGTTACTTCCATTCATACATACACATACTAGTTTAGACAGGAACCAATTAACCTACCTGTTGTCTTTGGAGTGTGGGAAGAAACCGAACTACAAGGAGATAACACGGAGGAAACCTACACAGGCAAAGGGAGAACATGCAAACTCCAGGCAGGTAATGCCGTGACATGTTAAAGTGGAGTTCTGCCCAAAAATGAAACTTCCGCTTTAAGGGTAGGTGACCCCCTGACAGGCCACATTTGGCATGTCATTTTTTTGGGGGGGGGGGGCGGATACGCTTTTCTGAAGGTTCCAGCTCCCACTTTCTCCCGTGGCACCGGAAGGGAGATCACCTCTCCCCCCTCCCTCTGGGCAATCATCTGGGACACGTCACAGGTCCCAGATGATTGCCCGGTCAGTCACACCACGCAGCTCACGCATGCGCAGTGCCTGCCCGGCTTCACAGCCAGGGGCCCACATTGACAATGCCGGCGCTGCAGAGAGGGGGGGGGAGGGGAGCGGGACTTCGTTCCCCCGCATCGCTGGATCCTGGGACAGGTAAGTGTCCGATTATTAAAAGTCAGCAGCTGCAGTATGTATAGCTGCCGACCTTTTAATTTCCAAGGCTGGTTTGAATGTAAATGATAGCTTAACCTGTTGCCACCTTCGCTATAGCTGAATGACAGCTACAGCATGGGCTTACTTTGCCAGGAGGGCATCTATTGACGTCCTCCCATTTACTTGCTTCCTCAGCTAATCACAGATCAGGGAAAAGAGCCAATAACACCGGCCCTTTACCATGTGATCAGTTGTGTCCAATGACAGCTGATCACAGATGTCAACACAACCCGGTTATTGGCTTTTTTCTCACGTGAGGCGAAATGAAGAAAGCCAATAGCAGGCCTGTGTTAGAAGGACATTGGCACTGATAATCAGGCCACTGATTATCAGTGCCAAACAGTGCCCATCAGTGCAGCCTCATTAGTGAGCATCAGTGAAGGAGAATAATTACCTGTTTCAAAATGTTATAAGAAACTATGAAAAAAAAAATCTTAAAATTCTTTTTTTGTTTGTTTAGCATTTGATCAGTGGGGATCAAATACCACCAAAAGAAAGTTCTAATTGTGTGGAAAAAAAATGATAAAAATTTAGCTTGGGTACAGTGTTGCATGACTGAGCAGTTGTCATTTAACCTCCCTGGAGGTATTCCCGAGTGTGGCTCGGGGTTAAATTTCAGTACCATTAGTGGTAACCCCGAGCCACACTCGGGATTGCATTGCAGTAACCTGGAACAGTCTACTTACTTTGTCACCAGGATCCTGCGATGTTGTGTCCTACACCCGATATCCTGTGTGCCAGGATCCATTCCCTGCGAGTGTCGTAACGCACGGGGGCGGAGACCGGTGACAAATTCAAAAAGTACATAAAACAGTACACTGTAATCTTACAGATTACATTACTGTAGCAAATCATTTCACATCCCTTTTGTCCCCAATGCTTTGTCCAGTATGCAGTTTTATATTATATATACTGTTCTTTCTGCCTGGAAACTTGAGAATGTCCACAGCAACCAAAAAGCGTCAAAAGTGGTTTTAGACCAGATAGAAAACAGCCATAGTAAATTAGAACACTTGCAGAATTGAGAGATAGTAAATCGTGAGGAAATTAATTTTATTATTATTATTTTTTATAGTAATCTATTATAATTTATGATTTCATGTTTCAAACATTAGCATACCTGGGATATCTACTAGAATCTTGTTTGGACCGATTTAAGTGTGTTATTACTAAGAAATACAGGCCTACAATATAGAACGCCAAATTTCTATGCAAAACAATGTAGCGCTTTGAGATGCAAAAATCTGACAATCATACCGCCAGGGTGGCTACAGTGCGACAGCGATGAAAGCTAAAAATTGGCCTGGGTAGGAAGGGGGTAAAAGTGCCCAATGGACAAGTGGTTAAAGCCCACATCTGAGCTCACCCTTCCTACCCCATGTACATTTTTGGCCTATTTTGTTATACTTACTATTCCAGAAGGGAGTGGTCCTTTTTTTATGACATAAAGGGCCCTCTTTCTCCATTTCTTCTGCCAGTGATAGACAAACATTGTACTCTGTGTTATCAAAGACTATCCGATGACTGGAGTACTACTCTGTGTCAATGTATGTGAATGCAGGTCAAAGAGCTGATACCCATTTTTAGTGGGCAGGTCCATGATGCCCTCCACTCATAGGCTATCCACAATCTTCAGGGTTGAATGATGATGGATGGCATTCACCCAGGAAGACTGGGGACCTCTAGTGGTGGACAGACATTTCTGCAGGGGGTTTGGGGCACAGCACCAAAGAGGAGGTGAGTATTGCAGCTGGTGCTATTTTATTTTTCCACATTCAGAGGGTCCTTTTTTTTTTTTTTTTTCTCCTTCAGCCCAAAGTTGGGTCCTATGTAGGGATTCCCTGATCACTGGGTTTTGTAGAAAAGAAAGTGAGGTGGACCAGTGCACTACAGAAATTCCTGGATAAAAAGTTGAAGTGCATAGCGGTTGGGCAGCCAGAATCTAGAGCAGCTGTGCTTGGCAACCATTTAGCTTTGGTCTCTCGTCTTCAAACCTTAAAGGGGAACTAAACCTTCCTATCCTTTACAAAGGAGCTGCCATCTTGGCCTCTGTTTGATGGTGCTGCAAATGTGATTAATTATCCCAGGCCCAGTTCTGAGAGCACAAGCAACTGTAACCATTACCATTCAAGATATGCCTTGAATGTAATGGGAAACCGTTAAATTGTTTGGGTTTAAATCCACCTCAAAGTGATTGTAAAGGATCGTTTTTTATTTATTTTTTTTAAATAGCAAACATATCATACTTACCTCCACTGTGCAGTTCGTTTTGCACCGAGTGGCCCCAAACATCCTCTTCTGGGGTCCCTCGGCGGCTCTCGCGGCTCCTCCCTGCTTTAGATAACCCCCTGGGAGAAGCTATCTCCCGGGGGGTCACCTTTTGCGGGCGCGCTCCCGAGTCCAGCATTTGCACCCTCAGACAGTGATGCCGGACTCGGCCCCGCCCCCTGGCGCCCGTGTCATTGGATTTGCTTGACAGCGGCGGGAGCCAATGGCTGCGCTGCTATCAATCTATCCACTCAAAAGCCGGGTCCCCATGGAGAGAGGGAGAGCACATACCCGCTGAAGAGATGAAGGGGCTCAGATAAGTAAAACTGGGGGGGGGGGGGGGGCTGCTGGAGTACTGGTGACTGGCAGGTGTTTTTTCACCTTAATGCATAGGATGCTTTAAGGTGAAAAAACACAAGGGTTTACAACCCCTTTAACTGAACAAGCTCAAAATACTAGCTGATTGGTTAAGCAGGCCATGCATTAAGGAATTTTCTTTCCTGCAACCACGGGTTGCAGGAAAGCAAATTGCTTGATTTCCAGTCTGTGTTGATAATGGAGTCCCTCCTGCGGAGCGTTTGTGTTCCGACAGCGTTTCCCCTAATACAATGATCCTTGCCAGCTGCTTTAGCTGCCAGCAATGATCGAACGAAAAAAAAAAAAACAGACAAGCTGGCTGTACTGAAGCCGATTGAGCTATCAACTTCAGTACAACCAGCCTGCCCATACGTGGATCGAAATCTGTCGGCTTCCTGCTGAACTGGCTGGTTTTTCCTTCTGTCTATGGCCGGTTCTACGCTGCGCAGTTGCTCCAGATTCTATCTGCTCTGGTTTTAGTAAATTCCCCCTCCGTGTTTTTGTAGACTTACTTTGTAGGTTTTAATATTTTGATGCTGTATAAATAAAGGTAGACCACTATCATGGAACATTTGAGGACAAACTTGAGTATATAAAGGATGGGAAGTTGTGGTGTTTGAAAACTGATGGAAAGCTCTAAAATTTCTTACAAAATTGTAGAATTTATGGGCAGCCCAATTATTCCAGTAATCATTCAGTGTGAAGCTTGTCATTGCAGATTTCAGGCTTGTTCTGCCAACTCATGGTGACATGGTGACAGGGCTACAGTGGAAACAAAAGGTTTTTCTTTCATTTTTCATTGTTCTCTTTTTAATCCCTGATTAGGCCGAATTTACTCTTCCTTCACTTTCTCTCCTTTTTTTTTTTTTTTTTTTTTTTTTTTTCTTTTTTTTTTTTTTCTGCCGGTTGTGCCATTTTGTATAGAAACTTTTTTTTTTTTTTTTCTTTTGTTGCAGTGTTGTATTAAAAATCCACCACATTTCTAAAAAAAAAAAACTTAATTTAAAAATCTTCCCATTATCCCTTTTACAAGCAACCTACTTTTTAGAGTTGTGATAAATGGGATGAATCGCAGACTGAAATAAGAACAGTGTATGGATTGTAACACTAGTTTTGAAACCATTAGGCCTCATGCACACAAGATTTTTTTGCTATCTCATCTAAACACCTTTCCTATTGGCATCATTGACAAAAAAACAAACAAACAAAAAACAATTGACGCTTGTTAACGTATGTAATGCATTTAGGCACGGAAAGCACTTGGACATGAATTCATTTTATTGGCCAGAATAATAATTTATCCTGGCTACTGAAATTAATTAACATTGAAACGTTTAGATGTGTTGAAGTGCGTCAAACTTTTTTTCTGCTAAAACTCGGCTGCTCCTGAATGCACTGGCTGTGGGGTTTTCATTTGTGCCTCCTAGACTCCTCTAAACACCTACACTATATTACACTATATTACCAAAAGTATTGGGACACCTGCCTTTTAATGGGCTAAAGTCGGACCAAAGTAGTGCAGGGACTACTTTGAAGTCGTACTAATATGAATGGTTGTCATTGAAAATCATGGGGAAGGACTTGTCATGCGACTTTGCAGTCCCAAGTTGTAGGACAAGTCGTACAAGTGTGAAAGGGGCCTTAGTGCTATGTATATCGCTAAGCGACTTTTTGTGTGAGAAGCTAAAGCACAATAAAGAAATTAAAAAAGAGAAAAGTAAATCCCCTCTTGCCTCATTGTTGGTCTCTGAGGCCACCCATCATTGGATGGACCAGGAGTAGTGTGGAGGCAAAATGGGTAGATCTGAGCTCAGCTTTTATCATAGAAGTTGGTATGTATGTAATTGAGGGTTCAATGGACTTTTAAAAGGTATATGACAGTACATACTGCATGTGTGAATGTAAAACTATGGAAAGGTGTTAATGTAGCTCAGCAGGGCCTCTGCAATACCTTGTATCCGTATACAATAGGGCTGAACAGATCCTAGAAGCCAGATGGCCAGTGTGGCCATACACTGATTGAACTTTGGCTGATTACAGCTAATCAACCAAAATTCATTCTGTGGCTGGCCCTGTTAGCGCCACCTGGCTTGACAAAAGTAGATGCTCCTACATCCAGTTCCATGCAGGCACTGTTTGGGTATGCTGACAGCCATGGTTGTTGGCTATCAGAGTACATTAGTTGGCACTGTAGCTTAGTACTAGTCCATCTTTGATGTTTAGCATGGAATCAGAAAAAGTGATTTGTCGTGTTCAGCTGTACAAGAGAAATCTTGATGTATATAGCCAGGTTTGGACTGGTTGCCTCTTGAATTCTCCTGCAAGAAAAGAAAACATACCAGCTGTTAGCCATGAACAGTGACTGGACACACTCGGATTGCCTGACCTTTCTCCAGTTTCTTGCACTGTACTGAGGGCCAATTCACACCACATGCAGTCCAGTCATTTTTTTTTTTTTCTGCATCAAAAACGCATGGAAAGTTATATCATTCTATCATTTCCAGTGGCATAGTTCACACCAGTCCAGTCAGTTCCAGGGCGTTCCAGTGCCAGAAAAATGTAGAACATGTTGCATTTTTACTGTACTGGAACGAGGTTAAAGTGATTGTAAACGATTGTTTTTTTTATTTTTTTTTAATAACAAATATAACATATTTACCTCTACTGTGCAGCTCATTTTGCATAGAGTGGCCCTGAACATCCTCTTCTGGGGTCCCCTGGCTGCTCTCGCGGCTCCTCCCCGCATCAGATAACCCCCTAGGGCAGTGATGGTGAACCTTGGCACCCCAGATGTTTTGGAACTACATTTCCAATGATGCTCATGCACGCTGCAGTGTAGTGGAGCATCATGGGAAATGTAGTTTCGAAACATCTGGGGTGCCAAGGTTCACCATCACTGTCCTAGGAGAAGTGCTGTCCCGAGGGGGATACCTTACAGGCGCGCTCCCGAGTCCAGCATTTGCGTCCACAGCCACAAATGCCGGACTTGGCCCCGTCCCCCGACGCCCCGCATCATTAGATTTGATTGACAGCAGCGGGAGCCAATGGCTGCGCTGCTATCAGTCTATCCAATCAAAACCGGGACCCCGTGGAGACAGGGACAGAGCGTCCCCGCCGAGGAGATGAAGGGGCTCAGGTCAGTAAAACGGGGGGGGGGGGGGGGGGCTGTGGGGCCGGTGACTGCCAGGTGTTTTTTCACCTTAATGCATAGGATGCATTAAGGTGAAAAAACACAAGGGTTTACAACCCATTTAAACGCACTGGAATACAGCAAAAAAGCACCGGACCCCAGTATATTGAAAAAAGAAGAAAAAATAATCTGGAAACTCATCAAAAACACATTGGAGCAGATCTGGAGTGCGTTTTGTGGCGTGAACCAGCCCTGTATATTTTTAATTAAACAGTATTGCAAGTATGCAGCTTACTGATGACAACAGATCCAATGCAGTGAAATTTTGTTCTCTGGCCTGACATCGATAATGCTTGCATATATTCCTGCTAACTTTGACATAAATATGCTGCCAGTCTTGTCATGTCTTTTCACATCCTTGTCTAAGCTACACTTGAGTGAATGTAACCTTCTGTCTAGTTCCTGTATGTGCTGCTGGCACTCTGTGCTGTACTGTAGTCAGATGAGATCTTGCAGCGCTAGCTTTATCTGTGCTGAGCAGCAGGTGCGGCAGTTACGGCTTTTAGGTTGAATAGACTTTTAACGCTACTATTGATTTTTGGAGCATTCTGTACAGTGAATAATTCAGAAGGTGCCTCCAGTATAAATTTATCAGCTCTTTTGATCAGCTCGATGACAACATTTCTTTGGTACGTGACTGCTGTAAGGTTGGCAATAGACAAAAAATTTAAAGTGATATTAAACCCTTTCAGCAACTGAATTGAATCACTTACTAAGTATGCAGCTTCATTTTTTTTTAATCCTTGTACAGTGTGTGTTCCTGTTTGAGCTAATGCCATGACTGCTGCCCAAAGTTTCCTATTTGAGGTTGGCTCCTTTTACTTGCAGAATGCTATGGAGCCACCCTTGCATGCAGGGACTAAAGTTGTGTCTCCCTACACTGTGTGCATCAATAGAAACACACAATGGTAAGGCACTCCCATGCTCCACCTTCCTCCTCCCCCTACCAGACTGGCTTGAGACTGTGCTGTCCAGTGCACTAAGCAAAAAAAATTTAAAAATGAGCTCCAGTCTTTGCCCAAAAAATTCAAGTCAGCAGCTACAAATACTAAAGCTGCTGACTTTTAATATAAGGACACTTACCTGTCCAGGGATCCAGTGTTGTCCTCACCTGAGTCGATTATTCAATCAGCTTCAGATCCAGGCGCCAGCATCTTGAAGAGAACCAGCAGTAAAGCCTTGCGGCTCCTGGGACCTATGATGTGCCCCAGAAGGCTGGAGGAGAGTGGGGACGAACTTCTGTTTAGAAGTGGTAGCGAGTACCTGTCAAAACCAGGTACCTGCTCCACCCCCCGAAAAAAGTGGCAAATGTGGCAGCGGAGGAGGTGTGTGTGTGTGTGTGTGTGTGGTGTACATAAGAAAAACTTTCCCTTTTGGGTGAAGTTCGCCTTTAAAGCGGTTGTATTGTCCGCTTGGTCATTTTTAAGGGTTACCTGTAGGTAAAATGAATATCTCCTAAACCTGTACGGTTTAGGAGATATTCACCTTGAATGCAGCCGCTGATGTCAGCAGTGCATGTGAAGTGAAGGTCCAGCATGTCGTGTCGGAACTTGCGGGAATGGAGAGCGCACGTGCGGTAGTGACGTCATCGCGGCTCCGGCCACTCGCAGCGACAGAGCCGCAAACCCAGAAGAAACGCAGAGGGAACATGTCAGCTCCCTAAGTGGTGACCGGGTTGCCCTGTGGGAGCTTTGTTCTAAGGTAAGTATTTTGGGCATTCAACCGCTTTAAGCTGGCCATGAATGGAGCAAAAATCATTCCATTCAGCAGGGACTGGCTGAATTTCAATCCATGTGTGACTGCTCCCATTCAATAGAAGTTGATCTAACAATCATGGTCGTCCTCTAAACAGCTTGATTTTCCTAGTTCTCCCTGGTTCAGGTTTGGCTGAAATCGTTTTGCAGAAGGCAGGCTGGTTACTTATTCAATACAAACAATGCGACAGGTTTAGGAATCCCTTTATTGGGAGACAGTAGGCCATGGGTGCTCAACCTGTGGGCCTCCATCTGTTTTGCAGAACTACAAGTCCTATCTTGCCTCTGCCCTTGGGAGTCATGCTTGTAACTGTCAGCCTTGCAGTGCCTAATGGGACTTGTAGTTCTGCAACAGCTGATGGGCCACAGGTTGAGCACCCATGCATTTAGGCCATTGAAGGTTAATGGGAAGCAATGCCATCTTGGTGTTGATTGAAGTCCAGCTCTAACTAGGGCATCATTCCACTGGAGGACTGAGGACATCTAGTGGTGGAAAGCAATTACTGTGGGGGTCGGCATCGGAGAAGAAGTGAGTACTGCAGCCCTACCATAGTTCTCCTCATCCTGATCTGCCATTATCATCCTACGTGAATGACTCCACCACCTGAATGTAAAAAGCGTAAGCTCTGAACTGCTCTCAGATAAACGGCGACCATTCAGAAGCTTCTCTATTGTCTTGCGTACATAATGGGTGGATCAAAATTGTTATTATAGAATCCTTTTTGCGTAAATTATGGCATTCAGTTGAAGATGAATTTATGATGTATAATAATATCCAGAAGTGGCTTCACTTGCTATTTTTTTTATCAAGGATTAAAAGCCTTAGTAAGAGCCATGAGTAAAGGTAATGATTAAAGCTCCCTGTAAAGCTACACTGTTTTGATATTTAATTATTCTGGTAATATATACTTATTCTGGTTCCACTTGTTTTCCAGGCCTGTACATTTTAGAATAGTATGGGTGGTGTTTTAAATGTGTGCTTGATGTTCTTTTCAATGTGATGACATTTATAAAACCTATTTTGCAGCAATACAATATATATTGACAACAACACAGAGTGATTGCTCTTAAGGCTCCATGCACACTGGAGCTCATAAATGGCCATTTTTTGGAGTTTGGGCATTTTTTTAACAGCCCATAAATCCCCCTCTATGTTATCCTATGTGTCCATGCACACATGGACGTTTTTTAGCTTTTTTCAGCAGTGGAGTTTATGGGCTGTTCTCTAAACGTCATAAAATCGCGTTCAAAGTGCCGTTTTTCTGAAAAAAAAAACGCTGATAAACGCGCATAGACGGTAGTACAAAACGCTGTTAAAAGCGCGTTTTCTGCCAGTAATCTGGCGTCCAGAAAAAGCTTTTTTGAGCTCCAGTGTGCACGGAGCCTAAATCTGGTATCCTGAGCTCACCTTGATGTATGCTCTGCACTTCAGTCCATGCAGTGTGTCAGTAGCTGCTATTTCTGATCCTTGCATCTGGCATCCAGCCCTCCCTGGCATTAGAACACCTGCATGATGCCGCTAGCAGTTACGCACGGCATGAAGCATCAATACAGACATGGCTGCTGTTAACAGAAAGGTCAGATAGTATTTTCAGATACACGAATGTCTTATTCTAAGCTCATTAGTGCTAATTACATTTGTTCTGGGACTAGTATAAGTAAGATCCATTGTCCTCTTGGAGTAAGTGCTGGATTGCTGGAGGCTCAATTACAGTGGATATTTTAATTGCCATTGTGATAATTCTGTCATTGCCAAGTTGCAGACTAATGTCAGAATGTTTGCCTCACTTGATGTTAAGAAGTATGCTTACAGATGTTGTATATCACTCCTTGACGTATGTGTTGCCTTCTGGTGCTTTACATTGTGTAGATGTGAGGTTAATATTAGGGGAACATACTGACAGAGGCCTAGGCAAATGGTAGAAAATGGTGCTTGATGGGCATACAAGCTACTGCAGTGCCACGACCCCATATGGGGTCCTCCTGCCTGCTTCCTGTAGACCAGGGTTCCTCAAACAGGGTTCCTCTCCAGGGCTCCTTAAGCACTGGTTAGTGGTGGATTGATCTCTCCTGCACTAAACACCAATGTAAGGAAGCAATTTTCCACTAACCACCAAGCTAAGGAGTCACGTTTACGCTGACCACAAATGTTGGAGGACACCACAGTTTTACTGCCGGCCTTTTTCTTCTGCAGTTAATATTCCATTACAAGTATATTACAGAAAATGTCTTTAGGAAGTTGGTAAAAATAATGATCTGCATTGGGTTAAATCTGCTAGGTATTCTACAATACTACTTTTATTTAAAATGTTCTTCCACTTAAAATGTCACTAAACCCACATCATAAAACTGTCAATAAATGGTGTATTACATTCTGCTCATACTCAGTCGCTGAGACTCATTTTCTGTATTCTGAAAAAAAGCTGGTTGACCCTGCTGTTTGTTGTCCCTCTCTTCTGTCCAAGTCCCCAATGCAGCTATAGATTTTGCAGAGAAATGTTGGCAGCTTCGCACATGCTCAGTTTTCAGTGAGTTTCTATGCTGAGCATTTCCTCCCTGTCACATCTGAACGCCCCATGTGACTATAGAGTCACACATGTGGGTGTATACACAGTGGTAAATGACAGCCCACTTCCATCCTCATCTTCCATGCCAGCCAAACACAATGGAGGTGGGATATTACATGTAGATTAATGGAGACTTCACCTCCCTCTTATTCTAAGACACAAGCTGGAGGGGCTTAACACAGCCTGTGACTGGCAGAAATCAGCCTACACCATGTTCTTGCCAAAAGTCATGCAAATTTGATTTCAAATATATATTTGTATGATCATTTTTAAACAGTTTATTGATATAAATTATTGATTTTTACTCTGTATTCCAAAGGCATATATATATATATATATATATATATATATATATATATATATATATATATATATATATATATATATATATATATATATATATATATATATATATATATATATATATATAGTAATTTTTTTTTATTTTAAATACGTGACCAGCAGAAGTGGACTAGAAGCTCCCCCTGCTTCTGTTTCCCTGCAGACAGGCTGGGAAATATCTGGGTCATGTGACAGCTGAATATTGATTAGGAAAAAGGTACTTAGATTTTTTTTTTTTTTGTAATAAAATAATCACAGTGCCATCATCCATATACAGAAATAAAAGGGACGATGTAAATTAAACAGTGTGTGTTTAGCGTGATCATTAAAGTGATACTAATGTACCATGAGCTGTAGGTAGAATCCTTTTTAGTGAGGGTTCCATGAGAACCTGAAAGTTATTTCAAGGGTTCCTCAAGGGTAGAAAGTTTGGGAAAGGCAGCCATAGACTAATGAATGTTGAATCAGGAGCCAGACCATCCAATGTAGTGAACAGCAGTCACCTCCAAAGTGTTATGGAATATGTGTGTAGACTTACAATCTGGCTCTCTAGATTTGTCCACTCAGTCCAGTGCCTTCAGACTGTTTCTCCTGGACTGTAGGTTCTGGAACAAGGGGTACCCATTGGCCGTGAAGACATTGGTTTGCACACTGCTATCAATATGTAGTACAGTATATTGTAAGGCATGTCTGACATCATACCATTGAAAACTTAGAGCAGAACTTCACTCTTCAAAATCAGCATTGACTATTTTTAATTCTCATGCTACTAGCATTTGTAAATAGGTAGGAAGGTATATCACATTTACTTGTGTGTGTTTTTTTTTTTTTTTTTTTTCTCTTCTTTTTTACATTCCTTCAGTTACTTCCTGGTCTAGGCAAATTATGTCATATATCCCAGGAGTTTCCAGGAGGGGAGGAGGGGTTTTCTAAGCTAAGCACACCCTCCTGCCTGCATGCCTGAGCTAAGGGCAGATGGATTCCAAGACGTAATTGCTCCATGGATCATTTGCCCTTACTCAAGATGGCCACAACCAGAAATGCTAGGGGGTGTTTTTCAAAAATTTTCCCAGCAAAATAAAGCATGGAAACATGGATGGGGGAGTTTGCTTTGAATAATAAAAATAAAATTTTTAGGTTTGTGGTGCTCAGATGCAGTGTATTTCCGCTAACCTGCAGTATACCGTATACTCGAGTATAAGCCGAATTTTTTTTGTGCTTAAAATGCCCCCCTTGGCTTATACTCGAGTCAAGCACTTTTCAGCAACAGAGAATGACATTATCCAAACAGATTTTGGGGCCCTGTATCTCAGGGCCATTTGGTGTGCAAACCCAGGGGTACTAGCACTACATTATTTCCAAAGCTGGGGTTCCTAGCACCAAGTGGCCCCGAGATACAGGGCCCCAAAGTCAGTTCGGAAAATGTCATTCTCTGCTGCAGAAAAGTGCTTGACATTTTCTGAACCAAATTTGGGGCCCTGTATCTCGGGGCCACTTAGTACTAGGAACTCCAGCTTTGGATATGTTGTAGTGCTAGTTCCACTGGGTTTGCACACCAAATTTGGGGTTCCTAGCACCAAGTGGTCCTGAGATACGGGGCCCCAAATTCGGTCAACTATGTCCATCTGCAGCAATGTCATTTCGGGACCCTTTGGGTCCAGAGACCCCAAAATTTGGCTGCAGCTAGGGGGCATCTAGGAACCCTTAACTACTTAGTTTGAAGTTCGGGGGACCTATGGCTGCAAATGGGCACAGTGAGGCTGCAAATGGGCATTATTGACCCTCTTTTCCCTTTACAGTAGCTGCGCATTTCTGACCCTAGACTTATACTCGAGTCAATAAGTGTTCCCAGTTTTTTGTGGTAAAATTAGGTGCCTCGGCTTATACTCGAGTATATATGGTACTCAATTTTTTTTCACCTCATCAAGTGTACACATCAGCAAGTTTCTTGTTTACTGCAAAGTCCCTCCTCTAGTCCTTTTACTGCCGGTTCCTACCTCCAGACCTTTTATTGCTTTTCCCTGAAAACCATTACTATGCTGGCTTTATGGCATACTGGGGTTTTCCTTTTTAATTCACTTGATGGAGCTGACATTGAGCTCAGTAAAGCTAATTACTTTGTCACAGCTAGCATTTTATTATTTATGAAATTGTCACAATGATAGAACTTGAAACAAGAACCCCAGGCAATATGCAAAGTGAGAAATGGTTTAGCTGTTCCTATTTTTTTTTTTTTTTTTTTTTTTTTTTTGTTTTCTGCAGGAAAATAGTGATTTAAAGGGACTGTAAAGTCTCATGGTTTTTCACCTTAATGCATTCTATGCGTTAAGGTGAAAAACCTTCAGTGCTGCAGCTGCCCCCCTTTTTCTTTACCTGAACCTGATCGTTCCAGCAACGAGCACGAGCCCTGCAGCTCCAGCCGCTGACTCGGGTCCTCATTGGATATATTGATAGCAGCGCAGCCATTGGCTCCTGCTGCTGTCAATCAAATCCAGTGACATGGGAGCCGGGGGCGCGGCTGAATCCTGCTGTCTGTGTCAGTGGACGCAACAGCAGGACTCGGGAGTGTCCCCATGGAATGCGGCTCTCCTTGGGGGCACTGGAGAAGAGGAGGAGCCAGGAACGCCGCAGGGACACCCCAGAAAAGGAGGATCGGGGCCTCTCTGTGCAAAACCCTTGCACAGAGCAGGTAAGTATAACATGTTTGTTGTTTAAAAACACCTGTTTTTTGTTTGTTTTTTTTTTTTTTTTCCTGCTAAATAAACAAAAAAAGACCGAACATTTTAAAAAATAGTTTTTCTTATTTACGAAATTTTATAACAGAAACAAAGTAATTTTTCTCCTTCACTGATGTGCGCTGATGAGGCTGCACTGATGGACACCGATTGGTGGCACTGCTGACAGTTTAGCAGCACTGGTGCGCACTGCTGGGGTTGCACTGCTAATCAGGAAACTGATCAGTGCCATGATTGTCAGTGCAGATGGCCCCTGTGTGGATTTGCCTGTTTTCGGCTCTCCTCTCCTCGCACGCTGTCAGCATGAGGGGAGGATTGCCGATAACCAGCAAATCCTGTTTACATCCGTGATCAGGTGTGATTGGACATGGTAAAGAGCCGCCACGATTAGCTCTTTGCCCCAATCACAGGTTACTGCCGATGCGTATCACAGGGGGCGTGCAGGCAGCACGAGCACAGGAGGACATCATATAATGGCCTCCCGACAAAGTGCGGCTGCGCTGTAGCCGTCATGCGGTTATAACACACTCACGAAGGGGTTAAGTCCTGTAATTTGCGAAGTGGGACCTCCGTGGATCACACTTGTTTTTCCAGCACATCCCACAGATGCTCAATTGGCTTGAAATCTAGAGAATTTGGAGGCCAAGTCAACACCTCAAACTATTTTGTTTATTGAATTTCACAGACCAGGCCACATGCTTACATTGCTCTGTGGTCCAGTTCTGATACTCACATGCCAATTGCTGTTGCTTTAGGCTGTGGCCACCCTGACCAGTCTGCGGCTACATAGCCCCATATACAACATACTTCAATACACTGCGTGTTTGGACACCTTTCTATCAGAACCTTCTTCAGCAATTTGAGCTACAGTAGCTCTTTTATTTGATTGGATTACATAGGTCATCCTTCACTCCCCACGTGCATCATTGAGCCTTGGCCGCCCATGACCCTCTTGCTGGTTGGCCAGTTTTACTTCCTTGGGCTACTTTTGGTCCCCACCACTTCAGTCCAGGAACATCCCACAAGAGCTCCAGTTTTGTAGTTGCTCTGACTCTGTCATCTAGCAATAACATTTTGGCCCTTATCAAAGTTGCTCAAATTCTTATGCGTGCCCATATTTTCCTGCGTTCAACACATCAACTTCAGGGACATGTTCACTTGCTGCCTAATATAACCCACTTTCAGATGCCATTATCAGAAGATATTTACTTTACCTGTCAGTGGTCATTGTGACTGATTGCTGTATGTAATATATCATGAACTGTCCATATAATCACTTTTAGTAGAGGTTCCCCTAATCCTGAAAATGATTCTAAGGTTCCTCCTTGGTGAAATGTTTGGGAGAGACTGACTTGGACTACCTGTGCTCACTTACTCTTGTGGAAAGTAGGTACCTCTACATATCCCACTTTATCTTCTGATATGCAAATATTGACTTCCCATTTGAAGTCAGCCCCTAGTATTCCCCACTTTGCCTCTGGCAGCACTCTGCCGTTATGAAGCACCTCATCATATTGATTGACCAATTGAGAGCTGAAGGAGCAGGTGGGATCTCTGGGTGACTACACTAACAAGCTAGGGACCTTTTCTTTTGGATAATGTGTACTAATTCAATCTATGGACCAATAAGATATCTGAAAACCAGCATTGTGCGAAAATAAACAGATTTGACTAACTATATCCATTACAGTAACATTACAGTTAGTAGGGTTTCTTGCAGGCATAATATATAAAACATTGTGAAATGATGTAGTTTTACAAAGCTGAAAATCTCGTCTGATCTTATCCTCCTGCCTTAATCGATGAAATCCCGCTGGGGTTCCTTATTTCTCCTAGCTCACACAGTGCTTTCTCATCATGATTGCAGAGTTTCCCATAGGGTCCATCCCTTTAGGACATTGGTTTAGGATACTGATTCTTAGATTCAGTCGACTAGTGTATTTATGTAGTTTTCCCTTCATGTGTTGCAATATGATGAAACTTTGTATCTGGAAACCTGAACGCTCAGATGTATGCTCCACAAAATAATATGTATTTAGTCAGGAATTAAAGTAAGTGTATATCAGGGACATACAGTCAGGGGAGAAAGGTGAGGCAGAGCTGCCATGGACATTAACCTCACCAATACCAGGCAATTACGCCTCTTCCTGCCCAGGACAATTTTCAGCTTTCAGCGCTGTCACACTTTGAATGACAATTGCGCGGTCATGCTACATTGTACTCAAACTAAATTTTTATCATTTTCTTCCCACAAATAGAGCTTTCTCTTGGTGGTATTTGATCACCTCTGCGGTTTTTATTTTTTGCTAAACAAACTAAAAAAGACTGAGAGGAAAAACAGCAGAAAGACAGCAGACTGAGAGGATGAGCTCACAGTGCCTCTCCACTTCTTGACAGAGGCACTGAGCTCAATGGACAGCTTGGAGTCTTGGACCAATGGTAAAGTACCATTAGCCCCAGCTGTCCAATAAAAATGCTGCAGTGGAGGCACGCCTCTCACTGCAGTCATAGAAAGTGGGGGGGGGGGGGGGGGGTGTCGGGTGTCTAAAAGACAAATGCTTCCTTCCAGCCCAGCCCTCTTAACTAGAAGGAAATAACATGTGTTTATGTGTATAAGATTTACCCATAATCCCATGGTTTTTCTCACACAGTTAAGAGGGAGAATGAAAATCTGCTGCTGTTGAAAAGGTACTGTCATAATCAAGTTAAACATACATTATTATTCTATATATTATACGATAATTTTATTATTTATTTACTGTGAAATTACTGGTTTGAAGTTATAACTTCAAACTTCAGTAATTTGTCTGTTAAGCCACCTGCTTGAGTACAGTTTTTGAAAATATAGTAAATTACCTTTAAAAACAATAATTATTTGTATACTACTTACCTATGGTAATTAACCCCGTGCCACCCAGGCCAATTCTGACACTTCTCTCCTACATGTAATAATCATTTTTTGCTAGAAAATGACTCAGAACCCCGAAACACACACACACATATATATATATATATATATATATATATATATATATATATATATATATATATATATATATATATAGTTTTAGCAGACACCCTAGGGAATAAAATGGTGGTCATTGCAACTTTTTATGATACACGGTATTTGCGCAATTTTTCAAACGTGTTTTCTAGAAAGAGTTTTTCATGAATATAAAAAACTAAAAAAAAAACGAAAGATAACCTGGCTTATGTGAAAGATGTTACGCCAAGTAAGTAACCAGCTTGTGGAATTGCGCCAAACTTCAGTACTTAAAAGTCTCTATAGGCGACGCTTTAACATTTTTTACAGGTTACATGTTTAGAGTTAGAGGAGGTCTAGTGCTAGAATTATTGCTCTCACTCTAACGATTGCGGCGTATGTAACCTGTGTGTATCTGGCTCTGATACTAGCCAGTGCCTCACCAGCCACTGACCTCAACGCACGTCCCTGGTGTAAATTCAATTACGGTACTAAGGCTCATATAAGCTTTTAACATATTATTATTTCAAGAGTTATTTTCAATGTTAAAGCGGACCTTTAGTCATTTTTTCAACTTTCCATCTATTAAATCTTCTTCTCTTGTTGTTTTAACTTTGGATAGTAAAACATTTTTTTTATGCCAGTAAATACCTTATACAGCCCACTTCCTGTTTCTTGTCTGGTAAAAAGCCTAGGCTTATGACATCATGCACAGCTCTCTCTCTCGCTCTCTCTCTCTCGCGCTCTCTCTCTCGCGCTCTCTCTCTCGCGCTCTCTCTCTCGCGCTCTCTCTCTCGCTCTCTCTCTCTCTCTCATCATTAGAGGGCCAGTGAAAGTTGCAGACCTGAAGGTGTGTCTGTGTAAATCCAGGAAGTGAACAGACAGCAGCTTCAGCTGCCTACAGTTAAAATGGATGCAGCCAGACTCAGTGGAGGGAGATTTCTGCAGCATATTTGGCAAGTACAGAATCGCAGTATATATAAAATAATATGCAAAGTGGTTGGAGGGAAGCTTCAGAATGGCAAAGATGTTTTTTATTACAAATTATGTGAGCAAACTGCAGCTCCTCTTTTAAGTCTTCAGCTTTCATTAAAATACCTGATGATCCTTCTGTGAAGACCTATGCTCGGGCACTTTGCAATAGAAATGGAGCTAAAATAGATGAGAATTCTGAATGAACTCTTTGCACACTGCTATACACTCTAACATATACAGTATTTGTAGCAAACTTTTGCATAACTACAAGCACTTTGGCCTATAGCGTGACAGTGTTCCATCCTTGTCTCCACATGTGCTCCTTTGTTGTCATACTGTCTGTCATACTGTCACACAGGTTTTTATTTGAGACCACTAGTGGTTGCAGGAGATCAGCAGCACCAAGATGCAACAAAGGATGAAAGAAGGTGAACGCATGTATTTTATTTTAAAAAATGGCAAATGTTTATAATACACTGCACTTTAGCAAACTACATGTAATTCAGTTTTTCTTTACGAAAATGGTGGTCCCATGAAGGTTTCTCCTGTTGGTTTTCACATGGGAACAAGCCATATGTTTTATTAAAAGTTAGAAAACACTCACATTTGAGTAGATAAAACAGTGCTTTTGGAAAGTAAAATGGCGGCAATGGAGTCCTACCCGACGCGTTTCGTCTCCTTGGACATCGTCTGGGGGTCCCTCCATTGCAGCCGTCAAGATGCCAAAAGCGCTGTTTTATCTACTCAAATGTGAGTGTTTTCTAACTTTTAATAAATTTTATTTGTAATTTACGGAATTACGCTATGTGGCCCTTTTTGTTCTTCCTCCTTTAAATCCATCTGCCATCCACCTATACCGGGTCTCTTTATGAGACACACCAGTCCACGGATGGTCATGGGTTTTCGTTACAGCTTCCAGAGGATTCCATGCCTCAGTGGTTGCTCCATTACACAAGCCTGTTTGACCCATTGAACGTATGTGTTTTTTTTTTTTTTTTTTTTTTTTTTGGGTTCAGACGTTCCGGTAAGCCTCCATAGTGTATGGTGGTGGTGTCTCTTATTCACTGTCAAGATTTTTCACACAAAGTTGGACTTTTCACCTCATTACTTATTGATTTATTCACTTGGACTTCCTTTTTAAAAAAGCTAATTTCCAATCACTGGGCTCATTATATTTCGAATATATATATATATATATATATATATATATATATATATATATATATATATATATATATATATAGACACACACATCCTCCTAGACTGTAAGCGCTAACGAGCAGGGCCCTCCTGTATTAAATTGTAACTGTCTGCCCTCATGTTGAAAAGCGCTGCGCAAACTATTGCCACTATATAAATCCTGTATAATAATAATACATACAGTAAGTACAAGACCCAGAGGTCCAAAAAACAAAACAAAGGCAGCGCAGAATTACTTTTTACATTATACAGTATAAAATATCGATTGAGCAAGGCAAAAATGGTATGGCTGAGTGATGAGCGGCAGATAGTGACGGTTTTGATTGCCCCAATCAGTTGGTTGTGGCAGAAGAGAAACAATTGTGCAAGGTCAATCTATGGCATTTTTCACATGCTTACATTGATTTATGATTAACTTTTTTTTTTTTTTTTCCACAACTGATCAAATCAAAACTGTTACTATCTGTCGCTCATCGATTGGCCATGCCATTTTTGTCTGGCTCATTTGAGGTCTGATTTTGTTTTGTTGAATTGTACATGGATTGTCCAGTATTATTTGTATATGGCCACCATTAGAGAAACATTTGTGACCTAAGCCTAGGCTGTAATTGTGAGATGCCTGTAATACGTACTTCAATATTTCCACCAAGTGAAACATTATTTAAAATGTTATTGTTGTCACGTTCATAGTTTATGTGGTTTAAATTCTTTACTTAACGAAAGGCCGGGGTTTATAATCAAAATCTCAGAATCTGAACATCTCCGGCGCAGCTGAGTGAAGCAGTCGGAGATCAACACGTACAACTGTTACATTAGTGTCTCAAGGTCGATGACCTCTGATAATAAATACAGAATATTATGCAAAGAATAGGCTTACAATTAATTATGCATGATTAACCTCCAAGGCCTGCTGCCTATCCAAGTTCGTATCCTGATACCTTCCATTGGTTATATTTTAATGTTAATTAAAATAAAGAAAACTGAAAAGGAAGAAAGAAAACTGAAGAAAAGAAAAGAGGGCAGCAGAGGGGTTCAGGTTGGAGAGGGGGTGCACCAGGGGGTGAGGGCTGGAAACAGCAGGTGTGTTTTAGCATGGAGCCAGTTACTCAGCGCCATGTGGTAGAACAGGACTGAAATAATATTGTATTACCAAAAATAGTGAAAATTGCACAATATCACAAATTACGTATATAACATAATTACGAAAAAGTCCAAATAAGTCAAAATGAGGATCAGATTCAAACAGTCAAGTCCCAAAAAGAAAGCGGGAATCCCAGTAACAGAGGATCCCTTCAACCATGTAGTGTGTCAGTAGTGTTAGCAACATCCACCACTACCCAGAGTGATGTCAGGACCCAAGCTTACCAGATCTATTTGACCCAGTTTTTCAGAGTGGTCATAAAACTCTCAACCTGTTAGCACGGACATCAATGGCATCTCCAAAACATTCACAAATTCTCAGAGCAAACTGCTCCCAAACCACCATAGGTAGATCCCCCCAGGGTCATGCTGGAGTAAGCAGAAAAACACACCAAAGTGTAAAATACCTCTTAAAACATTTATTATTCACTTGCCCACTGGGCACTTATACCCCCTTCCTAACCAGGCCAATTTTCAGCTTTTAGTGCTCTCACATGTTGAATGACAATTACTCTATCATGCAACACTGTACCATGTGAAATTGTTGTCCTTTTTCTCACACAAATAGAACTTTCTTTTGGTGGTATTTAATCAGCACTGGCTTTTTTTATTTTTCACACTATAAATAAAAGAAGGCTGAAAATGTTGTTAAAAAATGCATTTTTCTTTGTTTCTGTTTATAAAATTTTGCAAATTAGTCATTTTACTTCATAAATGTTGACCAAAGGTTATACTGCTACATATCTTTGGTAAAAATAACCAAAATCCGTGTATATTATTTGGTCTTTGTGAAGATAATAGAGTCTACAAGCTATGGTGCCAATCATTGAAAATTGATCACACCTGATGTACTGATGTCCTGTTGCATTTCTTGAGATGCTAACAAGCCAGGACAGTACAAATACCCCCAAATGACCCTTTTTGGAAAGTAGACATTCCAAGATATTTAGTAAGAGGCATGGTAAATTTTTTCAAGTTGTAATTTTTTTCCCACAATTCTTTGCAAAATGAAGATTTTTTTTTTCACAAAATTGTCCTATTAACAGGTTATGTTTCTCACATGACATATGCATACTTGCAACTACACCCCAAAACACATTCTGCTACTCCTCCTGAGTATGGCGATACCACATGTGAGTTTTTCACAGCCTGGCCACATACAGAGGCTCAACAGGCAGGGAGCACGTCTAGTTCTAGGAGCATAAATTACATATCTAATTTCTTGACTACCTATCACATTTTTAATGGTCCTGGAGCACCAGGACAATGGAAACGCCCACAAAATGACCCAGTTTTGTAAAGCAAACACCCCAATGTATACTCTGAGGCACAATGAGTCTTTTTTGAACATGTCATTTTTTTTTTTCACACGGTTTTTTACGGCACTGACCGGCACTGATGAGGATCCACTGATAGAGTGACACTGATGAGCACTCACTGATGGCACTGTAGGTCACTGATAAGCACTCACTGATGGGCTCTGATGGCACTATTGGGGCACTGTGGTGGCACTGTAGAGCACTGTGATGGCACCGTAGGACACTCATGTGGCACTGTGATGGCACTGATGAGCACTGTGGGCACATAGAAATCAAGAAGACTCACGCTGCTGCAGCTTCTCCCTTTCCTCCTTGCACGCTGTATCGGTGTGAGGAGAGGAGCTAAACCGGACATGACGCCGGTTTGTTGACAATGAGCACTTTATCATTGGACAGAGCGATCACTTGGTAAAGGGCCGCTGTGATTGGCCCTTTACCCCTATCCATGATGCGCTGGGTCCCGAGGACCCAGCTTTCATGGACACTTCTGAATGCGTGACCCAGTGGGCGCACAAGAAGCTCGTTCATGTCAATAGATGCTCTCCCAGAACTAGCAGGACGCACTGTAGCTGTCATTCGTCTAAGGAATGGGCAGCAAGTGGTTAATAAGAATATGAACTCACATGCAAGTATAAACCATGCACATTAAATACTAGTCACCAAGCCGCCATGAAATGTTCACTCAGCAATAACAGAGAGGAAACACCACCATGAGGGGTATCCTTCACCAAAGATTTTAAGGGAGGCTTACCAGAACGTATGGACCCAATCGGCGTACGCCTAATGGCTCAGACAGGCAGATGTGAATATACACCTATTAGGGGATGTTTTCATAGCCATTCTCCATGGGGAAATTCCTGGTAGCGACTCTAAAGGACCCTCAAATCCACAACAAACTCAACCGCCTTCCAAGGGCGACTGTACAGGCCACTAACTCCACAAGTGAAGCTCAAAAATTTCTTCTCAATAATTCTCAAATGATATTTCATCTAAAAAGAGAAACAAAACCCCTCCACAATGTGTAAAACTGTATGGTTAAGACAATTTTATAAAGTCAGAACACTTATATTCGTTAGATAAAAAAAGCGATTTTCAAATTATCTTAGTATAGAGCATGGAGGATGCAATGGCTAGGATTGGACTCAACTCAAAGTCGCCTGCAAAAACAGAGAGCTGGAGAACGGGACCAGGGACTGTCCAGGAAATAAAGCACAGTACATTTTCAAGGAAGCAGACTATACATCTTATGTAAGTCTGGACTTCTCCAACTGGAATAGTAAAAAAAAAATAGGGTTTATTATCACTTTAAGGATGTACATGTTCATAGTGCTAAATAACAACATTACTTATCAGATAGAAGTATACCAGTGAGTGAGTCATTGGTTTTATCTCATCAACGCTTTAGGCAGCTAACACTTCTAAATAGGTATTACAGTGAAAGCCAGAATGTTCTCACTTGTGTGGAAGAGGACTTCTGAGGAATCTAGGATGGTAAATGACTGTCAGTAATGAAACAGATACTGTTTTTAGCACCTACTACTGTTTTTTCTTAATAGAAAAAATTGTCTTCACCAGCAGTCAGTTTGAGTCCCTGTATTATCTCATATACACTTTTCACTAGCAGACATAAACATTACCTGATGTGACACCAATGGGACTCTGCAGCTCGCATTATAATTATCTGAGCAGGTATTATGTTGATTTTATTAGCTGTGACATATGCTAGCTCAGCATTTTCGTTCACTGGAACACTTAAGTAGCCAGACCAGAGCATAGACCAACTTGTCCTGGCCTGGACTTTTAAAACCCTTCTCACAGATGTGTAGAGTTGCTCTTTTTTGGCACTGCAAGTACTTTAGTTACCAGGAGTAAGGATTTGGAACTTGCTAGGTTTACTGTATTTTTGGTTTGCTAGAAGTGACATTTTTTCCTGGATACACAAAATGTCACATCTTCAGGTCTTTGATGTGCCTCTTCTCCATGTGTGTTGTGATGAGTGATCAGTCCTTTCTAGCGTCTCCCAAATCTTGAAGGTCCTGTGTTGGCAGCTCCTCCTTCCAGTCCACACTACGCTCTTTGGCAGCCCACCTCCTGTTGTCTACACTGTTTTCTGTCAGGACTCATCAGCCTGACCACGATATTTCTGTAATGGCCATCTCTCCACTTTCTATCCACACTGGATGATGGGACAGGGTATATAAGAGGCTTATCATGATCTGAGCTCTCGCCTCCCCCAATCCATGAGCAGCTTCTCTGTACCTGTGAGATGTATCCACCATAGTATTTGGCTTTGTGCTCCTCCACCGTGAAGGTTTGGATGTTTGCACTGCCACTGCTACAGTCTTTATTACATGAAATAATTACAAAATCTAACAACGCAGGCCTAAAATTGGAACTCAAACTTGAGATCTTGCCACAAAAATCTCAGAAAAATGGATGAATATTTGCTTGGGCACAGCGGTCCATTCATTTTCTTGGGTTCTGTACCTGCAGGAAACACGAGGAAAACTTCCTGGACCTTTTTTCCAACAGATTCAGAGGTCAACCGCACAGAACTGCATGGTGCTACCTCATCATGCATTTTCACGCACCGGAAAACACGCAGCATTTTCAGATGCATTGGGGTGCCATTAAGAATTACCCCCCTGCGGGTGCAGGAACATATGCGGTTTACATCTGCAATAGTAGAAACTTAGCGTTTAAGGTGTCCGTAGATAGATCGAAATTTGTCTGGGTCAACAGGGGCCGGCTGAAGTTTGATCCGTATGTGGTCACTGCAGTTAAACATAAGTTAATCTACTGACCTGCCTTTAATCACCCTGTCAGATAAAAGCAGCTTGACCAGCCGCTGCAATCCTGATGTGTGTATTCTGAGAGTGGGGGAGTTTCCCCACTCTCAGAATACAGTAGGGCAGTGGGGAGGATTCCCCCATCCACACAATCGAGGTGGATGGCAGAATCAGTTCAGTCAGCAGGCTGAACAAGAAAAACTGAACCATGTATGGCCAGCTTTACATTGTTTAGCGATCTACCAACAATCAATATTGTGTAGACCCTTTAAGCCAGGGGTGCAAAACTCTATTTCATCACGAGCTGCATCAGCATTATGGTTGCCCTCAAAGGGCTGGTTGTATCTGTAAGACTAGATGTCCAGAGCACTCCACTGCTCCTTGCATCGGATGTCAAGAGTCCCCAACCATCAAAAGTTAAGATTCTCCCCCATCCCTTACATCACAGTGCACCCCCCTTACCTTATGCTGCTGTTGGGAAGAAGCTGGGGGCAGAGCTGGGAAGAAGAAACTGCAAAGTCTGGAGGACCACTAGAGGAGCGCTACTGAAGACAAGGGGGTGCTGTGGAGAAGCGCAGGATCTGCTGTAGGAGTTATGTCCTCCTCTCTGCTGCTGACTACTGAGACAAGGTGGAGGCAGAGACGAAGGGGGGGGGGGGGTGCTGTAGGTGCAGGAGAGGTGCAAGTGTCTCCTGACATGGTCTGGCAGGCCAGGTTCGGCCCGCGGGCCTTGTGTTTGACACTTCAAGCTTTTGTTTACAATAACATTTGATGCACCCTTTCCCAAGCTGCATGAGACCAGTGCAGAACAGCTGTATGCAACTTAGAGAAATGGTTATATATTTAGGCTGTATCTATACTATCCCATTAGTCAATGGTTCTGTAAATACAGATGGTCACTGGAATATAATAGAATTAATATTTGTATGTCTCTGAGACCAGCTATCCTAAACCGAGGAATACATTCCTTGTGTTTGTGAAGACATTGCACTACTTCCCAGAGTTGAACCTATGCTTCCATGCAGAGGGTTTATTTGTATGGAAATAATTTGACTAACAAAACCAATCTTTCCTTACGTTGCTATAAGCATGCACTATTGACTGTATCATAAGAGCATTCAATAAACTTTGAATGTAAGACTGATCTTGATCCTGGGTTCCTGAACATCACCTTTCCTCCCTCTTTGACATCTGACATGTTCTTCAGTCGCCTGCTCTAATAAAATTTGTGTGCATACCAAGGAGATGCAAAGATGTATGTATTTCCCACTGTGAGTGCGTTCACATACAAAATGGCCATGTACACACTTTTTTATTTATTTTAAAATGCGGTGACAACTTAAATCTAAATTCCAGCCCTCTGTAAATAATTAGTCAAGTCCCTCTCACAAGGTCCCATAACCCCCCGCCTGCCCTACAACTGGTCCTGCAAACTTGCTCCTCTGCACTGGACGTGGACATGTGGCCACTCCAGTGTCATTATGAGCAATGCTCCTGCATTGTATGTGATGATATTAAGGGCTCATTCACACAAGAAACTGCGCTTCTTCTGTTAGTTTTTTCATGCACGTTTGCATGCATTTGATGCTCGTTTTTATAGGGATATGAGAATGTTGCTGTTGGTTGATGTTTAACCTTTGATGAAGTTGAAATGCCCTGTCGTTGCCAGATGAGTGAAGGAGCCAATTCCCTGAGGAACCTGCTAGACTGGCATATGCGTTCTTATGCTAGATGTGTGAGTGTCATGCGGTACGCCAATGTGCGTTTGTGCCATTGCATATGGTAATAGCCAGGGCTTTTTTTCAGCAGGTGCTCGATGATATCTAGACCTCCAGCCTTGAATGTTCCTATTGGCAAGGGGCACTGGGGTGTGCTGGATGGTCTATTAATGCTGGCTACAAGAGGATATATTGTTGCTGGGTGCAGGGGGTCTGTTGTTGCTGGGGGAATCTACTGTTGTGGAGGGGGGCCATATTGCTAGGAGGTTCTATTGGTGCTACTTGGGTATCTGTTGTTGTTGGGGGGGGGGGGGTTCTACTGTTGGAGGGGTCTGTTGATGTTGGCTGCTGGAGGGTTTATTGTTGCTGTCTTCTGGGAGATCTATTGCTGCTGGTGGGGGTCTATTGGGGGGAATCTGTTATTTCATACTACTTGGCACCAGGGAAACAATATTCTCTACTAGAAGGTGGGTAGGGAGTGGGGAAAAGGGGTGACTCGAGGAAGGGGGTACCTGCACCCAGGTAATAACTCAATCCAGTATATAAACTTACATTTTACTTTACTTTAGAATATTTACTTATAAATAATTAATTCATTGCATAATCACATATGCTTCAGTTTTGATTATGTCAATTCTAATGTCCACCAAGATATTTAAGAAACACATTTTGGAGGCTAAGAGCACATTTAAATTACAATATATAGTGAACTTGGTGATAAACTGTATCTCAAGGCAAATATTATATGTTTTTTTCGGTTTTGGATACAGTTCGAAGGGTTAGACCCTTTGTCAAGTCTTTTTGTATTGCTGTTTGTATCTCCATTGGAGAGATTCACCCATACTGCCAGAAGGGCCATACTTGCGCTTGTGATGCAAATGGTCTTCCATGCAAAGGCTATGCCTCGGCGTCTGTGCAGCCGTTCCTACATACTTACCAATCTCTGTATATCCATTCACTTCTATATGAGTGGTCTTTACGCAGTTCAGCGCTAGTAAAAATTAAAAACAGTCTCTTCATGCTGCATGGGGCAAAGCCGGTGTGCATCCACCGTAAATCAAACCTTTGCTTTAATTAGGCTGTGTGCAATAATAATTTTACCTATGAAATTATAGTGAGATCGCCTTTCAGTTAAACAATTCAGTTCTCCTTTAAAATAACCTTATCCTAAAAGTAACATAGGGGAGCCATTACAGAGTTTTTGAAAATGCTAGTTATCTGGCTCTTATGTGAGCCCACTAACCTCTTGAGTGGCCTTCACGGAACGAGTATGCATGTCAGGAGCCTCAGATTGAAGTGTAAAGTGTGTGTATTTTGTACATATACTGGATTATTGAAGCAAGAGCGTCAGTATGACAGCCAGGCAACCAGCATTTGCAGTGGAAGCTTTTTCCCCCCAGGAAAGGTTCACTTTAAAAGCTGGGCATGAAGTGTAGTTAAAAAGCAGTATTTAAATGCATGCGGAATTTAATTGTAATCCAAACAGCAAGAGGCTTGCTACTTTATGCTACATTTAGCCCTAGGCCAGCATCACACAGCATTGCAACGACTGCTGGAGCTATTCAGACCTTTAATCAAGTATACAATCATTATAACAGTACGACAAATAGAACGAGGAATTGACTTGTTTTTGTTCCAAGTAAAGAATTTGCGCAATTCAGAAAATCACTGCAATCTGGAGTGTGAACATGCTGTGGAGAAATGGGGACGTGCAAGTGCGGTAATTTGTGGTGATGTGTGCTAGCATTGTGTGTATGGATGACGTACTATATAACCATAAATGCACATCTTATTTCCTTACTGTCTTACCAATATGAAGCAAAATCCAGATCCACTCTGAATACCCGCGTCTGACATGCAGCAACTTAAAAATAAGATGTCAATTTATTAGAACATCTATGATTGTCTAAATCTATTGCATGATGTAGTAAAATGTTCAGATGGGCAATGCTTTTTTTAATCCTTTTTGTTGTCTAGGCAAAATGCAGTTGTAGGAATCTTCTAGCTCAGAGCAGCTTTCCATTACAGAGCATTAGATTTAGGAGACAAACCCCTCACATTTTATACTGCCAATTTAATTTTTTCCTTTTTTTTACTGGGGTACGTTTATACAGTTTATTTTGGCAACAGTCAAGCACCTGCATGTGCACTGATGTATGCCCCAACATGCAAACTTCTATCAAAAGAGCGTAGCTGTCCAAGTCTTGAAGTCAGGTGCCACATCCCAATAAATATGTACAAAAAACAGAATGGATTGGGGAGGGGATTTTGAAGGCACCAACAACCACTTACATTTGAGTAAATATATAAAAAAGTTTTATTGATATGTTAAAATTCATGTAAGGATAAAACATATTCCAAACACAAAAGATTCATATCTACAATGGAGGATTGTAACATATCCTATTCTGATTCAACATATCCTCATAATATCCTCATATCCTCGGAAGTCTTCTTCAGGGGGTTCTTTGTGTTGTGAGCATCTGCTTACCCTGCAGCACATGGAGGATTGCTGTCCTGTATTTGGGGAAAAATAGACTCTACTTGGCAACCATTGTCCCTCTGGGATTACGCAGCTATCCACTTATAAGTGTACCTCGTTTTCAAGTGTTGAAAATTTGAGTTATATTATCTCCTCCCTACTGCGTTGAATAATTTGGGCCCCCATACATTGGGCTATCTGTGACCCTCTTTAGGACCGGTAAGAAAATCTTTCCTTGAATTGCCTCCTGATTCTTGGATGTGTGTTGAGCTGCTATTGGCATCCGTATTTGATCTTTCTACATAAACATTTGCCTATTCATTGTATTCCTCCACAAAGAACCCCCTGAAGAAAACGTCCTTTAGTCGAAACGGGGTATTGTTGTGAAGATATGTTGAATCAGAATAGGAAATGTTACAATCCTCCATTGTAGATATGAATTTTTTGTGTTTGGAATATGGAATATGTGTTTTATCTTTACATGAATTTTAACATGTTTGTATCAATAAAACTTTTTTATATATTTACTCAAATGTAAGTGTTTGTTGGTGCCTTCAAAGTCCCCTCCCCAATCCATTCAGTTTTTTGTATGCCCCCAAAACCACACTGTCCGCTTTCCAGGTGCTTTATGTTATGCAACCACCTT
The DNA here is from genome assembly GCF_042186555.1 of Aquarana catesbeiana. Lineage (NCBI taxonomy): Eukaryota > Metazoa > Chordata > Amphibia > Anura > Ranidae > Aquarana > Aquarana catesbeiana. The sequence continues at coordinate 477,124,663 of NC_133328.1, forward strand.
TATGCAAATTGATCCTGTGCAAAGTGATTGTGTCATCCTAGCTCTCATCTATGTATTTTCCTCCCACATTGTGTAGTGCATATACAGTATTGCTTTTTTTAGTTCTTTTGGGAGATTTGTTGATTTTGTTCCTTTATTCATGATGGTACAGCAAGTCACATGTGATCCATTATGAGTGGTATGACAGCAGTTATCAGAAGAATTCTCAATTTTAAGATGTATGTGCCCCATGAGAGCCTCAGCAGTTTTTTGTGTTTGTCTGGAACAAGAAATTCAATTATCTGCATTTAGTTTGGAATGACCAGCAATGAAGCCTCCTCTGTACTCGGGGTTCTCAGTGAGACCTGCCAGACAAACTAAAGCTGGCTATATAGTATTAGAACCAAATTTTTTGTTTTTAAGATTTTTTGATCTTCTAATCATTAGTTGTGTCAAATCGATGGCCCTTTTCAAGCACAGTGACAAAAGTTCAAGGAGCAGAATGGAAATTTTTTCTTCAACGACAGTGAATGTGGTTTTCATTTGGGAAATTACATTTATTCCAAAATCGAATGTTAAAACAAAACAAAATTTTGAGTAACTTCTGAACAACATTTGTCCAGCCATCAAATGTACTGAGAATTTTCATACGATTCTTCGTTTGAAAATCTACAAGTGTATAGCCAGCTCAAAGCCTGAGCAACACACCAGCAAGCTTTTGAACTCAAATGTGATAAACAGTCGGAGCTGGCCATTAATTTATTTTTTTCATTCAACCAGCAGGTTGAACCAAAAAAAAAAAATGATTCCCCCATCCCACTGTGCTATTGTGTTCTGATGGCAGAGAGACTTCCTCACCATCAGAACACACTGATCGATGCTAAACCCGGCAGGCTGGTTGTACAGAATTTGATCGGTAGTCCAACCTCTGTACAACTAGCTAATTATACAGGGATCTAAATTCAGCCAGTCCCTGTTGAACCGGCTGAGTTTCGATCCATGTTGTATGGCCATGCTTAAATACCTTCCCCTGTAATGTTGATGCATTACATTCCAATAACTTACTGTATTTTATGTTTAGTGTCCTTCCATGCATCCTTCACCGTCCATAGTGTTGCTGAAACATTCTATATGACCTCCACTGCCTTAGAATACCCTGCTTCAATATTAGCATATCTGGTACTAGAAACCAAATTTGATCGTTGGTCCTCCTCTTAAAAAAAAAAAAAAAAAAAAAACCTCCTGTGTGAAATGTGTGAAGAGCAAGGGCTGGTGCTGAAGGATGGATGAACGATGTTTGTCGGGCACACCACCAGGATAGGTGGAGTTTGGCTTAAAATTTTTCCAACTATCAATTGTAATTGTGAGCTGTAGCAGGATTCTGATGATCTGCAGTTCCTCAGACGCTGCCTTCTAGAGGACTTCATAGTGATATTCCTTTTTACATATGTCAGAGAATTCCTGACCACCATTTCTGCCTCGGTCTACTTTTACAATACTTGTTTACTAAAGGAGATGTATTCCATACTGCAAGATGGACTGTGGTATTTCAACATATGTGCGTGTGCATGCACATCTATACTGTACAAGCACCTATTTATCTTTAATATTATGAATAGTATACAGTATTTTATATAGCGCCAAAAGTTTACGCATCGTGTGTCACATGCCTTGTTTTTGTTTATGTTTTTTTTGTTTTGTTTTTTTGGACCTCTGGGTCTTGTACTTACTGTATGTATTATTATTATACAGGATTTATATAGTGGCAAAAGTTTGCGCAGCGCTTTTCCTGTTTCCTTTCTCCTGGGTGCAATGGGTGAATGAGAACAGGAATTGACATCAAACCGCCCGGCTGTAGGAATATGTACTACAAGCGTCGGGCGGAAGCTACTCGGCGCTTCGGAAAGCGCTGCAAGGCGGGCTAAACACCCGCAAATGAAGCGCCATGTCTGCAATCTTGTGATTGCATAGACGTGGCGCTTCTCATAAGTGCACTGTGTCCGGCGTCCGAACACAGTGCACTTAGAGCCCTTTTTTGTATTATTATTTTTTTTTTAAATGGCCAGTATTAAAAGTTTTTTTTTTTTTTTTTTTTGACTGCCTGGAGGGGGGGCGGCGCCCATGCGCCCCCTATGGACGGGCCGCCACTGGTGTGGGGGATATTTTCTTGGCACGCTTTGGGTCGGGGCTAGCACCTGTGATTCATCCCAGACTAACCATCTGCACCTGAGCGGTATTTTGCACTCTGTTGTCTTTCTATCATCTTGCCCATTCTCCTCTGACATCAACAAGGCATTTTCGTCCACACAACTACCGCTCAATTGATACATTCTCTGTTGTAAAAACCTTGAGATGGTTGTGAGTGAAAATCCCAGTAGATTAGCAGTTTTTGAAATGCTCAGACCAGCCCATCTGGCACCAACAACCATGACACGTTCAAAGTCACGTAAATCCCCTTTCTTCCTCATTCTGATGCTCGGTTTGAACTGCAGCAAGTCATCTTCATCAAGTCAAGATGTCTAAATGCATTGAGTTGCTGCAATGTGATTGGCTGAGTAGCAATTTGTGTTACCAAGCAATTGAACAGGTGTACCTAATAAAGTGTCTGGTGTGTGTGTGTGTGTGTGTGTGTGTGTGTGTGTGTGTGTGTGTATATATACATGGGTGTACTGTATACAAAGTAATACACATTCTTGACTTAAAAATATAAAGACATACCTGTCCCATTTATTTTGGGCTGCCATTTATACACTGGTTCTGTTGCACAGCATTTTTTAAAGGTTGCTGTTCAGCTTTACAAACAAATGGTCACTGCCCCACCTATAACTGGCCTTTGCAGCAAGGAGCACATGGAAAGGGCAACGCATGTCAAACAAAACCAAAGAAAATCCCAGCTCAACTTGCCAGCCTGCAACCAACCAAATTATCCTGTCTAACAGTATGCGTTAAAAACAGGGGTTTAGTTTGCACACAGTTGCAAATACATGCGTAAGCTGCAGAGCCACTTCACGGCACCCTACCCTGTGTATTATATGCAGTCCTAACTCTAAATTTTGAGAGCCTCCATAGAAGAATCACATTCATTATAATGGATAGATAGAGGGCAGGTGAACCTGGTGGGAGCGCACCCCTTCTTAAAGGCACAGGGGTGCACTGGACACCCAGCATATAGCACAATGGCAGCAAAGGTGTCCATTGCGTCCCCTCACCAGTATTCCAACAGTACAAATAAATGGCCACTGCCCCTACCTATAACTGTCCTTCGCAGCAAGGAGCAAATGGAAGGGCGACGTACGTCAAACAAAACCAAAGAAAATCCCAGCTCAATTTACCAGCCAGCCTGCAATCAACCAAATTATCCTGTCTAACAGTATGCATTGCTGTTCTGCTTTAGTTGTTACCTGGGATGAACTTTTACAAATGTACAAGTTATTGACTTGTGTGGCATTGTTCCGTGTTTACAGCTCCGTATTTCCGTACTTCTCTACGCTGGCATTTGAACTCAATTGCTATTAACATAGATATTCATATTGATTACAGATGGTTTTTATTCATCCTGAACAATAGCAGAAAAATTGTAAAGTGCCACAGTAATGGAAGTTTTAATGTCAAGGGAAATCATTAAACTACAAAATGTTCTTTTTTTTTTTTTTTCTGAATGCTGAGCGTTTTTTCTCTAATGTTGCCACAGGAATATCATTACTCTGTACTATATCAAGAAATAGGCAGAGGATTAGTAAATTTAGACCATTCAGGATAATCTGTGGGCTGTTGGCACTCAGCCTGTAGTGACTCATCCATTATTTCTTTGCGCTATAGTTTGTTTGATAATGGCTTAAGTGAATAAATCAATATACAAGAGGTTTCTAAAGCGTTTTACAGACGGTACAAACCTTCCATGTGAATAAAATGCTCATGACCTTCACAGTTTAATTTTAAGGAAAACTCTTGTAATTTATAATGGTTATTCACAGATTGAGGATGATTCTAAAAGGCATTTGCGACACATTTCTGACTGTGTGTATGTAGGTGGCTGCAAAGCATCAATGCTTGCTGAATTCTACAAGCCGTGTTATTTTTTGCCTTGCCACAACACCCCATACACACGATCGGACATTCCGACAACAAAATCCATGTTTTTTTTTCCGACGGATTTTGGCTCAAACTTGTCTTGCATACACACGGTCACACAAATCCTGTCGGAGATTACGAACGTCAAGAACGCGGTGACATACAACACGTACGACGAGCCGAGAAAAATGAAGTTCAATAGTCAGTGCGGCTCTTCTGCTTAATGCCGAGCATGCGTGGAACTTTAGGACAACGGATTTTGTTGTCGGAAAATTTGAGATCCAGATCTCAAATTTTGTGTGACGGAAATTCCAATGGAAAATGTCCGATTGGAGCCTACACATGGTCGGAATTTCCGACAACAAGCTCCCATCGAACATTTTCCGTCGGAAAATCCGACCGTGTGTACGGGGCATAACGCTGCCATGTGTATGCCTCCATCCATTCCCTGTTTTAACAATTGTGAGCGACGTCAGGTAGAAGTTTGACCCAACCGCCTATATTTTTATGCCTATGTAAATGAGGCCTTACACTCCAGAATTCTCCAAACTGCTTCTGGATCTATACAACTGGGCCGCATCACAGAAGAGATGCTTGTGAGAGTTCTGTCAGATTTGCTACAGATTCATATATAACTTACTGCCATGTACATGAATCTGTCACAAATTCTGCCATTGTCACACTACCTGAAGACACATAGCTAAAGAGCCTCTACAAAACACTTTGGGCTAATTTATACTTGCTTCAAAACAAGGCTTCGGACACGCTTTGTTAAAGCTCTCTGAATGCCAGTCAAAGCTCCTGTCACTAAATAAAATGGTTAGATTACAGTCCTGTTTACACCTTGCTTTTCCTTGGTGCTTCGATGAGGCTTTGGTGGGGCTTCCATGAGGCTTTGGGGGCTTCATTTGGGCTTCAAGCGAGCTTTGCCATAGACTTCTGTGGAGGCTTTGAAGCAACACTAAAGCTACATGGGGTATCATTTTTGAAGCAAAGCTGAAACAAAGCAAAAGCACAGTGTAAACAGGACTGTAACCATTTTATTTAGTGACAGGAGCTTTGAACGCTTTAACAAAACCTGTCTTAAGCCTTGTTTTGAAGCAAGTGTAAACTAGCCATTAACGTGTGTGTTGAAGCTGAAGCAAGTGTAAATGAACTCTTTTGCCTCATACACACGATAGGATTTTCTGACAACAAAACCATGGATTTTTTTCCGAAGGATGTTGGCTCAAACTAGTCTTGCATACACACGGTCAAGCAAATGTTGTCAGAAATTCCGAACGTCAAGAACGCGGTGACGTACAACACGTGCGACGAGCCGAGAAAAATGAAGTTCAATAGTCAGTGCGGCTCTTCTGCTTGATTCCGAGCATATGTGGACTTTTGTGCGTCAGAATTGTGTACACACGCTCGGAATTTCCGACTTCAAATTTTGTTGTCGGAAAATTTGAGAACATGCCCTCAAACATTTGTTGGCGGAAATTCCGACAACAAATGTTCTATGGAGCCTACACACGGTCGGACTTTTTGACAACAAGCTCACATCCAACATTTGTTGTCGGAAAATCCTATCGTGTGTACAGGGCATTTGTGTTCCAGGGATTGTATCGTGGCTGGTTTAATGCAAGTATGGATGGCTTGAATTCTGAAGTAGCATGTTTTATATTTATCTATAAACCATGGATATATAGCATGATGTTATCAGTGGCACTATGTAATTACACTATTAGTCATTATTGAAGAGAAGAATAAGCATACAAAGCTCTTTAGTTCTACAGACAAGAGAACATGGTATGTGTGTCTTGCTGTGCTGGATATACTTTGCTGTACAAGTGAATAGATGAGGGCAATTAAGAAAGAAGCTTACCATTGCTGGTGTTTTACCAACCTGGCTACAACTGCTATTTGTTGCCATTATTTTTACCAGGATCATCAGGCTTTTTATATATAATATATAGACACACACACATTTTTTATATATATATATCTATATCTCTATATAGATAGATAGATAGATATCTCTATCTATCTATCTATCTATCTATCTATCTATCTATCTATCTATCTATCTATCTATCTATCTATCTATCTATCTATCTATCTATCTATCTATCTATCTCTAATATATTCTAATATAATTTTTTTTTTTTTGGGGGGAAATCCCATGAACTTAAAGCTTAAGTTTACCTTCAGAACTAAAAATCTAATTCCTTCCTCATGCCTAATATTGATGACAATCTCAATGTGTTCAGTAAAGTACGAAATGTTCCAGTCTCTTAGCTATCCAGACTGTGCAATGTCTCCACCCAGACTCCCCATGTTATCTCATTCAGCTGTGTGACGTACAAACTGCTTAACTTGGGCGGTACAGGCTCCTGCCTAATTGCATACGGTCTCTTAATTCCTCTCTCAGGTGACGGTTTGGTCAGATCTTCTCTCCTTAAGGCCAGAATAAGCAGTTGGAGACACTCAGCTTGCCTCCTGGGGGGAAAAAGCCCCAAACCATAGACAACCCCTCGACTAAAAGAGCTATGCACACCATCATGATGCTGGTTTTCAAAAAATGTGGCTTCAGTAAAAGTGAGGCTTCATCCCTCAAGTCTCAAAGCCTTTGGGCTCCAGAACCTGCAAATCCAGTTTTCTCCATTTAGAACAGACATCCTGGAGCCCCTTAACCTGCAAAAGTGAGAAGAGAACCCTGGGTGACATTCTGTAACTGACAGGGTCTATCTATCTATCTATCTATCTATCTATCTATCTATCTTAATTATAATATAATATATCTCTCAACTGGACTTGTTTTGTTATGTTCAAGACACTTTGAAGTTTACCAAGCCCCTTCTGTTCAGGAGGATACCCCAGTATTTACAGTATATTCACACATTAGTACACCTTAATCCATTCAGCATGGAATTTAGAATGTTGATTGTCCTAGAGAGCAATGAAAAAAATTGTTGTAAAATTAGAGATGATAAAACTGTGCTTATCGTTTTCCTTTTTTCTTTGGATCACGGTGGAGTCCTACTTTCTCCTTTCTTTCTAGCGATAGTGGCATCTACCCAGTAGACTTGAATGAGGCTGTATACCAAAACCAGAGATCTATGTATAGCCAAATAAAAGGCTGTAGGTCAGCCAAAAACTTTGCTGAGGGGAATTTCTTTGATCATTTTCTTTCGTTCAACCAGAGGGTTGAACGAAAAGATAATCCTTTTTCCCCATCCACACATTGGAGGTGGATAGGGGAATCCTTCCCACTGTGGAGTTGTATTCTGACAGCGAGGAGCTTTCTCTGCTGTCAGAATACAATGATCAGTGTTGCCAGCTATAGCTAGCGGCACTGATCATTCAGGAAAAGCGACAGGCTGGTTGTACACAAATCGATTGATAGAGTTATGTAAAACCAGCTTGCCTGTACATGTATCAAAATCTGGCCGGTCCCTGCTGAGCTGGTCAAACTTCAATCCATGTACAGTATTGGCGGACTTTGAGGATGTAAACAGTGGACACTGGAGAGGGTTGCAACAGTGATAAAGAGGTAAGCAAGTGGCTGGGGTGGGGGTTGGTGCCATTTGGCAGATTGACATGCACTGGTGGAGGAGAAGCTGCCATGGAGAAATCGTTTATCGGTAAGGGCTAGTTTACACTTGCTTCAAAACATGGCTTCGGACACCCTTTGTTAACCACTTGAGGACCAGCCTCCGCAGTTATACTGCGGCAGGTTGTCTCCCCTGGACGAGCCATCGTAGCTGTACGTCAGTCGCTTTAAAAACACTAGGGGGCACGTGCGCTTGCGGCGTGACGACTGAGCCAATGTGCGTGCCCGGCTGTTGTGATGTCCGCCGGGCACCCACGATCGCTCCTGAGAGAGGCAGAACAGAGGTCTGTCAATGTAAACAGACAGATCTCCGCTCTGTCAGGGGGAGGAGACTGATCTGTTGTTCCTACTGCTTAGGAACAGTGATTGATCTCCTCCCCCAGGCAGTAACATCCCTCCACAGTTCGAAACACTCCCTAGGACACACGTTTAACCCCTTGATCACCCCCTAGTGTTAATCCCTTGCCTGCCAGTGACATTTATACAGTAAGAAGTGGCTATTTTTAGCACTGATCGCTGCACAAATGCCAGTGGTCCCAAAAAATTGTCAAAAGTGTCCGATCTGTCCGCCGCAATGTCGTAGTCTCAATAAATGCTGATCACCACCATTACTAGTAAAAAAAATTAATTATAATAAAAATAACTTTCGCGCAAACCAATCAATATACACTTATTGTGATTTTTTTTTTTTTTTTTACCAAAAATATGTAGAAGAATACATATCAGCCTAAACTGAGGAAGAAATGTGTTTTTTAAAAAAAAAGTAAAAAATATTTTTTTTTTGTTTTTTTTTTTTTTTTGTTTTTTTCAAAATTGTCGCTCTTTTTCTGTTTATAGCGCAAAAAATAAAAACCACAGAGGTGATCAAATACCACCAAAAGGGAAAAAAGGATGTCAATTTTGTTTGGGTACAGCGTCGCACGACCACGTAATTGTCAGTTAAAGCAACGCAGTGCCATATCGCAAAAAAATGGCCTGGTCATTAAGGGGGCAATTCTTGCGGGGCTAAAGTGGTTAAAGCTCTCTGAACGCCAGCCAAAGCTCCTGTCACTAAATAAAATGGTTAGCTTACAGTCCTGTTTACACCTTGCTTTTGCTTGGTGCTTTGGTGGGTATTCGATGAGGCTTTGGTGGAGCCTTGATTGGGCTTCGATGAGCCTTTGGTGGGACTTCGATGAGGCTTCATGGTGCTTAAATGAGGCTTCGGTGGGGCTTCAAGCGAGCTTTGCCATAGACTTCTGTGGAAGCTTTGAACCACAACTAAAGCAGCATGAGGTATAATTTTTGAAGCTTGCTTGAAGCACCTGCAGCTCTTGATAGGCTTTAATTCAGCTTTAGCTTTGTTTTGGAGAAATTGCAGATACATACATACATACATACATACATACATACATACATACATACATACATACATACACACATACACACACGGCATCTACCAAGCCTCAATAATGCTTCTAAAGAGCATCACGGAATCTTCATCGAAGCATCAAAAACACATCATAAAAGCATGTTGAAGCGGTAGGCGCCTTAATGTGTGTTGAAGCTGAAGCAAGTGTAATCGAGCCCTTAGTGACTTTAAAAAAGATGACCAATAGTTTGCCATTGCAGTTATTTAATTATTAAATGAACTCTAAATATGTTTTTGTACCTATGCCAGCAAAATGTATAAAGGTCTTCATCTCACATATAAATATTTTTTTTTTACCCAACCCAACAATATGTAGATGTCTTTATATGTCTCACAGATGTACTGTATGTATTAACCCCAGCAATGTGTTTGTGTTTTGTAGGAATCACAGCCCATTGATGAGCTTTGGCGCTAGTTTTGTAAGCTTTCTGGTAAGTGCTGAAAATGAGATCTGCCTGGTTATGTATATACTGTATATGTTTAACCACCTCCAGTCCAAGCCTTTTCTGGCACTTTTTCTTCACCTGTAACAATCAGTATTTTTTTGCTAGAAAATTACTTAGAACCCCCAAACATTATAGTTTTTTTTAAATTTTTTTTTAAAGCAGAGGTCCTAAAGAATAAATTGGTAGGTCTTTACAGGTTACCTCTTTAGATTTACAGAGGAGGTCTGGTGCTAGAATTTCTTGGGTGTAAGCACAGACGGATGGGGAGACTTTCATTTTTTTTTTTTTTTTTAGATTGACAATTTTTTTTTTTTTTTACACTATTGCTTTAATTTTTTTTTTTTTTTTGATTGCTGCCACAAGGAATGTAAACATCCTTTTGACAGTAATAGGCAGTGACAGGTAATCTTTATGGAGGAATCTGAGGTCTAGCAGACCCCAAATCCCTCCTCTGCAAAAACACCAAAACCAGTGTTTTTGAATGCTTTGGAACTTTAAAAAATGGCGCTGATTGTTTCATTTATATTATGTCATAGTTTCCGGGTTACTATCACAAACAGCTGATTAAAGCTGATCCCGGTGGGACGGGAGAGCCTGAGCAAGCCATGGAAGGCGGCGGGAGGGGAGGGACATCCTCTCCCACTGCTTGTAATAGCAATTGAGCAGCTAGTTAGAAAGCCAAACGTCAGTTCTAAAAAAAACGATACTGGGATGATACCTGCAGCTGCAGGCATCATCCCAGTATAACCACCTGAAGTCCAGCGACATATGGGAAGTGGTTAGTAGACTTTACGTATCTATGTTTGACATTCTTTCTCTATCTTTTTGGTCCACCCACCTATACATTGTATATTTACCTGTCAGTATATACGTCTTTTATCTTTTCTGTATCAGAGGTCTGACTTTGCTCTCTTGCCTTCATTGTATATTTCCTCTTCTGCATTGATTTATAGTTACTCTGCAATATTTGATTTTAAAATACAGAACTTGGTCATAGATATTACAGAACTAAAGAATGCTGTCATTGAAATATTTATTCCAGTTACCACTTCCTAGTGTTCTTTGGGTGCTCATCTTCCCTGTGTGAGCGGTCTACCTTGGAGAGGTCTGGAGATTGGGGTCCCCAGCCCAATCCAGCACTCTACGAATTAGACTATTTCCCCCAAAATGTTTCCAGCAAAAACAAAATGTATTGTGATTTGAAATGGCATGGTGACTGATTTTAAATTCAGTTCATCATGTGTTTCCAAGAGCTGAAAATGACAGCCTTTGTCAATCAATAATATCATAGGCATCTGAAGTCACCCGTCACCCATAAATGAGTCAAATATGAGGATCATATGCATAATTATGTCTTTATGGAGAATTGGCTATGGGAAATATGTGTCGTTGTGTGTTTTTTTTTTTTTTTTTTTTTTTTTTTTTTTAACTGTGTGCGGTGGATCTTCTTAAGTCCATAAACTCATGTGGAAAGATCACGTGTCGTGTATTTTTTTTACATTTGTAGCTATTACGTTTTACTGGGATTTCATTTCACTAAGATTGTCCCATGTGAAAGCACTGTGCAATATCTGTTTGCTGACTTCCCTAAGCTCCCCTCTGCCCACTGATAGTTGCTGTGTCATGTATATTCATAATCAAACAGTTAAATGTGCACTCCATTGAACCTAGGAGAAACACGTAAATCAGCAGTTTAAGAATAAACTTATGGTTCATTCTATGACCGAGAGACATTTGGCCTTCTTGTCTGATAGTAACATGCCTTTAAAAGGAAAACAATGGAACATTCTTTTTAGATTAGAATGAAATTCTGAAATTGCTTATACTGGCCCTAAAGTGTAATCCTACCCCCCGACACACCATACTATCTAACCTGCTACTTTAAAGTGTACCTGTAGTCATTACAAGCTTAGTAATAAAATTCTGGGATGTTAAAGCAGACATTTGCAGGTGCATGTACATATATTTAGTTATTTTAGAGTGCCCCATACAGGTATTTATTTAATCTCTCATTCATACATACTCATACTAGGGCCAATTCATACAGGATCCAATTAACTTATGAGCAGGTCTTTGGTGTGTGGAAGGAAACCAGCGGTCCCAGATGAATTACGCGTAAGCACAGGGAGAACATGCAAACACTCCATGTAGATCAGTGGTCTCCAAACTGTGACCCGGGGGCTAGATGTGGCCCTTTGCTTGCTTTTATCCAGCCCTAGGGGCACCGTTCCTTCCAATAACACCAACAGTGGGGCACATCTCCCCCCCAGTGACTCCAACAATGGGGCATGATTCCTCCCAATGACACCAACAATGGGACCCAATGATGCCAATAATGGAGCATAATTCCTCCCAATGACACCAACAATGGGGCACTCTTTTTCTCACTGACGCCAATGCTGGGGCACAACTACTCCCACTGAAAAAAATGATGGGGCATTATTATTTTTTTTTCCCCCACTGACATCAGGCCCTTTTCTATTCCCAATAGCCACAGTCCGGCCCCCTAAAGTTTGAAGGGCAGTAAACTGGTCCTTTGCTTATCTCCCTTCCCAACTTGCAGCTCATATTAGGCCGATTCTCAGCCTTCCCTGGCCTTCAAATCAACCCCTGTAAAACCACAGCGCTAAACGTTATACTCCCTGCCGATGTGGTGGACCGTCTTCAGGAGCATTTTCCATATTGTTGGGCATCTCAATCAATTGAATACTTAGGCATTAAACTGACTCCTTCCTACTCTTCTTTGTTCCCTGCAACTACTACCCCTTGCGGCGCACGTTGACCTCCCTCATGCATTCCTGGCAATTTCCCACCCTTTCATGGATAGGAAGGATCTCTGCAGTCAAAATGACGATCCTACCTAAATCCCTGTAGTACTTACACACACTGCCAGTTAGAGTACCCTCTTTCTTTCTTCGGCTTCTGCAAAATTGGATTCTCACACAGAAATGTCCTAGAGTCCCTAGATCTACTCTTAATACCCATAGGCTGAAGGAGGTCTGGGTGTCTCCAATGTCTTTAGGTACTATACAGTGGCACAGATCTCCCCGTTGACTGTTTCACATGGCTATAGATGCCCCCCTTTATGTGTTACTTGAATTGCCCAACTGCGACTTGTCCTCACTACTAGCCCTGCTCTGGCTCCCTCATAAATTGGTCCCCCTTTCCCTGAGCCCCATGCTGTTGCATGGCCCACAGATATGGGATTCAGTTCCCTATTCTGGCAATTTGATGCCCTCATATTTGCCACTACCTCCTATCACGCACAATCCTCTTTCCCCCCTAGGCCTTGAGGAGCCTCAGGCGTTCTCTTGGTGGCTCTCTCACGGCCATACATGGGTTCAAAGCTTCCTTTCCTCCTGCTCTGTTCTATCCCGGGAGGCCATCCGGGAAACACACAACATGCCTGTCAGGGAGCACTACTGCTTCCTTCATTTGAAACACTGGATTGTTGTGCTACGCCGCACATCCACTTACCCATTTCAAAAGACTTTCTTTGAATATGCATGTCAGTACGCTCCTGTGACCCCGGCCTCATTTCGGCTATTTATGCATCCTTGAATGGAAGCCTGACATCAGCATCCCTCTCTTACATGGCCTGATGAGAAAGGGACCTCCAGTCCCCCATAGACCTAGAAGACTGGCGTAAGGCCTGGAAAATAGTGGCCAAATGTTCCTTTTAATACAAATACACTAGAAGCAGCATATAAGGTCCTATGTGGTCCTGCCCTTGGCATTCAACAGGAGTGGTCACATGACCCCAGTGGCGGGCTGTGCATTTCCCTTGTCCCCACTTAGAGGTCATCACTAATAACGAATGGTTCAAAATTGAGTTGTCCCACCCTTTAACAGCTTCAAATCTTCTGGGAAGGCTGTCCACAAGGTTTAGGAGTGTGTCTCTGGGATTGTTTGACCATTCTTCCAGAAGCGCGTTTGTGAGGTCAGGCACTGATGTTGGACGAGAAGGCCTGGCTCAGTCTCTGCTCATGTCTTTATGGGCCTTGCTTTGTGTGCATGTTGTTGATACACAATTGCTTACGGTTTACAACTCTGTACTGTGCTATGTACTGCCCCCCCGGCACTCTTTCTCCAGTCCTCAATGACCCACTGAGTTCCGCCGCAGCTCTTGCTGGCTCATCTCTCCTCTCATTCATGCCCTGGATCCATCCTATTGGGGAGAGGGAGGCATGGCCCACATAATGTCATGAATACCGCTCTCTGATCCAATCAAAGGATGTGAAAATACCAACATGAATGTACAATTGCTAGATGGCCCCAGTGTTACCAACTCATAATCTGATTGGTTAAGCAACAGTTTCATTGCCATTTACTGTAGGCTACAGGCACCTACACTGTTGATTCTGAAGGCCTCTTGGTAGATTTCTTTGACCCTGACAAAATATGATGGCTATCATGGCTGAAATATGATTGGATTAAAGTTCTAACACTACTGAAAATGGCAAAACCAAGAGAAAAGCTATGAAATGAAGAGAATAGACTATTGGGAATAACATATTCATGGAAAAAATATATTACATTGTAAATCAGCAATTCTGATAGTTTAGGCAGTGTTTAGGCCAACCCTGATGGCCCACCACTGCTTAACCCCTACTGGAGGGGAGGATCGGTCACCTAAAAACTTGGTCTCATATTTAGCAGAGATCACATATCCAAATTAATTTTAAGGCAGAAGACAATGAAGAAGGGTGTGGAGGTAGAGAGTTGTGATTACACTTTAGGTCTGCTTTAATCAACTATCATTTACCTCCATTTTCATTCTAATAACTGCAAGCCGAATTTGTAGAGCAGTCCGACGCCCTTATATTCCCTGTGCCCTCCCTACTTTTAAAAAGCATGGAAAACATCCATTTTAGCATTGTATGGAGTAGATTAGAAGCTCATCTGTTTCGTAACATAAAGTTAAAAAAGACCTATGACCATGTAGACCATGAATCAAAAAAAAAAAAAACACGGAATCTTCAAACCCCAAAAAGCAACATGATGGTGAGACTCCTACACGCAGAGTCCATGTGACCCCACTCAAGACCATTTATAATGGGTTGTGGGCTTTTTAGATATAATTGTTGGTTAGAGGAGTTTAACCGACTAACGCCAGTCTTGCTTATGAATTCTGAAGACTTGTCTATTTTAATTTCATGTATATTCTGTCCAGCTTTGTGTGGCGCAGACTGTATGTCTGTGAGTTGTTTTTCTTGCGAGTCCTAGATATGTCCGCTCAGGGCTCAGCTTTTATCAGTTATGGCTGTCAAATATACATAACCGTAAAGAGGTCTAAATTGTCTGTGACGGATGGATAATGTGAAGACATATCACACTTCTGATGATTTCCAATGATTAAATCTGGAACTGCAGACGTGGCAATGTGCTTGCTACATAAAAAGTAGCACTTCAGGTTATAATTAGGTGCAGTAAGGTGTGCCATATGCTGCTTTAGACACTCAAAATCCCATTTATTTGTGGGTACGGCACACCTAGAGATACTACTTGCCGCCCCTCCCAAAATTCAGCATTGCATTCCTCACAGCCAATCACCAATAATGAATGCCATTACATGGGCATAGTGGAAGAGCTAGCTTAGCCTTGGCAAGTTTTAAGATAGATAGAACTTTACAGGAATTTAGGGCTCTCCAGTGGTGACTCAGTGAGGCAGTGTGCACAGATAAGGTATCAGCAGGTACGTTTTGGTGATTTTTTTGCAACCTTTTACTTACATTTTTTGTAGTAACTACAGTTTCACAGTAATATATTTTTTTAATTATGTAGATGAAAGAAATCAGATTTAAGTAACACTTATATGTGGACCACAGTTTAGAAAACGTGGTTTCTATGTAGTTTGAAATATACACATGCACAATAAGGCAGCCATATCTCTAACAACAAGCATTCATAATTCTTCTGGTAGCCATAAACCATACATCTAGATTTAAAGAGCCCCTTCACACTGGCCGTGTCTGTTCTGATCAGCAGGGAATCCATGAAAGAAATCCCCTTCTAAAACGAAACTAAAGGGTATATTCAGTTTTGCCCTCCCAGAGCCTAATGAACTTGTGTTACATGTGGACTTGTGTGTGTACATATGCAAAAAAATCAACAGGCTATCAGAACTAAATTAATTTAAAATTAAGCTTCTATAGTCAAGAGCAATATTTCCAGTACACAAATAAAGATACAATCCATTATTCTATAGTGGAGTGCCCATTTACTCACCATTCTCAGATACAGATGCAGGCCTTCTTAACTCCTTTTGTCACAACTCCCATGGTTCCTGAACATGCCCAGGAGGTTGCATTTCTCTGCTTTCCTCCCTCAGCAGCTGAGAGGGGCCATACCTGAAGAGGCAGAAGTAGCTGGGCAAGTTGGGCAAGTTATCTGCAACCAGATGATAGGCCCTTCACTGTCAGAACTGGTGTGTATACAGCCTAGCCAGAGCCTAATAGCTTGCAGCTTTTTCAAATGACCCAGTTACTATGGGAAGCACTTCACCAATTTCTACCAGAGTACTCCAGTTTGAGTGGGATGGCCCTTGGCATTTGGAACACTCCAGCTGTTCACCTGTGTTACCAGACCAACCCTGAACTTTACTGTGAGGGAAGGCATCTATGAGGATAATAGAGTGTGTTGGGCCACAGGCAGATGTTTTCTTGAAGGGTCACCTAATGTTTGGCTGTAGCAGGCATCTGGCAGAATGAGGTGACAGTGCAGTGGTTACACAGTATTGACAGTGAGCAATCAGGCACCATGTGGCTACCCCTAAGTTCTGCGGGTTGCCGGACTGCTGTTGTGTAGAGTGCGGCAATGCATATTGTGGCCCCTGATGCTTGGGCGGGCTGCTGCTGCACAAAGTAAAGGGGAGAGGTGGAAAGTACATGATGTGGCAGTATGCTGTTGGCAGGCGGCACTTGGGCCCCATTCACACCTGAGCGTAGTGTTTGAGCGTTTGTCACACTCTTTGTCGCGCGTATTTGCGCGTTTTCTGGTGTTTTCTGGTGTTTTTGAGCTTTTGGCGTTTTTTTTTTTTTATTCGCCAATAGGAAAAATTATCATCTGTTTCATCATTTGTTGCTATGTTGTCATCTGCTTCCTGGTTGAATATGCTCCAAAAACGCCCAAAAACAAAAAAGGGTCCAGAATTTGTTTGAGCTTCAGGCGACTTGGAGTGGAGATGTGAACCATCTCCATAGGGAATAATGGATTTTTTCCCCTCAAGCATTTTATAGCTTCAAGTCTCTGTGCACTGCCACTACCTTCACCAATTTAAAGCATTATTACAGTGTACCTGAGTACCACAAACCAAAAATGCTTCTTAATTAATTTTCAATACTTAAAGCAAACTTGCCCATAGATCCATGTCTCTCATGCTTTATTTTGCTGAGAAAAAACCCTAAAGCCGCGTACACACGAGCGGAATGTCCGACAGAAAAAGTCAGACGGAAGCTTTTCATTGTCTATTCCGATCATGTGTATGCCTCATCTGACTTTTGTTTTGAAAATTCTAACGGACCTAGAAATGTTCTAAATATTTCCGACGGAACCAATTGCTATTGGGAAAACCAATCGTCTGTATGCTGTTCTGACAGACCAAAAACGACGCATGTTCTGAAGCAAGTACAAGATGGAAGCTATTGGTTACTGGCTATTGAAATTCCTTTTTCTAGTCCCGCCGTAAGTGTTGTACGTCACCACGTTCTTGATGGTGGGACTTTGCTCGGACTTTGGGTTGAATTCCGTCGGAGTTCCGTCGGAGAAACCTTCAGAGTTTATTCCGACGGCAAAACCGGTCATGTGTACGCGGCATTAGTATTTCTAGCTACGGCCATCTTCAGTAAGGGAAGATAATTCATGTAGCATTTAGTTCCTGAAAGCCATCTGCCCTTAGTTTGGGCATGCAGGCAGAAGGGTGTGCATAGGAGTACCCGCTCCCCCCTCCCCCCAAAAGGTGCCAAATGTGGCAGCGGATGGGGGGGGGCAGACAAGTGGAGCTTCCCCGTTTTGGATGGAGCTCCGCTTTAAATAGTGTTTTTGGTTTTGTTGTGTTTAGATGCAGTAAAGATCTGCTTTTAAGGTAGGAGCTAACATACATCAGCAGGCTACAAATGTTAATCTAGAAATGTTAAATGTCACATTTCCTGTACAGACACAAATATTTTCACATACATATTGGTGAATATCATTAGAAACCCTTTGACATAGTTCTAGTGAATCTTTAAATGCTGCTTTGCTGTTCTTGGGAAGTGATGAGATGGTGTGTGTTTAACTAGGAGCGTTGCCTCTGGGTGACGAGTATATTGAACGGCTGTGACTGCACAGCTCAGCATTGACCTTGATGTGCTCTGCTTACTTCCCTGTCTGTCTAAAGATAGATACAGGATTTTGCATCCTACCTAAAGGCCACACACAGTAACCACAGCTTGTGAGTGGAGGGCTGATTTGGAAGAAGTTTCATGCTGCAACGTTTGTCCGATCTCTGGATTTCATAGCTTAGAGTGTGCCATCATTTGCTTTATCATGGGTTTCCAAGTATGTCACTTTGCCCATTTCCCACCCACCATCTCTTCTTATGGTTTACTGTGCTTCTTTGCAAAATGCAGAGTGTTGTGATAGTAGCACAGAATACATTTGCATCAATGTGATTTCTAACTTATTAGTGCAATGAAAACAACAACATAAAGTAGTGTTTACGTTGTTAAAGGGGCAGTCCATCTGGAAGAGATATTTTAGTTATTGGTGTTATCAGGTGGCATGAGTCACCTGCTGGCTTTTTATATCTCGGTAACTCTGGAGGCCAGATCTTCTTGTCATGGTTCCCAGATCTGTGTCTGCCCACTGTATAATGTTTACATTCCTTTTGCTTCCTTTTCCTAAGTATAAAATAAATTGCAAACCCAACAGGGAGAATAGAAAACCCTACATTTTTTATCAGAGGCTCGTGACTGGAAACTCGGGGAAATTTTGCAAGTAAAATCCCCTTTAGAGACTGCTATACAGATTAAGTCCAACTCCAGTCTATAATTCATTTAAAAAAATACAATTTCCCACGACTTTTAAAGATCAAAAAAGTAACTCTGGCAATACATACCCTACATCTGACACAGTTTGTGGGGGCTGCTCCAAGGGGCATGGGGGCAGGAAACAGGGGAGAGGTTGGACCTCTGTGATGTAGTTGCAGTATGAAAGGTGCTATGTATTAGAAACCTTAAATACAGCAAACAGGGTTTTTAATGTTCCACCTAAATATTGCAGAGGTGTGAGCAGCCCATAGAGGAGCCATTTTTTCCCATCCAACTTGTGGGTTGAAGGGGAAAAAAAATTACCCAATTCCCCCATCCACACACTCAATGTGGATGGGGGAATCCTCCCCACTGAGCTATTGTATTCTGACAGTGGGGAGACTTCTCGCCATCAAAACACACTGATCAGCACTGCCAGCTATAGCCTGCAGTGCTGATCGAATTGGGAAAATCCAACAGGCTGGTTGTACAGAAGTCGATCGGTAGGTAAACTTCTATACAGTCTTCCTGCCCATACTTGGACAAAAATTGAGCTGGTCCCTGCTGAACCAGACAAATTTCAATCCATGTATGGCCAGCTTAACTCCTCTGCAACTCCAAATAAAAATGTAAAAAAATAGCCAAACTTTTAAATCTGGTGAAGCTAGAATCTCTAGTTTACTTACATTCCATCACCTGTTTTTTTAACATTTACAATAAAGGACCTCAAAGAAATGTCAGAAGGAAAATACCTTTTTGTTACATAGAGCAGACAATTATTTTCCTATACTGTGTTAGAATCTGAGGGAAATATGATTACTTGCTCTGGACAATGGTGCAGTTCTTCCCTTTGACCAGCATTACTCAATGGGGGTGCTGTCTTGGTTTCCCTGGGGTGCCATGTGCATGGGATGCAGTTTTCCCTGGATCAGCGTTATGCATCATCATGGTGTATGTGGGCTGACTGCCAACACCATTACTAATGATGTTCTAAGGCCAAAACACGTTATTTGTTGCTACTACCATGGCAGTGATGCAGGACAGGTGGGATGCAGTGCTGCTCTAGCGTTCAGGAGAGGACAGACGTGCGCCATTTAGATGATCACTGCCTCCCACCTTCTGTCATGCTGCTGGAGCCATAGGATAGGGCTCTGATGGTACAAACAGACAAAAAATTAACTCAACACTCATTTGAGGAGAGACCCTGGAGGTGTACACAGATCAAATAAATGTGATTTAAAAGAGTCTCTCAATATGAGGGACAAATTACATAGCAACAGTCTCTAAGAGGGAGAGGAATCCATGTACCAGCACTTAGGGCAGCCAATGTGAAGAGCTAGAAGCAGTCTCTGCAATGTAACAAAGGAAAAGCAACACAGCGCCTCTAAGTGCAGTACTGGTAAACCATTCAATGATAAGTCAAATGATATGGTTTTTATACTCATCTTACCATCCATCCCCATTTTATTCAAGCGTTGAATGTATTTCATAAAGTCAGAGTGCCACCTTAGTGGATGATGTGACTGGGCGGGTTTATCTCCCCAGCACACATATACCATAACAAAGATGGCGTTTTGTATGGCCTGAGGAAGGAGCAAGCATGCTCTGAACGCAAAGCCACCTCCTCTCACCCTGCACTCGGAAGTGACGTCATCTCCGATTGCCCCTTTGTTCCCTGCTGTTCTCATAGGCTGCAAATGCTGGAATCCACCTGCACGAGCTGTCAGCTACACTTCAGAGACATGGGCGTTTAGGAGAAAACCACCCCCAGATTTTGCTGCAGGATTACTATCATGCTTGTGTTTATGCTCCGTTTGTGAGTAGTTTCACTTTTGACTTATCATTAAATGGTTTACCAATACTGCACTTAGAGGCGCTGTGTTTCTTTTCCTTTAGGGCTCTGATGGCAAGAGGGGACTCTGTGATGTGGGACTCTGATAGGAAGAGGGGCTTCTGATGTGATAGGGGAACTTGGATGGGATAGGAGGGGATGTCTGATGTGATTTGGGGTCACTCTGATATGAAAGGCAAACTCTGATGTAATGGGAAGACTGATGTGAAAGGGGACCTTTATTTTGAATGGGGGCTGCTGATGTGATGTCAGTTTCATTAAAGTTGTTGTAGAACATTTTGTTTTTACATTCTAAACTGGGGTGCTTCTAAATGTTGCATACTTTTAATGTGCCCTGTGGCTGAAAAAATGCTGCCTCAGGCCGGGTTCAAACTGGTTCGACACGACTCTTGTACGACTGTCGATCCGACTTTGCCCTGTGACATCGGTCCTACATCGGTCTTACATCGGTCCTACATCGGTCTTACATCGGTCCTACTTCCATCTGACTTAAATGAACAGGATACATTTTGCTCTGACTTTGAGATACCCCTTTGAACAATCAAAACAATCCCAGTGTGACATAGATTCCTTTTATCGCTGATGTAATCGGATGTCACAAGTCGGATGGTTAGGACGAGGATCTGACTTTAATCCAACTTCAATGATATTGAATGGGCTGAAAACGGACCACAAGTAGTGCAGGAATCTTTTTCAAAGCCGTTCAGACTTGCGTAGAACCAGTTAGGTTAGCTCTCATAGGAACCATTCATTCACATGAGCAATTGTGAAGGGGTTATTTGATCAAATTCTTCTACTTTATTACGATATGAGATATCTTTATACTTGGATCCAACCTTCATAACTGCATTATTGGGTAACTGGTAACCTGTGTCCATATGGGGTGTTGAATGTATGTTTTTTTCATGTTGTAATAAAATTATATTTTTTACTAAATTCTCCTCTCATGTGTGCCCACGAAGTCCACTTTTTTTTTTATATTTTTTTTTATATTTATTTGTACACGTCATGTGACATGTGTTCCCAAAGTCAGAGCATATGTTGTACCAGTGTGAACCCGGCCTCAGACATGTTTAGCATGATGGCCAAGCAGACACTGATTACAGCCTTGTGCTTTAGTGATGTCATGTGCTTCATCCAACTTCTACAATGTTCCAATTTAACATTTTTTTATTATTATTTAGTTATGATTTGTGTGTGTAAGTGTAAAATGATACATGTACCTAGCTTTGAATAAGATTTTTCATGTTCATGCTTCCCTTTTTTCTTTTTCTTTTAAATGTAGAATGCAATGATGACTTTTGAAGAGGAAAAAATGCAAGTGGCGTGTGATGACTTGAGAATGACAGAAAAATTGTGTGAAAGTGATGAAGGTGTGATAGAAACTATCAAAAACAAGATCAAGAAAAATGTAAGTATGGTTGTGATTTTTGTATACTGTAAAGGGAAATAGTTTTACTATGTTGGGGCTACTACCTTTTACCCACTACCCTTCAGTTGGTGGAAAGAAAATCGCCTGATTCTCCCATCCACACAGTCAGTGTCAATGGAGAATTCCCTTCTGCTGCACTATTGTATCCTGACAGTGGGCAGTTTCCCTGCTGTCAGAATACAATGATCACCACTGCCAGCTATAGCCAGCGGCAGTGATTGAACTCGTGTTGAACTGGCCGAATTTCGATCTGTCTATGGCTGGCTTAAGAGCCATGACCTATGTAAGTCAGAGAGATTTTCTGTCCTCTTGATTTATGTAACTGGTTGGTCTTCTCCAGTGGCGTCGGGAGGTGGTGGTGGTGGGGGGGGGGGCGGGATCCCTGAGTGTGCCCCCAAAAAGCCCCGGGTCTCAAAATCTCTAAATACATTATTAGCCGCGGCAACAGGGAAGGATCTCCCGCCAGCACAGCCGAGTGATGGACAGGACCCGTCTCCGGACCCGACTTTTATGACAGACGTCACACTCGTCCAATGCGGAGACTGCGGGAGGTGTGAAGTCCATCATTGGCGCTGCCGGTGTTCTGCCGAGAAAGTTC
Organism: Aquarana catesbeiana; assembly: GCF_042186555.1. Taxonomy (NCBI): domain Eukaryota; kingdom Metazoa; phylum Chordata; class Amphibia; order Anura; family Ranidae; genus Aquarana; species Aquarana catesbeiana. Next base: position 477,147,055 of record NC_133328.1, read on the forward strand.
CGCTCGGCGTATAAGTTCCCCCCTCTACTGCGCCTGCGCAGTAGGTATCGGCGGAAATAGCCGAAGCAGAACAGCTGAAAATCAGCTGTACACGGCGCCTGGAAGAGGGCCCCTCGCGGGCTCGCTTCACTCGCCACGCTTCGGGCACGGCCTCGCTGCGTTCGGCACTTTTAGATTCCCCCTCTAGGTCCACTTGGATGGTGGGGAAGGAACCTGGACCCAGAGCGCAGGCGCCGTGTACAGCTGATTGAAGCATTTGAGCTTCGGCTATCTCCGGCGGCTGAGAGTAGTATGTACTGCGCAGGCGCTGCGCCTGCGCAGTACAGGGGGGGAACTTATCCGCCGAGGGAACATTCTCGGCAAGACACCTGGTCCAGGAGGAGGCGAGAATGACACTACGGACGCGCTGGGCACTGGGAGATCCCCGCTGAGCCGCTCGCTCTGTGTAAATGGGCGGGCGGCTCTTTTATCCTGATTCCTGGCTCTGGCTGCCTGGTGCCTGCAGGGCTGTCTGGTGAATGCCGATGTCAATCGTGTGTCAGATAGGTCAGTCATGTCAATCATGTATGTCAGGTAGGTCAGCCATGTATGTCAGGTAGGTCAGTCATGTATGTCAGTCTGGTCAGTCATGTATGTCAGATAAGTCAGTCATGTCAATCATGTATGTCAGGTAGGTCAGCCAGGTATGTCAGTCATGTATGTCAGGTAGGTCAGTCATGTATGTCAGGTAGGTCAGCCATGTATGTCAGTCAGGTCAGTCATGTCATTCATGTATGTCAGGTAGGTCAGTCATGTATGTCAGGTAGGTCAGTGTATGTGTCAGATAGGTCAGTGTTAAGCAAGTGAGCCTATCACCCGCCCCCCGACCACCCCACCTCACCCCACCCCACCTCCGGGCTGAAGCCCCTAGTCTTTTCCACCCCTAGCAACACCCCTGGTCTTCTCTCTATAGACCCTAATAGAGAAGCTGTCCAGTTTTGGTGACAGCGCTTGGGCCTAGCAGTTGACCACTAAAGTGCTGCATCATAGGAAGGCAAAGAGAGTGTTAAATACTTCCCCTGGAAGTAATGGTTATTTTTCAGATTGCTGCTTTTGCACCATAAAGTGAACCTGCTACTTTGCCCAAAATGGTTCACTTTCAACTATCACTTTATATATTAATGACCTTTGTTGAAGTTCATACACTTACAATGTGTTGCACTCAAAATAGATATCATATATTTTAAGATCGCAGTAATTAAAGATTTCTATAGTCTAAAGAAATTCCCATTTTAGGCTAATACCTGTTCGAGAAACTAGTAAAATTTTGCTAGCTTGAATAGACTGGAATGTAAATACTGTGCGTTTGTCACATGGTGCTCATTGTTAAACATCTACTAAAAGCCAGATTTTTAATAGTTGCATAAAGAAGCCATTTATTATGCATATGCAGCAGAATTGTCAAGATTTTCAAGGTTGAAAGTCCTTAGTAAGTCCCTATGTTATCTCAGCTTGCAGAGCTTGGATTCATTGAAGGAGTTTACCAAAAAATGTAAATTTTGCAGAATATACAGCCTCATGCTCCATTTCATGCTGATTAAACTAAATGATTAATGTATCTTAAATGGAAAACTATCTTTTAGATAGATTTTTAACCCAAAAGCATTTTATTAAAATAAATTTGATAAAAAAAAAAAATCAGATGTAAATCAAAAAAATTTAATTTTTTTTTTTTTTTTTTTCAAATCACTGATTTTTATTCACCCTGGTCTGCTGGTACTTAGTATGTTGTCCCACGATCTGGAACCCCCCCCCCCCCCCTTCCTTCTACTCCCCTGGCATGTGCTACTGCTCTGCATTCACTGGCTGTGTGACATTGCCTCGCTGCAGTACATGTCTGCTGTGCAAATGACCTGAAAGGAACATAGTTTGCACTGCAAAGGGAACATTTGTTTAGCCATTTATCTTTACGCACCAGACTGTTTCAAATTATGGAGTAAATTAGCAAATATTTCCGAATTACCCAGCACTACCATTATTTTAGAAGATCTCTTTTCCTCCCCTCAAGATATGGATTGAAGATTTCCATCTGTCTCAGTAATGTTCTTGTCCTATCCTCCTCTCTCCTCCGTCTTGCTGTACGGAACTTTGACCTTTAGAGAGCGCACATCTGGCACTGCTGCCACGCTGGGTTACACTTACACAAGTACTGCTGTTGCTGCTGGCATGAAGTGATCTGATTATAACAGACAGATGATCTTGGATGAGAACTTGGTGGTATGCCCGTGCACTTCTAAGTAGAATATTCAATGAGAGGAGTTTCTATCCGCTAAAAACAGAAAAGATGGAGACAAGTGCCGGAATAGATTCACCCTGGTAGTGAAGAATCTCCCCCTCTCTGTTTTACATTTGCTGCAGGAAAATTGTTTCATACAAACAGTGCCGATAGAACAGTAGCATATGTGTGAGAATCAGAAGCTGGGAGATCTAATCTGAACAATTGCCTTTCTGCTTTGCTGCATAGCCCTGTCATTCTGGCTGGAAGGTCCTGAACAAAAATGGCATTTACAGACTTTAATGTAGGAGTGGCCAAGTTCCCATAACATTTTCTTCACCTGCTTAGAGGCTAAGTTCATTTAAAAAAATAATACTACTAATAAATGGACATACAATGCATTTTTTGCAGGAAAAATGGTCATTTATTATTTTTTTTTTCCGCAGGAGTCTGAAAAGCATTGAACCTATGATGAGTGGATCTTGGGTGCAATGACAGGCTATTGCAGAGAAAACAAAAAACTCTGTATCTGACCTTCAGGAATTGGCACTTTTGAAATCAAAAACTTTATTTCTTGATGTTTTGTCTGCTTTACTCCTAGACGTTCTGAACTTGCATAATGCTTGGCAAAAATATGGATTATCGTGACCTACCTTGCATAATTGAGCAACTTTTCCCAAAGGCTGCCATACACGGCTTGAATTTTGGCAAAGTCATGTGGAATAGGATGAAATTCAGGCTGTGAGTGCCCGTCTGCATTACCCAGTTTCAATTTGGACTTTTGTCAGACGAGTCGGGTGAAATTTGTCAGCTTAACATTCAATCACATTAAGTATTCTGACAGCCACAGGTGGCGGCTGTTATCAAAATAAAACAGAGAGATCCATCCCCTGCTACAGAGCCACTTCATGGCACCCGAGTTTTATCTGTGGTCCTAAATAAATTTTGAGAGCCTCCATAGTAGAAGCACATGCATTATAATGGATAGGCAGTGGGCAGGTGAGCCTGGTGGGAGCCCACACCACCTTAAAGGCACAGGGGTGCCCTGGACACCCAGCATATAGCACAATGGCAGCAAAGGTGTCCAGTGCGTTCCCTCACCAGTATTCCAACAGTACAAACAAATGCCCCCACCTATAACTGGCCTTTGCAGCAAGGAGCACATGGAAGGGCAACGCATGTAAAACAAAACCAAAGAAAATTCCCAGCTCAACTTATCCACCAGCCTGCGACCAACCAAATTATCCTGTCTAACAGAATGTGTTAAAAACAGGGGTTTAGTTGGCACACATTTGCAAATACATGCGTAAGCTCCAGAGCCACTCTTAAAGTGCTACATCCTACTTTCATGTGGATGATCAGAAGTAACGATCGGCTTCTGATGAACAGAGAGGACTACACACATTGTAATTTGTCTGGTTCCTGCCGAACTGGACGAAATTAGATCCGTGTGTACCCAGGTTAGTGTAGGAGTAGGCAAAATCCTAGATTATAAAATTTTTGATTCTCACTTTAAACTGCTTTGCTTTCTCTAGTGCAGGGGTCTCAGCATGATATGATTTAGAACCACAGAGAAAACTTCAGTAAAACAAAGCAAAGAATTTCCAAATAAACTTGAGCCCACCAGAGTCTCCCTTTGCATTAGGATCCCCATCAGAGTCCTCAGTAGGTCTGGATGAGCAAAGTGCTATCCTCCTGTGAATGCTTGGGCAAGCATGTGATTAGTTGTTGGGATGCCAGTGGTCCTAGCAACTGATGGTACAATGACAGCGTAGCTGGGGGATCCTGTGCTGGACATCAAGGGGGAAGGGTTAATTGGGGAGGGGGAACTACCGACACAGGTCTTCAGGTCAGTCTACGCTCTGAGAGGCCACTGACTCTAGCTGCGGGCTGGAATCTCACAGCAGGCTGGATTTGGTCTGCAGGCCGTAGTTTGGTGACCCTTGCTTAAGTGTGTAAAAGCTGTAGTAAGAAGGTTGGCCAGTTTCCAGGTACAGGGGGTCCCCTAGTTACAAACATCCGACTTACAAACGACTCCTACTTACAAACGGAGGGAGACAACAGGAAGTGAGATGAAATCTACCCCTAGGAAGGGAAATTCACTCCTGTAAGAGCTATTATGGGGAAAAGGTGCCTCCACTGATGCTTTATCACCAATCCTTGTTTCCACAACAGCCCAAAATTTTCAAAATCCAATTGTCATTGGGACAGAAAGTGAGGTGAAATCTTCTGAACAGGGGCACACACAGCAAAACAAATGTTACAGGGGTGTTAACCCTTCCCTATGCTATCCAAAAAGCTTAAAAATAGTTTTTTTGGCTGGAGCTACACTTAAAAAATGTACCTGTTCCGACTTACAGATTCAACTTAAGAACAAACCTACCCTATCTTGTTTGTAACCCGGGAACCCCCTGTACTAATTTAAAGTACAGAACAGCGATGTCAACTTCTGTGGGCTACAGCGGCCATTTTGGAAAAGTGTCCTTACTAGGAACTGTCTAAATCTTATGGCCAAGTATGAATGTGCATATCAAGGTGGGAGACTCGTACCAGATATACACAAAGACCATAAGTTTGTACAGATATTCAGGAGGCAGTGTCAGCAGGGAAGTTATGGTGTACATATTGGAGGTAAAATATGCAGCCTCAAAAGACCCTTCTCTGATTTGTGACCAACAGCAGGATTACATGTGGTATTCACGATGCCTTGTTTAACTCTTTTACTGTCATGTCCCTACAGAATATGGATCTACAGAACCACTTCCAGCTGGCCAGATCAGTACACCGTACGGACATGGCATTACTTCTTCTGCTATAAGCTCATGGTCACTTTAGAAGAACAAACGAATAGCTGTGATCAGCAGCTAACAAGTGATCAGCTGCTGTCACATTTACCAACCCCTTCCTGAATGAACACAGTGAGTGATCGGTACCTATAGATCCTGTATTCATTCATCACTGAAGCATAGTAAACTGTTTACTATGATTTGGCTTGTAAATGAACAGGAAGACTCTGTACAGATATATCCAGTTTATTCATCTGCAGCTGAGGCTACAGAGAGCGAGAATGAGGACTCTATGTCCTCAGTCCTTCTCTGGCTGAAAAAACAAATGAAAAATAAAATTGTTAAAAATAGTAAGGCTTCGTTTGCATTTGCCAAACTACAGTGTATGTCCGTGCAACTCTGTCTTTACACACATGGGGATTCACAGGTCTTCCGTGCATCCCCATGCAGGCAGTCTCATTCATGTCAGTTGGGACGTAGCGGCTGCATGGACACAACCGTTACTACCAATTTAACATCTGTCTGGGTGCAGGTGCATGTCCCTGAACTCACACCTTCTGCATTCGATGGGAGTAGCGGCTGTGTAAATATCTCCTAAATGGTGCACGTTTAGAAGATATTTATTGTACCTACAGGTAAGCCTTATTATAGGCTTACCTATAGGTATAAATAAAAAAAAGTGGAGTTTGCAAATGCTTTAATTTTATTTTATTTTTAGTGAAATAGTAATTTGATAAACATTTGCGCAACTATTGCAGGGGGGTCTAAAAAATGAGTAACACTTTTTCTATTCTACAGGTCATGTGCTTTCAGAAAATGTATACAGTTTTGCGTACCTTCATTTTGTACTGTTTCACAAAAAGGCGCAATTTAAAATTTACATATGATTCTCAATACAGTTTTAGCTTTTCTATTTAGTAGGAATTTAGGCCAAATTTTGGAAGTTTTGTTGTTACATAGTTACATAGTTACATAGTTAGTAAGGTTGAATAAAGACACCAGTCCATCCAGTTCAACCTGAGTGAGTGTGGGTGTATGTCTACAATTATCCCTATTTATTTAAGGTACCCATATAGCGCTGTCAATTTACGCAGCGCTCCACACATACATTGCAGCCTCACATTGGTCCCTATCCTCAAGGATCCCACAATCCAAGGTCCCCAACTCACATTCATATACTAGGGACAATTTTGGACAGAAGCCAATTAACCTACCAGCATGTCTTTGGAGTGTGGGAGGAAACCGGAGTACCCAGAGGAAACCCACGCAGGCACAAGGAGAACATGCAAACTCCAGGCAGGTAGTGTCGTGGTTGGGATTTGAACCAGTGACCTTTTTTACTGCTAGGTGAGAGTGCTACCCACTACACCACTGTGCTGCCCAGTAACAATTATTTTGGTGTCGAAGAAAATATAATTTTGATAAACATTTATGCAAATATCACAGGCCTAAAAAATCAGTAGGACCTTTTTATTCTACTGGTCCTATGCTTTCTGAAAATGTGTGTTTTTTTTTTTTTTCTTTTTTCTTTTTTTTTTTTTTTTTTTTTTTTTTTGTTTGGGAGAGGGGGTCTTTACCAAACTGTGAAAGCTGTAAGTGAAAAAAGAAAACCCCACCAGAGTTTAATAGTGGAGCGCAGGGCCTGGCAGCAGAAGACCTTTGCTTTGTTATGTGAATTAACAGATATTCTGTGTGTTTTTTAAATGCGTGTTTTTGAGCAGTATGACCTATAGTATAAATATTTAGTATACATACGTATACATATATAGTATACATCAGATTTTGTATACCAGACTGAAAACTGATTAGAAACACTACATTGATATTGATACGTATGTTTTCTTCTTCTCAGGTTGATGTTAGGAAGTCTGCCCAGTCTATGATTGACCGCTTGCAGAGACAGATCATTGTTGCAGACTGCCAAGTTTACTTAGCCGTGCTTTCCTTTGTTAAGCAGGAGCTGTCAGGTGAGTGTCCAGAATAAAGGAGATCAGCCATTCCCCGTGCTGGCAGAGGTATTAATATGTGCGTGTCAGAATGCTGCTTGTTCTCTGGAAAATAGACTGCCATTATCTGCTCGCTTTAAATCTTTTCAAAATGACACACAACTGACGTAAAAAAAAAAGTCTTTCATACTGAGCACTGAAGGGTTTTATTAAAGGTATATACATTCAAATGATAAAAAAAAAAAAATAATCCCCATCCTTATTCTCCATGTTAATAACTGTCGGTCAGTATGAAATGAAAAACGTACTGCACTTAAATCTGGCCTTTCATTCTATGTGTGCAGAAAGGGTGTCAGCTGTCTATATGTTTCTACTGCCCTGGTAGGGAGATCCTCACTTGTCCCTGGCACAACTGCAATCCAGCTAATCTTGGCTTTTCAACTGAGTTTCCAATGTCACCAACCTAGGTCCTAATTCCTCCATTTTACCAAGGGCATGGCAGCCCCAGGTATTTCGTTCCAATCTAGGACAATGAAATGCTGCAGCATCTGATCTCTAGTAGAGTCCTCTATTGGAATATGGAGAAATCAGTTTGGATAGGTCACCGCTAAAGTCAGCTGAAAAGCTGTGCCAGGGATAAGTTGTGCTCGCTGATATTACAACTCCAGGCTACTCAAAAGAAAAAACATGTATTTTGTATGGAATTCTTTGTTAAGTTATCCACAAAGCAAATTTCCACAATTCAGAACAAGATTCTGCTGCAGGTACTGAATGTAGTTTGTAGATCTCTTCCTGGTAAGTTTATGTAAATTGACTAGCTGCAAATCACGGCCGTGTTTAAATAGAGCGGTCATTTTTAAGTCCAACCAATTTAAAATTCATTGATAAGTCATCTAATTACAACAGAGTGAGTTCTGATTGGTTTGCTTTGGATTATTCACGCTTTTTTGCAGTTCCGAAAGACAACAATGCTCAAGATAAAAAATGCTTTTATTCTCAATGGGCCTTGTCACACTTGAGCATTGTCGCCTGTTGCGTGAAACTTTAAAGAGTACATGAGGTTCTTTGGGGCAGAATTGCAGAACTGCATGTGTTTTTGGCCCCATAGACCAGTAGTCTAAACAAAGGGCTATTTTACTGTGGCCTGTGGACTGTGGCCAGTGGGAGTAGAAAATAGTATCCGTGGATAGTGCACCATCCATGGTGTCGGTGTCAAGAGTAGTGTCTCATCATTGGTGTCAGTGGGAGGATTTGTTCCTCATCATTGGTGTCAGTGTGAGAAATAGTGTCCCAAGGGCTGGATAAAGGCAAGCAAAGGGCTGCAGTTTGGAGACCACTGCTATATAGACTTTAAAGTGGTTGTAAACTCTAATAAAAAAAAAAAAAAACCTGCAAGACAAAGTCATCATTTCCTTTTGCATAATTTTCATTATGAAATCCTTGCCTTAGATCAAAGCTATTGCAGTGGTCCACGTACACCGCTGTGACCGGCGACATGTCTCCCGGAGTTATTTCCCAGTTCTTGGGCTCCGGCGCTGTGATTGGCCGGAGCTGCGATGACGTCACTCCCACACATGCGCGGGGAAGCCATCGGTCATGGCACAGCTCACAGCACAGCTCCTGAAGAAACGGCACGAGTGAGCCATTTCTTCAGTGCGCTCTTCCCGATGACATCTGAACATGCGGATACAGTGAATATCTCCTAAATGGTGCAAGTTTAGGAGATATTCACGGTACCTACAGGTAAGCCTTATTATAGGCTTACCTGTAGGTTGAAGTGGTGTAACAGGGTTTACAACCACTTTAATGGGAGTGACTGAAAAATGTGGAAACCATGTATTTATGTGCGTTTTTCAGACACTTCCATTTAACAGTCTTTAGGACCAATAATGCTACTATACAAGTCAAACAAAAAAATTCTTGTACAAATGCACGATAAAAACACTCTTAAATGCCTAGCTACACTCACGCCAAGTGTAAATGGGGGCGAAGGCATAAATGGCCATTTTGCTTTTATTCAGGCTCATTCAACAAAGAACTACAAAGAACGATGATGATGGAGTATGTAATCACAAAGCAACCAGATTTCAGTTTTCTGTAGTAACATAAGTAAAATGAATTCTCATTGGTTGTTTGTAGGTTGATTCATTTTTCATATTGCTATTTTCCAGGTCATTAGAAAGTATTGTGATTGGTTGGTGCAGCTTCAAGCATTTTTGTCTTTTGCAGCATCCGCATAGACCAGGAGATACATGGTCTCATACACACACTCTGAAAAATGACAATCCTGTTATGAAGCACCGTGTGAATGTCTAATTATATAAGTTGATAAAAGCTTGCCTAGAGATGGTATTGTCATGATAAAATATATGGTGTGACGTTAGAGCTTTGACAAGAAAATTATGTACCTCCTTAGAAAATTGTGAGATCTCAATTGTTTTCAATTTTTAATAAGATAAGGGAAGCCATTTTTTTTTGTACGGCTGCTCTTTCCGCATATAAAAGGAGGTTAGCAGTTCACCATTCATATACGTAAATACAATGGAGCTGCTGCAGTCGTAACGTCTTTTACAAAAGACAGCGCCTGAGGTTTAATGAATTAATTATAAGCAATGCACTTTAGAGCATTATGATGCCAGCATCAAGCTGTTTAGAAGCTATTTGCATTGCAGTTTAATATAAATATTCATCAGGAAATAAAAAAAACTGCTGGAGTTTAAATCTACACAGCATATAACATTAACTGTCAATCTTCTGATTTGTCTGGCCCATGTACTATACTGCTTGTATGTGCACTGGATGTTATCTATCCCTCTTCATTTGCTTGCTGAGACTAAGTATATTCCATCTGTTCTTAAGAGACATTGGGGGTAGTCCTTTTGTAAGCAGATTTAGTAGACAAAACTGCTCCGCTTTGTATTAGTAATCGGTATATAGCATACCGGTATATAGCATAAATGTGCAAATAACCGGGAAGGGGACTGAATATGTACGATGTAGGTGCAGGTCTTTGTCTGCACTGATATTGTTCTGTTAAGTCCATTTTAATACAAATAACATTTTGGATTAAAAAACAAAAAACCTAACTAAGAAGGGACAGCTTTATTTCAGTTGTTTCAGAAGAAGGGTCTAGAAGTGGAAAAAAGGTTGCAGAGGTCTAATCCATGAGAAAGAGAAATATCAGCTATGGTAGAGTCGTACTCTGCCTTCATAGGAACTCTATTTGCACGACTTCCATGGTGGCGCTCTGCTCTATGCCCTTACCTTCCATGAAGTCTCACTTCTCCTGCAGGAGTGTCAATCCTTAAGCTGCATTTTTCAAAAATATTAAAATATATAAAAACAATCTTATAAAAACAGTGAGACTCTTCATAATTGGCAGCAGATAGGTGGATCTCTGGTGCAGACATCTAATTGCTAAAATTTTTGAGGAATCAGAGAACCTGCAGTTTTCCTGTTGCTGAAATACACGTGGACTGACATTCTGTTAAAACTTCAGCCAAGGCTTTAGGGCTCATTCACACAGAAGCCTAAAATGCCGTGTTTAGATGTGTATATTGTACGCATCTAACATAGCATTATAGGACAATTGAACCAAAGAAAACCATTGCGCTGCTATACACATAAATAAACTTAAAATAATAGCTGCTGCCCTTACAACACTTCTCACTTGTGTTTAAATATGTCAACTAAGACCCCTTTCACACTTGTGCGACTTGTCCTGTGATTTGGGAGTGCAAAGTCACAAGACAGGTCATACCCCATGATTTCCAATGAGAACATATCTGTGCGACTATCCCTGCACTACTTTGGTCTGACTTTGTTTCGCATTGAGGTCCATAGACTCAGGCCGTGCTTCAAGTCATGTCAAAGTCGCGGCAAAAAACGCGGCAAAGTCGTGTGACTTTCAGTTCATATAAGTAGGGCTGAAACAACTAATCGATTAATCGACAACTAATCGATTATGAAAATAGTTGTCAACTATTTTCATAATGGATTAATCGGCCAGCCGATTAGTTGGCCTGTATACAGAATGCAATATTTGTTTACATATCAGGAAATACAGTGCAGCACACATACAGCTCAGTACACCATCCATACATGTCAGGAAGTGCCTGAGAACTTGTGAATGTGAATGTGTGAGGAGCAATGCCTCAAGGAACATGTAGTCCTGGGCAGGAAGCGAGTGGGTGTAAAGGCAGAAGCTTTTTACCTTGTTATAGGGGCACACTATACTATAATTTGTAGCTTGCTATTGGGGCACTCTGAAGGCAGGGAGGAGCCAGAAGCATCGGTGAGGAACCCCAGAAGAGAAGAATCTGGGCTGCTCTGTGCAAAACCATTACACAGAGCAGGTAAGTATAACATGTTTGTTGTTTTAAAAAAAAAATACTTTAAAGACTATGCAGGGAAGATCAGCATCTGAACCCAGAGAAGGTGAAGGCTGATAGACTGGAGGTAATAGAAGGCATTACAATTACATTTAAAGTAAACTTTTACATGGAGGCAAGCCACATTATGTGGGAGCAGGGCATATTACATGCAGGCAGGGCACATTGGAACAGGGCACATTACAAGGAGGCAGGGAACATTACAGGGGGCAGGGATCATTACATGCACCCCGGTGTGAAAGGGGTCCAAATAAAAAAAAATGTGATCTCCTAGTCTGATATTTACCAGATTCAACCTCCAATAGTATATACAGTATTTCTCTTCTGTCTGTTATTCTCAGAGTAGATTAGAGAATTTTCTCCCTAAACATATAGTTGGTTATTTATATTTACCACTGCATAGAGATTTTTAAGAATTCATTTTTTTAAACCTTACATATTAAATTATACACCACACTTTTTTTTTTTTTTTTTTAAGGTTAATATCCGATTAATCAAAATAATAATCGGCCAACTAATCGATTATGAAAATAATCGTTAGTTGCAGCCCTACATACAAGTGTGAAAGGGGCCTGAAATCTAAAGAGTAGTGTAGCTCTCATTTAAATTTTCACATAGATGTAAGGCAGAACTCCACAGAAAGGGGATGTTCCATTTTAAGGCCCCCTCCATCGCTCCTCTTTGTCATTTGCTTTTTTTGGTGGTGGTGGTGGGGGGGGGTTAGTGGGTACCTGGTCTTGACAGGTACCCGCTTCCACTTCTGCTCAGATCACCTAGGCCATCTGAGTGGGGGTGCTCCTTCCCCCCCCCCCCCTCTTCTGGGACACGTCACAGGTTCCAGAAGATTGCGGAACCATTCACAATGTGCAGGGCAACTTGCGCAGTGGGCACCTGGCTGTGAAGATGCCCCCACCAAGGGCCGAAGACTGTCCCCGACGCCCTCTCGGGTGAGCACAACGCTGGATCCTGGTACAGGTAAGTAAGTGTCTATTTATTAAAAGTCAGCAGCTACGGTTTTTGTAGCTGCTGACTCTTAATTTTCAGAAAACCGACTGGAGCTTCTATTTAAGTGCAATAAAAATGATAGTGCAACAAAAAATGTCCCACTTAAATCACAGTCCTTATTGTGTCTTCCTTAATCCTCTGCGTTCATATGTGACAATCTTGTGCACTTCACTCTTCTTGTGAATACCACCAAAACCAGTGTGCGCTCACCTAAATTATGACCCCTAAATAATGTAAGGTCTTAATATGCTTTTGTCCACTTTAAATGGACTCCTCTTTCTTCTAACACCTCTTTTTCCTCCGCTCCTTTAAATGGTAAAATGCAGCCCCTTTAAGCACAATGTCCCCGTTCTCCTGAAAGCGGTATCTTGATCTCCTCCACTCCATTAAAACTGAAAGCGAAGTCAAAGGCACCATAGCGTTTCACTGTTTTCAAAACTCTTTTTTTTCTCCACTAAATAAAAACACTCACATTCACTATTACATTAGGATTGTATCACATTATAACAGCTATGATCCAAAATGCGCCAGCAGTCTCACCGGCAAAGCAAAGATCGCACTTCCGGGATCGTATGCAACGTGATGACGTCATCCACAATCCCACCCTGACACATTTTGTCACCAGGGGATTGATTGGATGATGGCAATGCTACTTGTATAGCCCAGCTATACAGTGGGGACGGAAAGTATTCAGACCCCCTTAATTTTTTCACTCTTTGTTATATTGCAGCCATTTGCTAAAATCATTTAAGTTCATTTTTTTTCCTCATTAATGTACACACAGCACTCCATATTGACAGAAAAACAGAATTGTTGACATTTTTGCAGATTTATTAAAAAAGAAAAACTGAAATATCACATGGTCCTAAGTATTCAGATCCTTTGCTGTGACACTCATATATTTAACTCAGCTGCTGTCCATTTCTTCTGATCATCCTTGAGATGGTTCTACAACTTTGAGTCCAGCTGTGTTTGATTATACTGATTGGACTTGATTAGGAAAGCCACACACCTGTCTATATAAGACCTTACAGCTCACAGTGCATGTCAGAGCAAATGAGAATCGTGAGGTCAAAGGAACTGCCTGAAGAGCTCAGAGACAGAATTGTGGCAAGGCACAGATCTGGCCAAGGTTACAAAAAATTTCTGCTGCACTTAAGGTTCCTAAGAGCACAGTGGCCTCCATAATCCTTAAATGGAAGACGTTTGGGACGACCAGAACCCTTCCTAGAGCTGGCCGTCTGGCCAAACTGAGCTATCGGGGGAGAAGAGCCTTGGTGAGAGAGGTAAAGAAAAACCAAAAGATAACTGTGGCTGAGCTCCAGAGATGCCGTCGGGAGATGGGAGAAAGTTGTAGAAAGTCATGATGAGACCAAGATAGAACTTTTTGTCCTTAATTCTAACCGGTATGTGTGGAGAAAACCAGGCACTGCTCATGACCTGTCCAATACAGTCCCAACAGTGAAGCATAGTGGTGGCAGCATCATGCTGTGGGGGTGTTTTTCAGCTGCAGGGACGGGACGACTGGCTGCAATCGAGGAAAAGATTAATGCGGCCAAGTACAAGGAAATCCTGGACGAAAACCTTCTCCAGAGTGCTCAGGACCTCAGACTGGGCTGAAGGTTTACCTTCCAACAAGACAATGACCCTAAGCACACAGCTAAAATAACGAAGGAGTGGCTTCACAACAACTCCGTGACTGTTCTTGAATGGCCCAGCCAGAGCCCTGACTTAAACCCAATTGAGCATCTCTGGAGAGACCTAAAAATGGCTGTCCACCAATGTTTACCATCCAACCTGACAGAACTGGAGAGGATCTGCAAGGAGGAATGGCAGAGAATCCCCAAATCCAGGTGTGAAAAACTTGTTGCATCTTTCTCAAAAAGACTCATGGCTGTATTACATCAAAAGGGTGCTTCTACTAAATACTGAGCAAGGGGTCTGAATACTTAGGACCATGTGATATTTCAGTTTTTCTTTTTTAATAAATCTGCAAAAATGTCAACAATTCTGTTTTTCTGTCAATATGGGGTGCTGTGTGTACATTAATGAGGAAAAAAAATGAACTTAAATGATTTTAGCAAATGGCTGCAATATAACAAAGAGTAAAAAATGTAAGGGGGTCTGAATACTTTCCATTCCCACTGTATATTATAGGAATTAATGTGGCCATACACACACCTGCATCTACAAACAAAAATATGCTCTGTGTTTAGCAGTGTACAAAAAAAAAGTATGACACAGCTGTGTCCAGGGCCATACATATCTGCAGAGTTTACACTTGTAAACATGTGAACATGTTGGTAGGGTGCGGCGGCAATAACGCACACAGTTCCAGTGCGATGAAAGAACTTGTATTGAGATAATACAAAGACAGTTCACAAATACCCGGGGAAAGGCAGCCCAGCCGGGAACACTCACAGTTCCAACCGCGTGTATAGTGTAAGATTCAGCCAAACTGACAGCGCCTGTTAAGAGGGGCAGAATGCAACCTGGCCGTCTTGTGCCCAAGCATGAAGGTGTTCACGGAGGTTTCAAGCCCCACACTTCCCCTCCTCATCAGGAACCTGACCCAGGAAACCATGGAGGAACCCGATTCCTCTTGACTTCCTCTCCAACTGCAGTGCTGCTGTGGAAGAGTGCCACCTGCATTGGAGAAAGTAGACTGCACCTGCAAACACGTATACATATACATTCATAAAGTAATCTAAATGCAAGCATTTAAGATGTGATTTTTACACAGGATCTTCTGCTAGCTCTGCCAGCAAGAACCTGTATTCTGTGCAGAAAATACACATATGCTCATGTGAATGAGCCCTTATTGTTAAATGTGTCCTTATTTGGGAAATTTCTTGTTTATTTAAAGGATATCATAACTGGAAGCCAAGGAACATCTCCCCACCTGTCAGCAGCAATAAAAACACCATTTTTGCAGCAGAGTGGGAGAACCTTAGAGTTTCTATTAAAATTTTATTGCTGTCTGGGCCCCCACAAGTGAACTTTTCTCCTTCTGTCCAGGAACAGGAAGAGAATAGCTATCTCATTTGTGGGGACACAGATAACATTTTAAATCTGACTCTTCTAATCCCACTCAACCAAAAAAAAATCTCTCTCTCTCTCTCTCTCTCTCTCTCTCTCTCTCTCTCTCTCTCTCTCTCTCTCTCTCTCTCTCTCTCTCTCTCTCTCTCTCTCTCTCTCTCTCTCTCTCTCTCTCTCTCTCTCTCTCTCTCTCTCTCTCTCTCTCTCTCTCTCTCTCTCTCTCTCTCTCTCTCTCTCTCTCTCTCTCTCTCTCTCTCTCTCTCTCTCTCTCTCCTTTTTTTTTTTCATTTACATTTATTATTTTTTACAATTTAATTTTTTTTTATTCTTTATTGCACTATGTGTGTGTTTTTTTTTTTTTTTAATCAGCCCTGTTGGGGGGCTTTGGTGAGATATCAGGGGTCTTAACAGACCTCTGATATCTCCCCCTTGAGATAGAGATTCCCCAGTCCCTTTCTCTGCAGCCTCAGCTGCACTGAGAATGAATGGAGAGAAGACAGCGGCTCCTCTCCATTCATAAACTGAGACATCGTAATCACAGGAGATTACAATGTTTCAGTTATGTGAATAGACAGAGTCAGCTGACTCTGTCCATTCACACAGCAGAGAGACAGCAGAACGGAGGGGACAGAGGAAGAGAGAGGGGGACAGCGGAGGGGGACAGAGCAAAGAAGGAGGACAGCGGAGGGGGTCAGAGGAACGGAGGGGGACAAAGCAACGGAGCAGGACAGCGGAGGGGGACAGAGGAACGGAGGGGGACAGAGCAAAGGAGGACAGCGGAGGGGGTCAGAGGAACGGAGGGGGACAGAGCAAAGAAGGAGGACAGCGGAGGGGGTCAGAGGAACGGAGGGGGACAGAGCAAAGAAGGAGGACAGCGGAGGGGGTCAGAGGAACAGAGGGGGACTAAGGGGGATGAGGTGACAGTCAGTGGTGATCGCTTGTGGGGGAGTTACAAGCACCGATCACCGCTGTATGTCACTAAAGCAGCTGAAAGCCGCGGGGGAGAAGCTTGTAACTCCCCCACGCGCCGATCACCGCTGACAGTCAAGGTATCGGGGGAAGCATCGGGAGCATTTGCCCGAGTACAAGTACTTGGGCAAATGCTCGGTATCGGTGCTGGTACCGATACTAGTATCGGGACAACCCTAGTATTTACCAATTTGAAAAATGGCATAAAGAAAAACTGTGGAGTTGCACATAGTAGCCAGTGAGGCAAATGCTCTCTATGCTAGAAATCTACACTCTAATTCTCTGTATAAGCAACTTCTGCAGTTTTCACTTCTTCAGATTTTTATTGTCTATAAGAATAATTAGCCAATATGCCTATGCTGATGTTCTTTCTATTGTTCTTTTGCTTCATTCCAGCATACATTAAAGGTGGTTGGATCCTGCGCAAAGCATGGAAAATTTACCACAAATGCTATATGGACATTAACTCCCTTCAGGAAATGTATCAGAAGAAGCTGTCTCAGGAATCCTCGCCCTCTGACGCCGCTAATGATAATCACATTGCTGCTGAGGGGGTCACGGAGGAGTCTCTGAACAGACTGAAAGGTGCTGTGAGCTTTGGCTATGGACTTTTTCACCTTTGCATATCCATGGTGCCCCCAAACCTGCTCAAAATCATCAACTTGCTGGGTTTTCCAGGAGATCGTCTGCAGGGGCTGTCTTCACTGATTTATGCAAGTGAAAGTAAGGACATGAAGGCCCCTTTAGCTACGTGAGTAGCTAGATTGCAATGCTTCGGTAGTTGGTATAGTGTTTACAGTAAGTAACCAGTATGTGGAAAGGGAAGCACGGAACGTAAACAGATAAAATAGCGCTATTGTTTCTTACTGCTTGGATTCATGAAGTGAGGACAAACGCAAGGTGCACATGACAGTGTGTGACCTTCTTCTGTTTACTTTGTTCCCCAACCTGGCTTCTGGTACACTTCCAATGATGTGATCAGGGGTTACTTCCTGCAGGTAGTCCCAGCCAGCAGTGGGTGAAATATACAAAGTTCTACTTCACTTTTTGGACTTGTCATGCAGTATCTGTAAACATTAAATTACTTCTTGTTTTATAGTTTGTGTAGACTGTTGTGTCAACTGCAGCCAACTGATATATTTTGACCATATATTTTATTACACATTAAGGGGACGTTCCATAAAAAAAAGAAAGCCTTCTAGATAGTTTAGGCAATCCTCTTACAATGCCATTTGTGTTGGGAAATAGTTCAGAACTGAGACAAGTGATCATTATGAATCAGCTGTTTCCTTCCTAGCTATATTGTCCGACAGCCACGGAGGGAGGGGAGGCGCCCAGTCTGACCTTCGTGCTAGGCCTTCTTCCTCCCCTAGATCTGATGTTCATTAAAGTGGAACTTTACCAATAACAACTTGACAAAAAATGTTTTTTTAGCAAGAACCATACATTCCACATTAATGATCATGCTACCAAAATTAGTGTGTGCTGTAAATTGCCTCCTGCATTGCTCCTGTTTCTTCTTGCTGGAGGCTGCTATTTTGCTGAAGCCCAGAGCCCCTGAGCAGAAGTAACATTCCTGGAATGCCGGGATTGCTAACTGTCACATTTGATTGTGTCCTCAACCAAACTGTCAAACCATTATAAATGGCTGGTGTTATAACTGATCACATGTGCATCACCATGGCAGTTGCAGATCAAACAGAAGCAGCTTCCTTGACTGTAAAGGACAAACTACAAACTCGACAGTGCCTAAAAATAGAGAGAAACTGAGCATGTGCAGAGCAGGGTGAGACAGTGCGGTTGATTTATTAAAGGCAAATAGACTGTGCACTTTGCAAAGTGCAGTTGCCCTCTGCAAGTGCAGTCGCTCCAGAGCTTAGTAAATAAGGTAAGGCTTCACTTTGCAAAGAATACCAAAATCCTATGCAAGGAAAATTAAAAAACAGCATTTCTCTTTTGTTCATTGACAGACACTCCACTCCAGCGCTCCATTATTCAGAACCATAGGGTTATACCACCCCCCTACAGGAGTTGGACACTAGGCAGAAAAAAAAAGACTTGGCTACGCCTATGGGCAGTCCTAGGTGGTATACACCCCCCTCTCTGCTATAGGCCTTCAGTTTTTTTTTTCTGCCTAGTCAGGAGTAAGGACCTAGTTCTCTGCTGAGATCCCTAATCCAGGGAATTGTTTTGTTTGGTATTTTTTTTTTTCCTGGATTTTTCTCTGGTGAGAGCTACAATCAACTGCCGGGCTGGGCAACGGGCTGGACACTAAGATCCAGTGGTCTCCCCAGTCTGGCCAGCAAGCGCGTACAGACCGCAGCTAAGCGCTAGGTCGGCCGTGACATAGTCCCACTGGACGGGGGCTGACTCTGCGAGGTAAACGTCTCGTGAGGTCGCATACGACTGGGTCTCGGCCTGAGTCTCAGCGTTCCTCATGGCCGATAGCCCCCCACATCGGTGGCAAGGGGATATGTCTGGGAGCGTTATCCGCATGTTTCGCTGGATCGGTAAGCACGGGGCCCCCTCCTCTCCTTCCCTGGACGTGGGGCACGGGTACTCCCTTGGGTGGTCGGTCTGTCCGGGGTTCTCCTCCATCCCCCTCCCTCCCTTCCTTCCCGGGTGAGGCCCAGGTTTCTGGCCTAGGTGCTTTTGGGACACACTGCCCCCCCTTCCACCCTCGGGGTTGCTACTGGGGGGGTATTCCTTGGGCTCACCTGCTGCAGTGGTTCGGCCTGGGAGGCAGGTGACCTGACATGCACGTTCGGGGGACCACCTGCGGTGGCCCTCCCATAATTTAGGCCGACCGGGCACTGGGTGGGTGGCCCCAGGACCGGCGGCTGAGGCCACCACTTTCCGTTTTTGGGTGTCCTCCCTCCGTTCAGCGGCTTGGATCAGAGCATTTAAGGAGTGGAATACTGACAATCGGATGCCTCAGTTGGCTATGGTTGGACCACTGGGTGGGCCCTTCACCGGGCCGTGTTTCATCGAATATGTCTCCGATGGGGCACTTCTGAGGTAGATCTGTTTGCGTCCTGGCTCAACAGGATGGAACCAAGGTTTCTGGCAAGGTCACGGGATGCTCTGGTGGGCACCTCAATTGTTCTGGTGGCCCATGGGGCCTGTAACGTTTGCTCTTCGCCTTTACTCCTCTCCAGCTGCTGCTGTGGCCTTTGTGCAGGATAATGACTGTGGGGATTTCGGTCATTCTATTGGCTCCAGATGGGTCCCGTCAGTCTGGGTACACCGACCAGGTGCGCCTGGTCACCGACGTTCCTTGGCGACTACCTCTCAGGGAGGATCTACTGTCCCAAGGGCCGTTCTTCCATCCTGCTTTATAGTCGCAGGTTTTAACGGCCTGGCTGTGTTGAGCCAGGTGCTACAGTTCTGACGCTGCTGTTGGCTAGGGAGTCTATCTAGGAGGTTCTATCTCCAGATGTGGAAAGCGTATATATCCTGGTGTGAGTCACTGGGCATTCATCCTTGTTCTTTCTCAGTGACTCCGATTCCGACCTCCCTTCCTTCATGGGGGGTTGAGCAGGAATGGGCCTCGAGTACCATCAAGGGCCAGGTGTCAGCCTGGGTGGTCTTCTTCAGCGTCCCCTGGTCTCGCGCTCCCTGGTGCGTACCTTTTTTATTCAAGGGGTTCCACGTCTGTTTCCACCGGTGCGGTCTCTTCTACCGCCGTGGGATCTGAACTTGGTGATTTAGATTCTCCAGAAGCCTCTCTCTCAAAATATTCTGGAGATTCCACTGCTTACTCTGTCTCAGAAGCTGGCCTCTTGGTGGCTATCACCTCTGCTCGCAGGTTGTCGGAAATGGTGGTGTTATCTTGTCGTACACTTTACCCAGGGTTACACTAGGTTAAGGTGGTTCTTTGCCCTGCTCTATAGTTCCTTCCTCGGATTTCCTTTTGAATAAGGACATTGTGTTGTCATCCTAAGGAAATTGCCTTATCTGCCCTGGATGTGGTTTGGGGGATTCAGGTGTATTTGGCAGCCACTGAGTCTTTTTGGAGGTCAGACTCACTGTGATCACGGACGGGTCAAGAAAGGGGCTGTCTGCTTCTTCTGCGACCTTTTCTGGATGGACCAGACAGATGACGACTCTGGCCTATTCTGTTGGGGATCAGGTTTCTCCTTTCCCTGTTATGATGCATTCTTCTCGGGTGCTTTAATGCTTCTTGGGCCTTCTGTCATCAGGCATCCGTTGCACAGGTTTATAAGCCGGCCACTGGTCGTCGGTGTACACTTTCACAGCGTTCTACGAAGTGGATGTGTCAGCATCTGCGGATGCCTCTTTTGGCCGCAAGGTTTTGAAGGATATTGTTTAGAGGGTCTATTCCCTCTTGAAGGGGTATTGTTCAGGTTGGGCTCCAGCTTGTTCTGTGTTGAGCTCATGTTACCTGGTTGGCTCTTGTGTTAGCCTTGGGATTTTTCGTTGTTCCACCCCTCATGTTTGGCACTGTTTTTGGATGTCCCTATGGTTCTGAATAATGGAGCGCTGTGTCTGCCAATGAACGAATGAGAAAATGGGATTTTTGACCTACCGTAAAATCCATTTCTCTGAGTACATTGACAAAGCACCCACCCCTCTAAGGAGTTTTAATACTTCTGACACTGCTTGTTACTAAACTGAAAGCCTGTAGCAGAGAGGGGGGGCATACCACCTAGGACTGCCCATAGGCATAGCCAAGTCTTTTTTTCTGCCTAGTGTCCTGCTCCTTTAGGGGGAGGTATAACCCTATGGTTTTGAATAATGGAGCGCTGTGTCTGTCAATGAACTCAGAGAAATGGATTTTACGGCAAGTCAAAAATACAATTTTATTGCTTGCACATGATTGGATGATAGAAGCTTTTTCTCTTTAGTAAATCAACCCTGGTATATTACTGGATTTTAAACAGTATAGACACTTAGCTTTAATGTTTTACATAGCTAAACCTGCAAATGGGGCCAGTCTAAAGTGATCTAGTAAATTTCCTCACTAAAACTTCCATTTTAAATTGGAAGCAGCGATCTTGCATTCCTTTTATAATATCACCTGTTTGTGTATTAGAAATTGCAGTTTATCACCTCAATATAATGTTATGCTAAGTGCCAGCATGTCTTTATAGATGTAATCTGTGAAGATGTGTAAGTGAAAGTAGCATAAGTGGCTTCACAATGACCTGGGTTTTTATGGAAATCCCCTTAGGAATTCTAACACCATGGCTAAAAATATATTAGTGTGCAGTGTGCTTTTTTCAGATGTCTTAATGCATGCATTTTATATTCAGTAACATATAGGTTTTACAAAACCTATGTTGACACTTGTAAAGCAACGAAAGCAATTTTACTTTAACAAATGTTTATTGCTGTATTTATAATTGATCTTAAATGCAGTCAGGTCTAAACAGGGCAGATCTCTTTGTTCTTGTTTCAAAACGTTTTCTATCATCCGTACTTTGATTTTGAATATTTCCATTTAACTTTGCTTGGATGAAGGGAACATTTACCATCTTCTGTACGCTGCCAGCCGAGTAACATCTATACTTATTATTGAGGGAAACTCCGGGATTGAGAGAGAAGAGTTAGTATGACAGTCAAAATGTATTTCAGATATTGAATTGAAATATTTTTCATATTTTCGGGTCTTAAAAGGGCTGAAATGATAGAGTATAGCAAGTTTCAATAAATCATTATTATTTTTTTTTTTTGAGTAATTTAATTCTTTTTAATAAATAGTACACTCCTGTGATTCCAGTTTTGAATATTACAGTTTAGATCATTTAGCTTTTATGGTTGTGATTTGTTCCCATATTAACATCTGTTCTGACATCTTCATTTGAATGTTCCCCTGCCTTGTCTATAACTTGCATAACTACAACATGTAGCAATGTTCTCCTCTTACTGCAGACTAGCCTTGCTGTGGTACCACACTGTAGTTCGTCCATTCTTTGCACTGGATGGTAGTGACAATCAAGCAGGACTAAAAGACGCAAAAGAGATTCTACACAAGAAGGAATCTGCGTATCCCAACTCCTCGTTATTCATGTTCTTCAAGGGAAGAATACAGAGACTAGAGGTAATCTTACATAAATTATATATGTATATGGCTGTTCTTAACAACCAGATTTCACCCATTGTAGGTTGGAGTTTAAAAAGTGATTCGTTGTCATTAGAAGGGCCTTATTTTATCTTTGCCTAATTTTTTTAAAAACGCTACTATTGAACTCATTATCATCCTGAGAAGACATTCACTACTCTTTTGCTTTAGGCCCCATTCACACCTGAGTGTTTTGTAGCTTGAAGCCTGAAGCTACAAAACGCTGGAGGGAAAAAAGCAATTATTCTCTATGGATATGGTTCACATCTCCACTCCAAAACGCCTGAAGCTCAAACAAGTTCTGGAACTTTTTTTTAGGCAGATTAGGACGTTTTTTCGGCTTTTTACATTGGTGACCTTACAAAATCGCGTCAAAATTGTGGCAAAACACGGTAAAATTGCGCGTCTTTCTGCCTGAAAGTGCTACGCTCAGGTGTGAATGGGGCCTAACAGATGAACATCTGTAGCTTCCACTGAGGTCTACAAACCAAACCCTTTTATAGCAGAAGCACTAGCTCCTATGTTTTCCCCACATGCCTGCCATGGAAGACTTTATGCAGCATACTTTTTCTGAAAAAGAGATGGGGATTCGGGAAACAGGGTTGGGGCTTACAAGCGGTACCAGGACAGGTTCGTCTAGCACCCAGGGCAAGAATGTGGAACTGCATCCCCTCCCCCATTGTTAAAGCATGCTGTAGAATGGATTTACTGCCCTGTGTTCATTCTCTGCCCCTTGCCCTGCTGTGCTCAGGGCAGCTTCCCCTCCTGCCCACCCCTTGTCCTGCCCCTACTTACAAGTTAGCAGAAGACCATCAGGTGTATGAAATGTTTCCCAGCTCAGCAGTGCATCGTGTTTTTTTTTTTTTTTTTTTTTTTTTTTCCAGCCAGTGGTTTCTAAAGAGGGTTTTTATCACCATTCCAGTACTGTGAATGGAGCATCAGCTACTTTATTCATATTTTGGATTCATTGGTCCTTCTTGTAATGACAACTATGGACATAGATCCCAATTTCTTGTTAAACACTGCATGTCAGCCTATTAGCTGGCTATCACAGTGTGTTATATGAATGAAACGATCACTGTTATATAGGGTATATGTAAACCCAATCATTAAAACACACATGCACTTTAACATGTAATTTCAAACATAAATTTCATTTTTTTAAATCTGCTGTTTTAAATGACATAATACCTGTTGACCCTGCAGCGAATGTCCTTCTTCAGGCTCTTTCTGTTATAGGGTGACAACACTGTCTCTTTCCCCCAGTTGTTCTCCTGCATTGTCACCTGATCAAAAGGACTTTGTTTCAACATACATTATGTAGCAATTTATCACAGTCTGGAAGCCTGCCCTGAAAAATACCATGCAACTGGAGTACATGCATGTAGACAGGAAATAGCTGTAAGAGATTTCAGGAGATCAGTAATACTGACATGTATTGAAGAACATAAGGGACATACAATTACAAATACTATTGTGAGAAGTTGTACGGCCCCACTGCTGTCACACCATAATCAGTAGCTAGGACTGTACAATGTAATAATATTAGCAGATCTCCCCACTGCCTGCAACTGGGCCTGGATGATTTAAAAACCTATTATGACATCACACGGATTCAAATTATTCATACCTACAGCAAAAAGCCAGGTAACATTTCTCTTTCAATTTTCAGTTAAGAGTTAATAAGGAAGAAGCTTTGGGTAGTTATTGTATAATGACCAAAGATGAGCTTTAACCCTTTCCACTGTACTAAAAACTGTGTTTTTGTTTTTCCCTGTGCCTTTTTTGGAGATTTTTTTTTTTTTTTACTTCCTGTTTTGACAGGAAATGAGGGGAAGTCTCACCAACAGGACACAGACAGTAATAAAAAAAACTGACAGAAACAGTAACCCCCTCCCTGCTGTTTTTAAAACTAAATAAAAAGTTTCTCCTGGTGTTGGACTTTAATCATCTAGTTAAAAATCTATTGACTAATTAAACAGATGCTATTGAATTAGTAAGTACTGATCACTCCCCCTGTCTGTATATTGGATCATCGTCAGACCACACAGTACATCAATCAGCCATAACACATTATGACTGACCACCCACCATAACCTGTTAAGGCATGGACTCCACTAGACCTCTAAAGGTATGCTGCGATATCTGTTCTGTAAGTTGCGAGGTGGGGCCTCCATGAATTGGACTTGTTTTTCATGCTCATCGCACAGATTCTCAATTGGATTGAGATCTGGAGAATTGTAGTCAACACATCAAAATCATTGTTGTATTCCTCAAACCATTCTTAAATTAATTTGACCAGGCCACCTTCTTACGATGCTCCTTGGTCCAGTTCTAATGCTCATTGTAGGTGCTTTTGGCTGTGGACATGGGTCAGCATGGGCACCCTGACCATTCGCCAGCTATACAGCCTCATATGCATAAACTACGATGTACTGTGTGTTCTGACAACATTCTATTGAAACCAGCATTAACCGTTTTAGCATTTTAAGCTACAGTAACTCTTCTATTGGATTGGCCAGTCTTTACTCACCACATGCATCAGTGAACCTTGGCTGCCCATGACCCTGTCACCAGTTCACTGGTTTTTCTTCCTTGGACCACCTTTGGTCAGTCCTAACCACTGCAGACCTGGAACATCCCACAAGAGCTGCAGTTTTGGAGTTACTCTCACCCAGTTGTTTAGCCATTACAATTTGGCCATTGTCAGAGTCGCTCAAATCGTTACGCTTGCCCATTCTTTCTGCTTTTAACACCATAAAACTTTAGGGACAACATGTTCATTTTCTGCCTAATGTATCCCACCCGCTTTCTGGTGCCATTGTCATGAGATAACCAATGTTATTCCCTTTACCTGTCAGTGGTTATAACGTTATGGTTGATCAGTGTAAGGTCGGCCATACACAAAGCAAATTTCTTTCCTGCAGCCACAGGTTTCAGGAAAGAAATTTGCCCGTTTTCCCCATCAACACAGACCGTGTTGATGCGGGAATCTCTCCTGCCTGGCTATTGTCTTCTCCCAGAGGGGGAGGGTGGGAAAGCCATCCCCGCTGGGAGAAGACAGTGATTATCGTTAGAGGCTAGGATGGTTGTACCCAAATTGATCAATTAATCACCTTGGTACATTCAGCCTGCCCATTAACTGTTCAAATCTTGGCTGGTTCCTGCTGATACTGTGTGGGGACGGAAAGTATTCAGATCCCCTTAAATTTTTCACTCTTTGTTATATTGCAGCCATTTGCTAAAATCAATTAAGTTCATTTTTTTTTCCCTCATTAATGTACACACAGCACCCCATATTGACAGACAAACGCAGAATTGTTGACATTTTTGCAGATTTATTAAAAAAGAAAAACTGAAATATCACATGGTCCTAAGTATTCAGACCCTTTGCTGTGACACTCATATATTTAACTCAGGTGCTGTCCATTTCTTCTGATCATCCTTGAGATGGTTCTACACCTTCATTTGAGTCCAGATATGTTTGATTATACTGATTGGACTTGATTAGGAAAGCCACACACCTGTCTATATAAGACCTTACAGCTCACAGTGCATGTCAGAGCAAATGAGAATCATGAGGTCAAAGGAACTGCCTGAAGAGCTCAGAGACAGAATTGTGGCAAGGCACAGATCTGGCCAAGGTTACAAAAAAATTTCTGCTGCACTTAAGGTTCCTAAGAGCACAGTGGACTCCATAATCCTTAAATGGAAGACGTTTGGGACGACCAGAACCCTTCCTAGAGCTGGCCATCTGGCCAAACTGAGCTATCGGGAGAGAAGAGCCTTGATGAGAGAGGTGAAGAAGAACCCAAAAATCACTGTGGCTGAGCTCCAGAGAAGCAGTCGGGAGATGGGAGAAAGTTGTAGAAAGTCAACCATCACTGCAGCTCTCCACCAGTTGGGGATTTATGGCAGAGTGGCCCGACGGAAGCCTCTCCTTAGTGCAAGACACATGAAACCCCGCATGGAGTTTGCTAAAAAAACACCTGAAGGACTCCAAGATGGTGAGAAATAAGCTTCTTTGGTCTGATGAGACCAAGATAGAACTTTTTGGCCTTAATTCTAAGCGGTATATGTGGAGAAAACCAGGCACTGCTCATCACCTGTCCAATACAGTCCCAACAGTGAAGCATGGTGGTGGCAGCATCATGCTGTGGGGGTGTTTTTTCAGCTGCAGGGACAGGACGACTGGTTGCAATTGAGGGAAAGATGAATGCGGCCAAGTACATGGATATCCTGGATGAAAACCTTTTCCAGAGTGCTCAGGACCTCAGACTGGGCCGAAGGTTTACCTTCCAACAAGACAATGATCCTAAGCACGCAGCTAAAATAACGAAGGAGTGACTTCACAACAACTCCGTGACTGTTCTTGAATGGCCCAGCCAGAGCCCTGACTTAAACCCAATTGAGCATCTCTGGAGAGACCTAAAAATGGCTGTCCACCAACGTTTACCATCCAACCTGACAGAACTGGAGAGGATCTGCAAGGAGGAATGGTAGAGGATCCCCAAATCCAGGTGTGAAAAACTTGTTGCATCTTTCCCAAAAAGCCTCATGGCTGTATTAGATCAAAAGGGTGCTTCTACTAAATACTGATATTTCATTTTTTCTTTTTTAATAAATCTGCAAAAATGTCAACAATTCTTTGTTTTTCTGTCAATATGGGGTGCTGTGTATACATTAATGAGGAAAAAAATGAACTTTGATTTTAGCAAATGGCTGCAATATAACAAAGAGTGAAAAATTTAAGGGGGTCTGAATACTTTCCGTCCCCACTGTAAGTCGCATGTTCTGCAGACCTGCGAAGATCCCATTGGTGGGATCTTGCGTACGGTGCTAAATGTTCTTTTAAGCCTGTCACTACTAAGGTCTTTATTAAATCAGCAAGATCTGCCTGTATCTTCAAAGCACATTGCTCTGTGTGTTGATAGCTTTCAGATGACTTGTAAAGCCAAGTAATCACAAATTTATAGAGAACAGCACCCTTCTGTCTTGTGACTCAGATAGCTTTTACTTTGTCAAAATTGTATGAGTCAGATAAGAAGCACTTAGAGCCTTATGCCTATGTTAGCAGGGAAATTTGTACTTAGCTTGAAATGATTAAATATAATGTTTTAAAGACCCTTTGGTACAGTAGATGTGGGTGTTGTACAGAACATACTGAAGCACAGTTTGTGCCCCAGACTTCTTTTCATTTGCACGTATAATTATTCCACTTGGTCGCACGTGGAAACCAAAACACATCAGCAATAAAACAAATGAGATGGTTGTTGGCAGCTTCTTGCAAGCATGCTTAGACTAGGTCCTTCATGTATCTACTGTATGTATTAGACTATTTCTGCAGTATTTAAGGAAGTGTCCAAGGGTTTTAAGTGGGTTTAACTGGGATTTCTCAGGACCTGGTATACATATGTTCTATGCTGATACTGTTAAGATACAAACATTATTCAATTAACTTTTTACTTTTTTTTATTTTTCAATTACAGTGTCAAATAAACAGTGCCTTGTCCTCCTTTCATACTGCCCTGGAGCTTGCAACGGATCAAAGAGAGATACAGCATGTGTGTTTGTATGAAATTGGTAAGTGTTACATGCTTCACTAGTCCATTCATATTTAATCCCACGTATGTCATGGTGTGTTGTCTTGCATTGGCCAAGACATCTGTTAAACTTACCTGTCTGCTTGAGTACCCCTCTTGCTTTGGGGGGACTCAAGCAGGCATGCTCCCGAGCCACACTCTGTGTGTCTATTCACACACAGAGCATGGCTCGGTCCCGCCCCATCTCTCCTCATTGGCTCACTGGCTGTGATTGACAGCAGCAGGAGCCAATAGCTCCCGCTCCTGTGTATGCCAATAAGGAGAGAGAGACCCGGGAGAGCCGCTGCTCTCATGCACATTGCTGGATTGAGATAGGGCTTGGGTAAGTATGGGGGGGGGGGGCGGCGGCGGGGGATGCTGCACACAGAAAGTTTTATACATAGGATGCATTAAAGGATAAGTTCACCTTTGGGAACATGTTACATGTTCCTCCCATTTTTAGGGTGAAACATATAACATGTTCTCAAGGCTGCAGCAGCAGCTCGATGCCCGCACTCTCAGTGACAGCAGTACGGGGAGAAGTTCCCCATACTAGCTGTCACTTTGTGAAATCATCGCTGTGTGTGAATGAACTACTAGCCCCGATATCCTTTGTGACTGTCAGCTTGTATTTCTCAATGAACTACCATGGCGCTGTGGAGTTTATTGATTCTTCCTATCAGGTTGTATATGCTTGCCTGTACTGGATGTATGGACACACAGCTACACTGACAGATCTGAAGGAGACCTGCATGGCACCAGCAATCTGCTGATCGCTGGTGCAATGCTTTACAGGCTCCAAAAATAAATAAATGCACATTTTTTTACCTGCAAAAAAAATTAGCATTTGCTATTATTTTCTAAAAAGTGAACTTCTTTTAACCTCCCTGGCGGTAATCCTGAGTGTGGCTCGGGGTGAATTTTCATTACCAAAAGCGGTAACCCCCGAGCCACACTCGGGATTGCATTGCAGGATCAAGGCAAAGTTACTTACCTTGTCCCCAGGATCCTGCGATGTCCTCCCACTGTGTCCGTGGGCTGTGTACTCCGCCCGATGTATTACTGTGCCATGCTCCATTCTCTGCGAGTGTCGCGATGCATGGGGGCGGAGCCCAGCGGCAAATTCAAAATATTGAAAAAAAACATAACACATACAGTACACTGTAATCCGTAAGATTACATTACTGTATCAAATCATTTCACCCCCCTTTTTTCCCTAATGCTTTGTCCAGTGCCCTGCATGCAGTTTTATATTATATATACTGTTCTTTCTGCCTGGAAACTTGAGAATGTCCATGGCAACCAAAAAGCGTCCCTTTACGTCAAAAGTGGTTGTAGACCAGCTAGAAAACAGCGATAGTAAATTAGAACACTTGCAGAATTGAGCGATAGTGATTTGTGGGGAAATTTGTCATCAGACTGAAAGTGACGGCAGCGACAATTCTGCAACTGAGCAAATTTCTGTGTTTTTGATTTAAATACATTATTGAAAAAAAAATGTATTATATTATCATTTTTTATAGTTATTTATTATGTTATAATCTATGATTTCGTGTTTCAAACTTTATCATGCCCGGGATGTCTACTAGACTCTTGTTTGGACAGATTTAAGTGAGTTATTCGTAAGAATTACAGGCCTACAATATAAAACGCCAAATTTCCAGGCAAAACAATGTACCGCTTTGAGCTTCAAAAATCTGACATAATCATACCGCCAGGGAGGTTAAGGTAAAAAAAAAAAACTTTGAACCCTTAGAACCACTTTAACAAATACATGAAACGTCATCTCACGTTTCTATCTGATGTCTGATCTGTTCTTCAATACTACAGGGGAGTTCAGATAAGCACCTGAATGACCGCAACATACAGAGATATACAATATAGCACTGACATAAAAACACACACATAGGTTGGACTTGATGGACTTGTATCTTTTTTCAACCCCACCTACTATGTAGCTATGTAACTGTATTAGGGCTGCAACTAACAATTATTTTCATAATCGATTAGTTGGCCAATTATTGTTTCGATTAATCGGTTAATAACCTTAAAGAAAAGTGTGGTGTATAATTTAGTTAACCACTTCCCGACCGCCGCACGACTATATACGTCCTAAGTTTGAACGGGGATATCGTTGTTATGGCAGCAGCTAGCTGCCATAACCCCGGTATCCCCGTTTTCGTGCGGCGGCTGGCTTTCAGATAAAAGTGGTCCCTGCGGCGGATTCGCCGCGAGATCACTTTTATCGGTGGCGGGAGAGGGGCCCCCCCCCCATCCCGCCGCTATCCGGTGCCCTCCGCTGCTTACCGGAGCCGTCGGTAATGGCGGAGGCGATCGCGTCCTTCTGCGTGGTGTGTCTGGAGACGAGTGAGGCCAAGATGGCGCTCACTCGTCTCCATGATACTGCTGGGCGGAAGCGACGTCAAAACGTCACTTCCGTCCACGCCTCTTAAAGGCATATTTTTTCAAATGTCATTTTTCTAAATGACTTTTTTTTTTTTTTTTTTATTGCATTTTAGTGTAAATATGAGATTTGAGGTCTTTTTGACCCCAGATCTCATATTTAAGAGGTCCTGCCATGCTTTTTTCTATTACAAGGGATGTTTACATTCCTTGTAATAGGAATAAAAGTGACACAATTTTTTTTTTTTTAAACAGTGTAAAAATAAATAAAATATTTTAAAATAAATAATAAAAATAAAAAAAAAATTTTTTAAATCCCCCCCCCCTGTCCCGACGAGCTTGCGCGCAGAAGCGAACGCATACGCGAGTAGCGCCCGCATATGAAAACGGTGGTCAAACCACACATGTGAGGTATCACAGCGACCGGTAGAGCGAGAGCAATAGTTCTAGCCCTAGACCTCCTCTGTAGCGCAAAATATGCAACCTGTAGAATTTTTTAAACGTCGCCTATGGAGATTTTTGAGGGTAAAAGTTTGACGCCATTCCACGAGCGGGCGCAATTTTCAAGCATGACATGTTGGGTATCAATTTACTTGGCGTAACATTATATTTCACAATATAAAAAAAAATTGGGATAACTTTACTGTTTTATTTTTTTATTCAAAAAAGTGAATTTTTTCCAAAAAAAGTGCGCTTATAAGACCGCTGCGCAAATACCGTGCAAAAAAAAGTATAGCAATGACCGCCATTGTATTCTCTAGGGTGTTAGAAGAAAAACCATATATAATGTTTGGGGGTTCTAAGTAATTTTCTAGCAGAAAAACCTGTTTTAAACATGTAAACACCTAAAATCCAAAACGAGGCTGGTCCTTAAGTGGTTAATATGTAAAGTTTTAAAAAAAGGCAATTTATTCTTAAATATCTCTATGCAGTGGTAAATATAAATAACCAACTATATAGTTAGAGAGCAAAATCTCTAATCCACTCTGAGAATTACAGACAGAAGAGATATACTGTATATACTATTAGAGGAGATATACTGTATATGCTATTAGAGGAGATATACTGTATATAATAGAGGATATATACGGTATATACTATTAGAAGAGATATACTGTATATACTATTAGAGGATATATACTGTATATACTAGTAGAGGAGATATACAGTATATACTATTAGAGGTTGACTCTGGTAAATATCATCAGACTCAGATCTTTTTTAAAGAAAAAAGACTGTTAAAGACTGTTTTGCAGATTTTCAAACAGAACTAACTAATATATTATATGCTGGCCATACAAAAACAATGTCTTCCTTCAAAAAAAAATGTAATGTTAAGAACGTTCATTTGATTTTCGAATCATTAGTGGGGTCAAATCAACGTTTGTCAACCACAGTGACAGGAAAATTTAGAAACATTCTTGGTCAAAGGAATTTTCAGACAGTGTATGTGGTTTTCGTTCAGAAATTACATTCATTTTCAAACAATGTTAAAAGCAAGTGAAAGTTTCAAACAACATTCTTTCATTCAGCGAATGTACAAAGATTTTTCATATGAATATTCTCATCTGAAAATTGATCGGTGAGGCCAGCATAAGGCTCGGTAAATCCCTATGCAGTTTTCTTTTGATCTGTTTCTACACTGCTTTTTGCTGTGCGTTAAGTACAGTATAGAGTGCCCCAACAGAAGGGTAAAGATAACTTCTGCCTTTCAAACCACTCACTTCCTGCCCGGGACTACATGTCCCATGAGGCATTGCTCCTCATTTACAAGTTTTCAGGTACTTACTGACATGTATGGAAGATGTACTAAACTGTATGTGCGCTGCACTGTATTTCCTGATATGTAAACAAATAATGCATTCTGTATGCAGGCCAACTAATCGGCTGGCCGATTAATCGATTATAAAAATAGTAATCGATTAATTTCATAATCGATTAGTTGTCGATTTATCGGTTAGTTTCAGCCCTAAACAGTATAATAAAGTGTCATGCAACATTTATTTTATAGCCTTAGGGGTTGATTTACTAAAACTGGAGCGTGAAAAATCTGGTGCAACCGTGCATGGTAGCCAATCAGCTTCTAACTTATTAAATTAAGCTTTGACAAAAAAAAAACAAAAAAACAAAAAAAAAAAAACTGGAAGATGATTGGTTTCTATGCAGAGCTGCACCAGATTTTGCACCCTCTGGTTTTATTAACCTCCTATTGTCCAGAATACCCCCAGCATTAAAGATACGACTATACTATAAGTAAACTTTGATGTTTTCAGTAACCCTGCATTTGAGCTAGAAGAGTAGTTATTTTCCCATGTGATTACACACATATTCCAGACCTTGCTTCCACCTGGAAATATAATGCATAACTTTAAAAGATTATAAAGTCCAGCAGTCATAGGGAAAATACCTAAAAACCTGATATCCAGTAGATATATCAGGTGTTGTCTTGAGGATACTGAGATATTGAGAACTGAACTCAAAAAGTAAAGAGATGCTGTGTTAGGGAACATTTAGAAATGTTAATTGGGATTAAACTGTACCCTGAAAAATGTACCTGTATTGCATTCCTCCTAAAAATAGCCATGCACTTCCTAGTATGTGGTGGTGCCAAGGCACTCCTGTGCCTACTGCCTCATATCTGCAGTGTAAGATCTGAAGGAATGCTTCTAGTGAATGTTATGCCGCATACACACGAGCGGAATGTCCGACAGAAAAAGTCAGACGGAAGCTTTTCATCGTATATTCCGATTGTGTGTATGCTTCATCGGACTTATTTTTTAGAAAATTCTCATGGACCTAGAAATAGAACATGTTCTAAATATTTCCGACGGAACCAATACCGGGAAAACTGCTCGTCTGTATGCTGTTGCGATGGACCAAAAATGAGGCATGCTCTGAAGCAAGTACAAGATGGAGGCTATTGGCTACTGGCTATTGAACTTCCTTTTTCTAGTCCCGTCGTACGTGTTGTACGTCAACGTGTTCTTGGCGGTCAGACTTTGGTTTGACCTTGTATAGGCAAGACCGCTTGAATGGAATTCTGTCGGAGAAACCTTCGGAGTTTATTCCGACGGCAAAACCGGTCGTGAGTACAGGGCATAACTCTGTTATTTGGAGTGCGATTTGGTGATGTCACTATTGTGCAGCTCATTGTTCTCCTTACTGGAGGCTCTGACATGAGAAAGCAAAGACCTGCTTCTACCAAGATGGCACCTCCACACTGAGACACAGTGCAGAACAAGACATGGTAAAGCCTCGTACACACGCTTTGATTTTCGGACGACAGAACGTCAGATTTTTGTGGCGTGCTAGTATCATGTCGAAAGTGAAGAGGTTACTAACAATACGAGAATTTTCGTTTGACAATACAACGTCAGAAGTGACGCAACGTGTTAAATATTTTTGTAGGTATTCTTTAGTTTCTGAGTATGCGTAGTCGAATTTGTTTGTGCGAAAACCATACTAATGAAATGAAAATCAAACGTTGAGTTCACATCCAACAAAAAAATTATAGTCTGCACATCCAGCTTTTGTCTGATGAAAAAGTGAAATCAGCTGTCAAAAGCACCGTACTAACGGTAAGATTTGCGGACGATGGAAAATCAAAACGTGTGTACAGGCCTTAAGTCAGTAATGAGGAAATTATCAGCTACAGGGAGATCACAGGCAGTACTAGTGACAAGTCCATTGCCTGGTGCCTACCTTTTTGGGCACAGTGCACAGATCTTTTTATTACTGGGTAGGCAGGATAGGTAGGTAGAAGGGAAGGGAACATTTTTAGGAAAAGTTATAAACTTTTCTTCTACTTTGATTGGGACTGTGATTAGCAACACTGTGATCAGCAAACTCTAGAACCCTGGTTGTGACTAGAACATAGCTCTCCTCTAGGTTCCTATCCTCACTTCCACTGCGGCTCTGTGTGTGTGTGTGTGTGTGTGTGTGTGTATGTGATTGGAAGTAATGTACGCATAAACGCAGGAAAAAAATGTTTTGTAATGTTCACTTTATAGAGGAATTCCCCAACCCACCATTTAATTACAATGGCTGGTTGTGTGATGGATAATGCACCTTGCATGTCCAGACCATGGTAATGTATGGTCTATTTGTGCACTATACAGAATTGTAAGGAAGTGTCTTTAACTGGCAAATGCTACCTATGCACCTTGGATGCCCAGACCCAAAACCCTTGACACTTCATAAGTGCGTTGTACTGGATTATAAGGATGTGTGTTTATCTGGTCAAACTTCCATGCACCTGGGATGTCCAGTCCTACAACTCTTGGTATTCAATTGGTGCCTTGTACAGAATTGTAAGGAAGTACTTAAAAATATCAAACCCTCCTATGCACCTTCAATGCCCAGACCCACCTACCTTGGCATTCCATGGGTGTCCTATACAGGAATGTAAATCTCTTTAGCTGACCAATCCTCCCATGCATAGTCCATGGGTGGACTGGAAGACAACAATTAGAATGCCTGACTTATTTATGGTTTCATCATCTGCCCTTTACTATCTTATTACTGTGGTTTAGGGGCAAAGAGTTAAGCTGGGTGGAACCATAAAGAGGGGACTGGAAAATGAAATATGGAGTTTTTATACTTGGTATTACCTGGACTATTAGAAATATGCATGCAAAGTTCTGCTAGTAAGCTGAAACCACCATTTTTTAAAATTACCAAAATAATATAGGTACATGAAATAAAGACGCTTTGCTGAGTTTTGCTGAATGGTTTTCACATCTGATCAGTTTCTATGTTGCCTGTTTGCCGCAGACAGGTTTGTTCCAGCAGTCAGGACGGTCTACCCTTCTGTAGAAGTAAGCAGTGTATTTCTCTGCCCGCAGTGCAGTCTTTTCATCCATTTATGTGCAGTAGAGCTCTGCCCTCTGTACTGTTAATCATGCATGATGTTATTAAGCCACCTAGTGGCAGGAAATGATTCTTTTCACTTTTTTTGTTTTTAGGCTGGTGCAGCATGATAGAAATGAATTTTAAGGATGCCTTCCGATCTTTTGAAAGACTCAAAAATGAATCGAGGTGGTCCCAGTGTTACTACGCCTATCTCACGGCAGGTAGGTATTCCGCTCACATTCCCAG
This sequence comes from Aquarana catesbeiana, assembly GCF_042186555.1. Taxonomy (NCBI): domain Eukaryota; kingdom Metazoa; phylum Chordata; class Amphibia; order Anura; family Ranidae; genus Aquarana; species Aquarana catesbeiana. The sequence continues at coordinate 477,182,612 of NC_133328.1, forward strand.
TTTTTAAATTTTGTATATTTGAAGGGAAGACATCACAAAGGGCAACGGGCACAAATCTTCCTGCAGAAACTTTGATAATTAAAGTCTTTAGTCTCCGTATAAGCAAAGATTACAAATTCAGTTAAAGTGTTACTAAACCCAGGACCCTGCATTCACTATATCTGGTCTCCCACAGTACACAGAACATGGAAATTATTTTAGTAAATAGAAACTGCTAAATACCTTTTGTCATCAGCAGTATATAGCAGTCTTGTGACTTCTATCAGTGTCTGGTTAAAGCTTGTAGGTTTTCATACTGCACTGAGCTGTCCTATCAGGATGCAGGACCCCTGACCCTCTGTCCTTAGCAATACACACCAAACTGAGCATGTGCAGCCTGACTCCAGTAACTTTGTCTTATCCGGACATGTTTTGAGGACAATGCAAGAAGGGGAGGATCAGAGAAGACAGGATCAAACAGCCTTATTTACACAATTGAGAGGATGAACCCCTTAGTTTCCACGGTGAGTATAACAAGCATGCTTTACTGCATATACAGGCAGATTTTACTGCTGTGGGTTTAGTAACACTTTAAGTAACCAGTTTGACTTTTTGACATTTGGCTTTTTTTCTGTGGAATATTAAAGAAGGCCAGGAATTACTATTTCAAATGTACTGGCTTACAATGTGTATGTCTTGTTGTCGTGGACTAATCTTCTATTTACAGTTGACATTTCTACTGAGCACCAGTAGTACAGTTGTCGCTATACTCCTTGCGCTCCAAGACTGGACCTTCGAGTCTTACAGAAGCTGCAGCGTTATGTTCAGTTACTCTGCCTGCCTCCCCTCTCCTCTTACCTAATCATGGAATGCTTAGTATTATGTTGTCCCATTCATAAAACGCAAACCTTTCTGGGAAATGACAGCGAAAGAAAGGTGCAGGCAGTCGCACAGCAGCTGCATCTCTCCTGTCGGAGCACCTGGAGTATAGTGATAGCTGTACTCCCTGTGCTCAGTAAAACTGTAAATTGTACACAAGTATAATTGACAGCACATACATCTTGGAAAATAACCCATAGTAAACCAGCACATCTGGAGTTCTTCTTTAACCCCTTAATGCCTGAAGGTAAACAAATCTTAATACCTAAACCATAGCCGGGACAAGGTCATCTAGAGTCCAGGGCGAACATGCCAAACTGCACCCCCAAAGATGCATGAGCATTATGTGTCAGCAAGAATCCCTCAAGTACAAATCCACCCCCCTGCTTAAATCCCCCCCTCCCAGTACAAATCTTTGCCTTAAATCCCTCCAGCACAGAATCCACCCCCTCCAAAAAGTCACCCCTCCTAGCACAAATCCTCTACTCCTAAAATTTTCCCCCCAAGTACATAACCTCTCCCCCCACTCTTCCCCCTCAGTCCTCCCTCTTAGCACAAATCCCCCCGCCCAAATTTCCACTCCTAGCACAAATAACCCTTACTCATCCACACTAGCACAACCCTCCCCCCAAAAATAATCACCTTCCAGCACAATTCCATCCCCCCACATCATATCACCTCTTCTAACACAAAATCCCAATCCGCTCTGCTAGCACAAATCCTTTTCCCCATCCCCCCTCCTAAAACAGATCTTCTAAATCACTACTCTTAGCACCTCGCCTCCCAAATTTTCCCTACTAGAACAATTCTTTCCCCCTGCTGCCCCCCAAATTCCCCCTTCCAACACAAATCCCCTCCCCCAAATCTCCTCATGGCGCCCTACCACCTCACATGATACCACAGTACCCAGGGCAGCCGCCCCTCCTACTCACCACTTTGTCCCGGCCCTGATCTGAACCAAATTTTGCAAAGTTGGCATGTGTTAGTAAATCTGTAATATCACCGTAACCACTCAGTGTACCCAAGTAAATTATACCTTGTTTTTTTTTCAGGACAAATTGGACTTTCGTTTGGTTGTAAATGCTAATAGATATCTCTTGTTTTTGTATTATTATTATTATTATTATTATTATTATTATTATTATTATCAAAGAAAAACTAAACCCAAAATGGTAAAAGTAAAAACATTTTTTAAAGATTAAGCTGTGTATTTTTGCCATTATCATGCCATATATATATATATATATATATATATATATATATATATATATATATATATATATATATATATATATATATATATATTATTTGTCCATATTCAGCATGTTCAGTTAAGCTTATACCTTAACATATACCACACCATTTTATTTTTAAAGGATAAGTCCACCTTTAAAAAATAAATAATAAATGCACAGCTTTTTGCAGGTAAAAAAACTTGCATTTTTCTCCAAGCGTCTTCCAGGACAGCCCATGAGACCTTGGGCTCCTCCTACCAGGACAGGAAACACGTCACCCCCACCAGATAAAAGGGCGGTCCTCCAGGCCCATGTCAGTTATTTGTGTTTCCTCCGGACGGGGGGTAACATGTTCCTGGAACCTGGTCCCTAGGTCTCATGAGCGGGGGCTCTATAGGGCTATTTGGGGCATTTCACTAACCTCTCCTCTGCCAGTAGCAGCACTCCGCTGGAGAGGTTGGCTGTGCTGCGGTCTCCTGTGTCTCAGTGCCTGGAGAGGGCCAGGACCGGCATGGTGTCAGCTCCCATAGCGCTGTTCTTAGGAAAGCAGCAGTTCCTCTCCTCACAGGCAGCATGGCTAGTTGTGTGAGGACAAGCAGGAAGCTGCGGTGCTCGAAAGGGGGTGGGGATTCTGCGCTCCAAGCTGGCCCACAGGAAGTACTGAGAGCAGGTCACTTCCGGGGCTTATGACATCATCGCCGGGCGCCGGAGACGCCGGTTCCAGTCTCCTTAAACGGCGCGAACAGGAGACACTGGCCGCTGGTGTCTTCTGGTGAAAGCAGCCAGGCTGTGGAAAGCCAGAAAGGGGCAAGATGGATCAGTCTGCAGTTCCTACACAGGCAGTCGATGCACCCAACAGCAGCACCTCACAGGTAAGCCTGAAGTGTTATGTCACTATCTTGCTCTCCCTGTGAGTGTTCCCTCCCCCTCCCCTCTCTGTAGTAGTGGGTTAAGGGGACACATTTCCTCCCTCCTGCACATGGTGGTTTGGAGTGGTGGGGTGGCTGTGAGTCTCATTAGGGGTCACTTATCTTTTTGTCTTACAGACCAAGACCCAAGATAAGACTCAAACGCAGCCACCTAAAAAGAAATGTGTGGTGTGCGCAAACAAATTGAGCTCCTCGTGGAGCAAAGCCGTTTGTCACAGCTGTATAGATGGCCTTGTAAAGGATGACCCGGTTACCTCTTGTCAGAAAATGCTAACCTCTGTTAGGGACGAGCTTGCGTCCACCTTTAGTTCTTTTAGAACACTTGTTGACAAGCTCCAGACCCCAGTAGAGGGTCCGTCCACACAGAGAGCTTCAGTCAGCACTCCGCAGCAGGCAGAGAGTGAAGACTCTGAGGCTGAGGTCAGATCTACCCGTTCTTCCCCTGAAGATTCAGGGTCAGATATAGAGCCCAGGGATAGAGAATCCACTCGAGGCTCGAGATTTAAGTTATCTGTAGAGGATGTGGATGACTTGTTAAAGGCTATCTATACCACCCTTGAATTGTTCATACTGTTAAACTGGAATGGGATAACCCGGGGAGAAAACCATTCTCCTCTAGTAACCTAAAAAGAAGGTTCCCTTTTGATGAGGACACTGCGCAGCCATGGAATAAAAAACCGAAGCTGGACGCACCTCTTTCAAAGGTTTTAAAAAATTCGGACCTAGCGTTTGATGATATGGGAACGCTTAAGGATCTGATGGACAAGAGGGGGGATATCCTTCACTTGTGTGGTCAGGAATCTGGAGGTTTGGTTGACTCAGATTCAGTCACACCTGTCAGCGGGTACCTCGAGAGAGCAGATTTTGAAGTCCTTTCCTCTTCTCTTTCAGGCTGTAGGTTTTTTGGCAGATTCTTCCGCAGAGTCGGTAAGAATGTCGGCCAGGACTTCGACTTTAGTGAACTCGGCCAGGAGAAGCATCGGGCTTAAAACCTGGTCAGGGGACCTAGCTTCCAAATTACGCCTTTGTGGGCTTCCCTTAACAGGCGATCATTTGTTTGGCCTAGGACTGCAGGAGGCTCTGGAATGCACGGCTGATAAGAAAAAGGCATTTCCAGAGAAAGAGAATCCCGACAGCCAGAAATTTTTTCGTGGCCAAGGCAGGCAACAGAGTCCTAGAGAAAAGGACAGCAGGCCGAAAAAACATTGGACTGGGCACAAAGGCAGAGGCAAAGGGGGAGTGCTGTTTAACCCTCCTCAACAGCCCGCCAAGCCACAGTGACTTGTGTTCCCCGGTGGGAGAAAGATTGGGCCTTCATCCCACAGTGGGCAGCAGTCACTTCGAGCCCCTTCATCCTGGACCTAGTGTCCAACGAGTACAGGCTGGAGTTTGTTCACCAACCATCAGAACGATTGTTGGTCACCTTTCCTCCACAAGATCGAGAGAAAGCGAGGGCTCTGGGTCTCCAGATCGGAGACTTATTGGATCAAAAAGTCCTGATTCCTGTTTCAGTCAGAGCAGGGCAAGGGATTCTATTCCCATGTATTTGTGGTCAAAAAGCCATCGGAAAGTTTAGACTTATCCTAAATCTCCGGACCTTAAACAAGTCCATCAAATACAAGCATTTCCGTATGGAGACGGTTTTTACAATCTCAAACCTACAATACCCGAACTGCTTTATGACCACATTGGACTGAAGGGATGCCTATCTTCATATCCCTAGCCATCCAGCCTTCCAAAAGTTTTTGAGATTGGCAGTGAAGACGAGTATGGGAACCCGACGTTTTCAATTTCAAGCCCTCCCTTTCAGTCTTTCCTCAGCCCCACGCATCTTTACGAAGGTGTTGGGGGAAGCGCTGGCTCCACTAAGGTTAATGGCGATAACTGTGATCCCTTACCTCCTGATAGTGGCAAAATCATACCAGAGGCTGTTGGAGGATCTCCAGGCTGTACAGGACTTCTTACAGTCCCTAGGCTGGCTGATAAACAAAGAAAAATCATCCTTGATCCCGGCCCAGAAAGTAACTTATCTGGGTTACGATTTTTGCTCAGTGAACCAAAGAGTTTTTCTTCCTCAGGAGAAGATTACCAAAGTGTTCCAGACTATGTCAGCATTGCAGACCAACCAGTCGGTCTCTCTGAGACAGGTGTCGAGGGCAGTGGGTCTTATGACCTCATGTTTTCCCACGGTACCATGGGCGAGACTCCATCAGCGTCCGTTACAAATGTTTCTATTAAGAAACTGGGATGGGGACATAAGGTCCGTGGAGTCAAGGATCCGGCTTCCCGCCAGGATAAAAAGAAGCCTGTGGTGGTGGAGAACTGGCCAGCGCCTAGCAGAAGGTCTCCCATGGTGCTTTCCCATATCCCGAAGAATTACCACGGATGCGAGTTCCTGGGGATGGGGGGGCCCACCTCAGCAATTCAGTAGTACAGGGAGAGTGGTCCTCGAGGGAGGCAAGGGCCTCATCCAATCAAAGAGAGCTGCTAGCAGTCCAGAAAGCCCTGCAGTCTTTTCAGATGAAGATCAAAGGTCACAACCTCCAAATTCTGTCAGACAATATCGCGACAGTCGCGTATATCAACAAGCAGGGAAGCACGAGAAGCCGGATGCTTCAGTCCATTGCCCACGAGATCCTTTCATGGGCAGAGGGGAATCTAGCTTCAATTTCGGCTGTACACCTGAAGGGGACAAACCATTGCCTGGCAGCTTATCTCAGCCGTCACAGGATAGACCAAGACAACTGGTCCTTTCATCCCAAAGTCTTTGCAGACCTCACCAGGGGATGGGGTTATCCCATAGCGGATTTGTTCGCAAACCGAAAAAACCGCAAGACAGAGATATTCTTTTCCATGAACCTGGCAGACCAAGCCTTGGGGATCGATGCTCTGGCAAACCCGTGGCCTTCAGGCCTATGCTATGCCTTCCCACCAATCAGACTGATTCCAGAAGTCCTCCGGAAGTTTCTGCTAGAGGAGATGGATCTCATTCTAATTGCCCCATTTTGGCCCAAGAGGCCATGGTTTTCCCTGCTACAGTCTCTGGTTTCAGAGCCTCCGCGGAGTCTTCCGAAAAGGGAAGACCTATTATTGCAGGGTCCAGTATCACACCCTCAGGTGGTTTCCTTAAACTTGATGGCCTGGTATCTGAAGAAAAGATACTGAGCGCCCAGGGGTTCTCTGACAAGGTAGTCAAGACTTTCGTTAATTGCAGGAAGCCGGTTACTAGAGCCATATATTCCAAAGTTTAACTCATGGTTATCTGAAAATGAAAGATTAACCCATGATATTCCATCTATTTTGGAATTTTTCCAAGAGGGTGTCGACAAAGGTCTTTCAGTTAGTACCTTAAAGGTACAGGCGGCAGCTATTAGTGTGTTCCTCCAGTTTTCTCTCCTGGAAAATCCCACTATAGCCAGATTTTTCAAATCTATCTCTAGGGCCAGACCAGTAGTGGTGAGAAGTTGTCCAACTTGGGACCTGTCCCAAGTACTTCAAACTCTGGTGGAATTTCCGTTTGAGCCTCTGGGAAGTATTTCTGTTAAGTTACTTACATTAAAGACTGTTCCTTATAGCTGTTACCTCAGCTCGTAGGGTAAGTGAGTTGCAGGCCCTATCAGTAAGGGAGCCCTTCCTCACGATTTTTGAGGATCGAGTTGTTTTACGAACCGATCCAGGTTTTTTGCCCAAGGTGGCAAGTACATTCCACCGATCTCAGGACATAGTACTGCCAACCTTTTGTAGTTCGCCACAGGGCGACCTTGAAAGAAAATTTAGTTTTCTAGATGTAAGAAGGATTCTCTTAGTCTATCTTGAAGTCACTAAGACCTTTAGGAAAACTGATGCCTTATTTGTCCTCTTTTCTGGAGTTCAAAAGGGGAATAGTGCATCTAAAGCCACATTGGCTAGATGGATAAAGCAAGCCATCTCTGAAGCTTACAAAATTAGGGAGGTTCCTACACCTTTTGTTACTGCGCTCTCAACTAGAGCCTTGTCTACGTCTTGGGCTGAGAGGGCTGGTGCCTCACCGGAACAAATTTGCAGGGCTGCCACATGGTCCAGTTACTCGACCGACCTTCATTAAACATTATCACCAGGATCTCCCATCAGCTCAGGAGCAGGCGTTTGGTCATAAGGTCCTTCAGGCAGTTGTCCCTCCCTAGACTGGTAAGTTCTGGCTCATTTCTCATGGGCTGTCCTGGAAGACGCTTGGAGAAAAGCCGAGTTAGACTTACCGGTAACTCCTTTTCTGAGAGTCTTAAAGGACAGCGGGATTCCCACCCGGTTCTGTCTGAAGTTATGTGTATTATGCATATGTTTTGCAGGGTCCTACGGTTCTTGAGAAGACTGACATGGGCCTGGAGGACCGCCCTTTTATCTGGTGGGGGTGACGTGTTTCCTGTCCTGGTAGGAGGAGCCCAAGGTCCCATGGGCTGTCCTGGAAGACTCTCAGAAAAAGAGTTACCGGTAAGTCTAACTCAGCTTTTTTTTACTTTGAGCCTGCAAAGCATTGCACCCACTATCAATGGCGGGTGCCTGCAGACTTCTCAGTGTATTTGTCTGCTTGTACACTGACAGGAAGATGGAATGAACTACCAGAGCGCTCAACAGCGCAATGGTAGTTCATAGTTACATAGTTACATGTAGGTGAGGTTGAAAAAAAGACACAAGTCCATCAAGTCCAACCTATGTGTGATTATGTGTCAGTATTACATTGTATATCCCTGGATGTTGCGGTCATTCAGGTGCTTATCTAATAGTTTATTGAAGCTATCGATGCTCCCAGTTGAGACCACCGTCTATGGAAGGGAATTCCACATCCTTGCCGCTCTTACAGTAAAGAACCCTCTACGTAGTTTAAGGTTAAACCTCTTTTCTTCTAATTTTAATGAGTGGCCACGAGTCTTGTTAAACTCTCTTCTGCAAAAAAGTTTTATTTCTATTGTAGGGTCACCAGTATGGTATTTGTATATTGAAATCATATCCCCTCTCAAGCGTCTCTTCTCCAGAGAGAATAAGTTCAGTGCTCGCAACCTTTCCTCATAGCTAAGATCCTCCAGACCCTTTATTAGCTTTGTTGCCCTTCTTTGTACTCGCTCCATTTCCAGTACATCCTTCCTGAGGACTGGTGCCCAGAACTGGACAACATACTCTAGATGCGACCGGACCAGAGTCTTGTAGAGTGGGAGAATTATCGTTTTATCTCTGGAGTTGATCCCCTTTTTAATGCATGCCAATATTCTGTTTGCTTTGTTAGCAGCAGCTTGGCATTGCATGCCATTGCTGAGCCTATCATCTACTAGGACCCCCAGGTCCTTTTGCATCCTAGATTCCCCTAGAGGTTCTACCCCCCCCCCCCCCCCCCCCCCCCAGTGTATAGATTGCATTCATATTTTTGCCACCCAAATGCATTATTTTACATTTTTCTACATTGAACCTAATTTGCCATGTAGTTGCCCACCTCATTAATTTGTTCAGATCTTCTTGCAAGGTTTCCACATCCTGCGGAGAATTTATTGCCCTGCTTAGCTTAGTATCGTCTGCAAATACAGAGATTGAACTGTTTATCCCATCCTCCAGGTCGTTTATGAACAAATTAAATAGGATTGGTCCCAGCACAGAACCCTGGGGAACCCCACTACCCACCCCTGACCATTCTGAGTACTCCCCATTTATCACCACCCTCTGAACTCGCCCTTGTAGCCAGTTTTCAGTCCATGTACTCACCCTATGGTCCATGCCAACGGACCTTATTTTGTACAGTAAACGTTTATGGGGAACTGTGTCAAATGCTTTTGCAAAATCCAGATACGCCACGTCTACGGGCCTTCCTTTATCTAGACGGCAACTCACCTCCTCATAGAAGGTTAGTATATTGGTTTAGCAAGAACGATTCTTCATGAATCCATGCTGATTACTGCTAATGATACCATTCTCATTACTAAAATCTTGTATATAGTCCCTTATCATCCCCTCCAAGAGTTTACATACTATTGATGTTAGGCTAACTGGTCTGTAATTCCCAGGGATGCATTTTGGGCCCTTTTTATTGTTCATTGAAACTACAAGCCGACAGCCACAAAGGCTTGTTGGTACTTGTAGTTTCCCATTCACAGAGGACTGTGAATGGATGATGTGGCCTGGCGGCCTGTTTTTTGTCGAACAGTGACAGCCGACACCCGGAGAAAATGCCTGACTGCTGTCACTGGGGAGGGGGGGAGGCTGCAGCTGCTGGGACATGTTACATGTTCCACCCTAAATACGGGTGGAACATGTAACATGTTCCAAAAGGTGAACTTATACTTTTGAGACAAAACGTATCCTTTAACTGATGAGGAGCTTTCGCTAAAGTTTGTTTTGTTTAGTGAAAAACTTGCTGCAACTCTTCCACAAATTCCAGAAAATATGGTCCCCCCTGGATTACAACTTTCTTTCCTCCAAATTTTGATAGATCCCTATTATATGTGTGATATACTTCTAAAAATTCTTATACATATATAGCCGTGGCCAAAAGTTTTGAGAATGACACAAATATAAATTTTCACAAAGTCTGCTGCTTCAGTGTTTTTAGATCTTTTTGTCAGATGTTACTATGGTATACTGAAGTATAATTACAAGCATTTCATAAATGTCAAAGGCTTTTATTGACAATTACATTAAGTTTATGCAAAAGAGTCAATATTTGCAGTGTTGACCCTTCTTTTTTAAGACCTCTGTAATTCTCCCTGGCATGCTGTCAATCAACTTCTGGGCCACATCCTGACTGATGGCAGCCTATTCTTGCATAATCAATGCTTGGAGCTTGTCAGAATATGAGGGGGTTTTTTTGTTCACCCGCCTCTTGAGGATTGACCACAAGTTCTCAATGGGATTAAGGTCTGGGGAGTTTGCTGGCCATGGACCCCAATTTTGATGTTTTGTTCCCCAAGCCACTTAGTTCTCACTTTTGCCTTATGGCAAGGTGCTCCATCATGCTGGAAAAGGCATTATTCCTCACCAAACTGTTCTTGGATGGTTGGGAGAAGTTGCTCTCGGAGGATGTTTTTGTACCATTCTTTATCGATGGCTATGTTCTTAGGCAAAATTGTGAGTGAGCCCACTCCCTTGGCTGAGAAGCAACCCCACACATGAATGGTCTCAGGATGCTTTACTGTTGGCATGACACAGAACTTATGGTAGCACTCACCTTTTCTTCTATGTTCAAGGTTTGCCCCAAAAAATCGGAAAGGGGATTCATCAGAGAAAATGACTTTACATCAGTCCTTGGCAGTCCAATCCCTGTACCTTTTGAAAAATATCAGTCTGTCCCAGAAGTTTTTCCTGGAGAGAAGTGGCTTCTTTGCTGCCCTTCTTCACACCAGGCCATCCTCCAAAAGTCTTCTCCTCACTGAGTGTGCAGATGTACTCACACCTGCCTGCTGCCATTCCTGAGCAAGCTCTGCACTGATGGTTGCTGTACTTTCTTGGACACCCTGAAGCCTTCTTCACAAATGCAATGAAAATTTTTTGGGGGATTAAGTTCATTTTCATGGCAAATAAGGACTTTGCAAATAATTGCAATTCATCTAATCACTCTTCATAACATTCTGGAGTATATGCAAATTGCCATCATAAAAACTGAGGCAGCAAACTTTGTGAAAATTAATATTTGTGTCATTCTCAAAACTTTTGACCACGGCTGTATATATCAAATCTTCCCATCTTGGTATTTCTTTCTAACCTCCCCCTCCCCTTTGTTGATTTCTACTTCATCTTTGTACAAATATTTATATATATTATACAAATTATTATTTATATGAATGTTACTTTATTTCCTTATACTTTACTATTTTGCCTTTCTTACGACATGTATACAATGTTGTCATTTTTTTCTTCTATATTTTATAACTTATAAAAAGAAAAAAAAAAGAAAATGAACCATAGAAACTGATTGGTTGCCATGCACAGCTGCTTCAGATTCTGCCTTCTCCAGTTTACTACAATCCACCCATTGTATCTTTCTCTCCATTCAGAAGTAGTACAGGAGCTGGTTTTTCTGACTGATAACTGTGATAACCTTTCCCAGTGTTCATGTGATTGGGAGCATGCGATGGAGCGCACTTCTAGCACAAACTCTGGTGTGCATTAAGGCAATGCCTTATAAGAAGACCCACCTCTGTGATGCTGCATAAATGTGTAACACCGGCGTTACTGGGCTTGAGACACATTTTCATATCTTTGTAAAGATCACTGGGGGAGAGTTACTAAAACTGGAGCACTCATAATCTGGTACAGCTGCATTGTAGCCAATCCGCTTCTTACTTCAGTTTGTTCAATTATGCTTTGACAATAAAACCTGGAAGCTGATTGGTTCTCTGCAGAGCTGCACCAGATTTTGTACTTTCCAGTTGTAGTAAATCCTCCCCACTGTATTAAAGACTTTAAATTCATTTGAATGTAGGCTAAAGTGGGCACTGCCTGGTTACTTGCCACCAACTTTCATGACATGACCATCAGGAAGCAAAACTGAGACCACTGCCTACCATTAATTAGATCATGTAATTCTGTGAGTTTTATAGCACAAAGAGAAGAATATGGTTATGTTGCATTTTCTTACATCCATGTCTAAATATACAAAGCAGTCATTTCTGACCAGTAATAACACGGTAGTAGTGATTTGTATCTAATTACCATTGATAGCCATTGTGTATTGTGATTTCAGTGTGTCAGGGTGCCACGGGGGATGTAGATGGAGCACAGGAGGTGTTCAGAGAAGTTCAGAAGCTTTTCAAGAGAAAAAACAATCAGATTGAACAGTTTTCAGTAAAAAAGGTTTGTATGTAACACCATAGATACAGCAAGCTACTGAATAAAAAACATCTTACTGATAAATAACAAGTGGGGTTAGTTTTCCCTAAATATTGGCCACATGAAGTAATGTAGTATTGATCTATGTATGCCAATCCTCAATGGTGGGGGCTTAGGGGAAAGCCATTTCAAAGCTATGATTTTTCCTGCTGTAAATAAAAAAAGTCTAGAAATAGGCACTATAAACTCTGGCAGAAATGCTCCTGGTACAAGTATGAGTTATTTTTCATTAAAATTCAAATTTCCCATGGTACTCTGTTAAGCAGTATTTTGTTTTCTTGTCTTGTGTATTGTGAAGGTCACCACAGACTTCAGAATAGGTAGGGATTGGCAGGTCTTCTATTTATGATTTGTGGATTTTCTCTAAGGTTAGACTATTGTAGAATGTTAACAAAAGTATTTGACAGCTGAAGGCTAGATTTAAAAGAACGTGTCAGCATATTTAAAGTACACTCCAGCCACCCAAGAGTTAACTGTGAGGGATTGCAGACAGGAAACACTGGCATTTTCCCCCCTTAAATTGTTACTAAACCCAGGACCCTGCATTCACTATATCTGGTCTCCTACAGTACACAGAACATTGAAATGCAATTATTTTAGTAAATATAAACTGCTAAATACCTCTTCTCATCAGCAGTATATAACGGTCTTGTGACTTCTATCACTACCTGGTTAAAGCTTGTAGGAAGAGTTTTCATACTGCACTGGCTATCCTATCAGGATGCAGGACCCCTAGCCCTCTGTCTGGACAGTGCTGATTGGCCCTATTCTGATCACATGCACCCCCCAAAAAAAACTCCCTAGCATTACACACCAAACTCAGCATGTGCAGCCTAACTCCAGTAATTCTGTCTAATCCGGACATGTTTTGGGGGCAAGGCAAGAAGGGGGGGGGGGGATCTGTGCATACAGGACCAAACAGCCTTTTTACACAATGCAGAGGATTAACCCCTTAGGTTCTACAGTGAGTATTACAAGCATGCTTTACTGCAAATACAGACTGATTTCACTGTTGTGGGTTTAGTAACACTTTAAAGCTTCTCTCCTAAAGTGGGTACAGATTTCTTAAGCTAATCATTTTTTGTAAATCCATTGTAAAGTTTCTTATCAGGAGGTGCTGCCAGTAACAGCACTTCCTGTTGCTGGCTGACATTTGCTATGCCACTACCTCATAATTGGAATCAATGTCATTACCTGTCCTGTGCATTCCTTAAGTTTACTGTTGGGTTGCCTATCAGGTCTATAAGATAGACAGCCCAAGAGATAACTGAAGGAGCTCATATGGCAGGCTGAAATCACTGCTGCTAATTATGAAACAGTGGCTTAATGTTATCAGTGCTGTTACTGGCAGGGTGGCTCTTTTGGGTTGGAGATCACATTGGACTGACTCGCTCAGTTGAGGGTCTGTGACTGGGTGATGGTTGGGGCAGGTAGGGAGAGTTTCCGGTGATTCCAGCCCAATTGAACAGAAGAGTGGCAGTGAGCCCTTTTTGGAGGGCTTGGGCTGCTACCTCTGGGTACGGCCTTAAAGGTCGTTACTGCATCTATTTGTAAGGGTAGGTGTGGTGCTACACACTGCCCTTGAAAGAGGAAACTATAACCAATTTGATTACGGTGTCATGGACACAGCAGTTTGGGATATATCCCCACTCAACATTAGCACACAGCAACAGCTCTGAAGAAGGGGGAGTCTCTGTTCCCCCGAAACGCGTTGGCTGGACCATTTGTTTCTTTCAATAAAGCGACTATAAGTTCACCTTCAAACTGCTTCTCATTGGATATCTGGTGCTTCTTTCACCTACTGTTACTGGCAGGGTGTCCAGGTAAGAAACAGATTTGCATCAATGATTTTCTTACAAATACTGTATACAGTGAGGCATGATATAAAACATACTGAGAGATAGATTTTGGGTTTACATTCACTTTAAAATGTAACCCCTTAACACATAACATGAAACTAATCTTCAATATTAACCCCTCGGTTCTAGCTCTAACCTTACCTTCTGACCCTAAGCTTGCATTCACACTTAGCATTTCGTAAATGCACACAAAATCGTGCAATTTTGCATGGGTTTGTGAAATGCACATCACCATTTATTAATAGCAGCGCAAGGATGGGAAATAAGACTCACGACAGCCATCTTTATCATGCCAGCGATAGCCAGGCTGTCATGAGGCAACAATGAACAAATGAGATGGTATTATTACCTTGGGAATACCTCTGAAAAACATCTAATAAGACCACTGGGATACACACCTTTTCAACTGTTATACCCCTTTGGTGCCATCTCCCATGGGCCGGTAGGCACATATCTATATCCGGAGCTCGATAGCATACGTATATACTATCTACATCACTTTTTGTTTTATTACAATTTTGCAAGTGTGAGCTGCACAGACACATTGAAGTCACATTTAATATTTGCTTGCTTGCTTGTATGTTTTTTGAAGAAGCGGAAGTCTGCAAAACACATTCCTAGAACAAGTATGCACATGAAAAATATATGTAACCATGTGACTGCAAAGTTTGTATGCTATTATACACCCATCCAGGGTGCTTTTTTACCTAGCTTATTTTTATCTACGTATTAAATAAAATTTACCTTTTGGCATTTCATGTTCTTTGAGGCATATGTAAAGTCCCACACTACTATGCAGTACCCTTTCTCTTTTCCATAAAAATCTTGTCTTTATTAGTTACTCCACAATACACAAAACCTTAGTAAAACAAGTTGACGTGTTTCAACCTAGTTGGCTTTAGTCATAAAGTCGTTTTTGTTATGACTAAGGCTGACTAGGCTGAAACGCATCAACTTGCTGTACTAAGGTTTTATGCATTGTGAAGTAACTAATAGACAAGATTTTTATGAGCATAATATGGAGCACACCAAACATGCGATTGTGGATCGTGCACTCCATTGCTTAGAGGGATTTCTTTCATCTCTTGAGTTGTAGCACCGGACTGAATAGTATACATACCTTATGTAAGTATACTATATAGGGATGCACCGATACCATTTTTTTAACACCGAGTTACGAGTACCAATACTTTTTTGCAGGTACTCGCCGATACCAATTACCGATACCTATCGCCTAGGAAAAGGGGTGGTTTGGGAGGTGGCGGGGGCTTGTTGTTATTTGGGAGTTGGGTGACGGCAGGGTGGGGTGGGGTAAGTGAGGGTAAGGTAGATGAGGATGGGATGAAATAGGGATTGTGGGGTGGGAGAGTTTAGATGGGAAAAGGCTGTGATCGCCGGGGGGGGGGGGGGTAGAGGATGGGGATAGGAGGGTTATTGGGAGACATGGGGGCAGGGGTGACAGCTGGTAGACGGAAGGAGGAGGCAACAAGCAGAAGAGACTGCAGGCATGGTACAGGAGACAGCCAGAGAGAGACTGCAGGCATGGTACAGGAGACAGCCAGAGGCTGCAGGCGTGGTACAGGAGACAGTCAAGAACTGCAGGCGTGGTACAGGAGACAGCCAGGGACTGCAGGCGTGGTACAGGAGACAGCCAGAGACTGCAGGCATGGTACAGGGGACAGCCAGAGACTGCAGGCATGGTACAGGGGACAGCCAGAGACTGCAGGCATGGTACAGGAGACAGCCAGAG
Source organism: Aquarana catesbeiana (assembly GCF_042186555.1). Taxonomy (NCBI): domain Eukaryota; kingdom Metazoa; phylum Chordata; class Amphibia; order Anura; family Ranidae; genus Aquarana; species Aquarana catesbeiana. The sequence continues at coordinate 477,198,090 of NC_133328.1, forward strand.
ACTGCAGGCATGGTACAGGAGACAGCCAGAGACTGCAGGCATGGTACAGGAGACAGTCAGGGACTGAAGGAATGGTGCAGGAGACAGTCAGGCACTGAAGGCATGGTATAGGTAGAGAGCCCTGCTACTCAGTACAACAGGATACCGCCCATACAGTGTCTTCATACAGAGCCCCCCTGTTCTCTGCCTCAGCATCCAGCCAGGGAGAGCCTGGATCCAGTGCTCTGTGTGGCCGGAAATCAGAGCTGGAGGAGGGAGGTGTGCAGCAAGGAGACAAGGCTTGTGGGCTGTTAGAATGGGCTGGCTTGCACCTAGCGATGCCACTGGGAGGAGGAGGTGGGGAAGGCACTGTCCGGAGGGGAGGAGGAGGTCCGCTCCCAAGCGATGTCACTTCTGGTATTGGTTTCCGGTATCGGAGCATTTTCGCGAGTACCGATACTCGCAAATATGGCTAATATCAGCGCCGATACCAGTATCGGTGCATCCCTAATACTATACTATAGCAGTGATGGCGAACCCTGGCACCCCAGATGTTTTGGAACTACATTTCCCATGATGTTCATGCACTCTGCAGTGTAGGTGAGCATCATAGGAAATGTAGTTCCAAAACATCTGGGGTGCCAAGGTTCGCCATCACTGTACTATACTATAGTATAGTGTACTATAGTGCTGGGGCTGTCAAAAAAAATAGTTCAATGGCAATATCTTGTCACTGAAAACTACATTTTCTAGGAAACACAACCATAAGGCCTTATGCACATCCAACGTAAGTTGCAGGTATATTTCCACACCTCGGGAGAGACAGCTTTGGCATACAGCCTCCCATGGTAATAAATGGCTGTAAGCTAACTGCACTTGTGTAAATGCACTTATGGGCGAAACTCCCTGAATGCAGCTTGTGTGTGTCCAGGAACTTGTGCCTGTGTCCATGTTTATGCAAGAGTGGCAAATACCAAGGTACAGCTAGTGTACAGCCATTAATTACTATTGGTGGTCGTACACTGCAGCTGTGTTTCCTGGGCATTCAATTTATGTTGGATGCCCAAAAGTGTCTGTGCGCATGATGGGTACATTGAATACTAGTATGTCCTTAATTAAATGTTTTTTTTTTTTATTAATAACAGGGTGACAGATTTAGAAAACAAGCTCCCACCAAGCAGCTGTGTATCTTGGCTGCCATTGAGGTGCTGTACCTTTGGAAAGCTCTGCCCAACTGTTCTCTGTCTAATCTCCAGCACATGAGCCAAGGTATTGCTTTTATTGTATTCTAGGATCTGTTTGCAATTGAATAACCATAAAAAGAAAAAAAAAAACATTAGGGCCCAAAAGCAGCTAGTACTATACTCCAATACACAGTACCACAAATTGATATACAAGAGTGCTAGCATGTGTGTCCATAGGCTGCACACCGTAGAGTGGGAGGGCGGAGTCTGGACACGTGGGTTAACTTGCATGGTGTCACTGGTGGAAAGTTTGGAGAGAAGCCTGGTAGCTGTGTGCTGAGTTAGGTTTGAAGCTCTGAGTGCTGAGTAGAAGAGCTGCAGAACAGCCTGAAATTCCAGAGCAAGCAGACCTGTGGCTAGTTCCACAGTAAAAAGCCAACGTGAGGACCATTTCAGGAACTCGATAAAAGAAAATCAAAAATGTGGTTGTTTTGGCTAGATTAGTGCCTCAGGCTTAACCGCGTCAAAAAAATCTCAAGGGTCTCAGTATAATAGGGGTTCAACAGATTGATCGAGCAGTAGAAGTTGTTGAAGAAACAAAGTCCAGTAGAATCAAAGTTGGCAACTTTGTATGTGTATGTAAGCCGGCATGCAGTGAGCTGATTGCCCTGTGTGGAGTATATTGAGCGCAGTTTGACCACTCTTTATTGGGGGTCATTCTATTCTGGTAAGCCCCCGCCTGCTGCACTAGGGTGGTGTGTAGTGTTGCTGTGCTGAGATCTGTAGGCTTTTGGGATCCACACCTGTTTTCTGCTGCATTCTTTGAAGATCACATCTTTCCCTTGGCTCTACATTGGGACTTGCATGCTTATTTTATTTGATGTCTGTTTTTTTTTAATATTATTTAATATACTATTTGAACAATTTAATTAGGTTGACAGTGGATCACATGTTTCCACACACATGTATCTATTTATATTTGTTTAGTATTTATAAATGTATGAATGTTCATTTCTTAGCACTGCAGTCTTGTATATCAATTGAATAACCCTATTCGGAGGTCATCCCTACCCTATAAATAATCATATAGCATGTATTTGCTATTTTGTTACTTATGCTAAATTGATCTCTGCAGACAGTTATGATCCCTCCAATAACGCCCTCCTTTGTTTGTATGCCTATATTCTGTATGAACAATAGCTTGCCATGAGGTGCTGGATCCCTCTGCTGTTGGATTAAGGAATTTGCTCCTTGGTGCCATCCATAAATGTCTGGGAAATGCTGAAGATGCCATTCAGGTGAGACCTCAAACAAGATAATTGGTAGTAGACAATGAAAACATTTTATTATATTGTGTTTTTTTTCATCCAGAATAAAACCTCTCCCATGATTCTGACACTTCTACATAATATACAGTTTATATAGTAGCTGTTAAGCTCTTATTTACAGTGGAGCCATAATGCTGGCCATCCACCAACAATCAATAGCCAATTTGAACCTTCCAAATGATTATTCACTCAGAGGCATGGGTTGGCCAACTTCAACTGTATTTTCTGCCATGACCGATCCATCCTTGTTGAATAAAATGGTACTATCCAGCAATATGGTAACATTCTGAAATTATAGCAAAACATTACTCTGCATAGCAATCACATTCTTTGGACCTGATGTTTGGCATTACTTAAAGTGGTTGCAAATCTCAGACATGAAATATGAGCTAAACATATCCCCGTATAGTGTGTGCTTGCCTCAATACAGAGCATGAAGCGCCCTCTCTGTCCCCTGCCTTGTTCCTCTGCTGAGTGCCGAGTTTTCCTAACACCAGGAGAAAAATGGTGACGGGTGGGCACAACCTGTGATTGACAGCCTCAACTCTGTATCTGTATGCTGTGTGAGGGGGGTGTGTCCCTTTCCTCTAATCAGCTCTCAGCGCTGTCCTCACTGATGTAACTTCAGCTCTCCACCCCCTGATTTTCAGAGCTGAAAGATTGTGTGTAAATTTTGCACTTTGAATGGATTTAGGGGAAAGACTGGTGTAATTACACAGGTAAAACTTATATAGGAGGATTTGTTAAATCTCTGTATCACCTGAGGCCAGTTCCTTCACTGGGTATAGGTAAGGGTTTGCAATCACTTTACTTATTCTCTAAATCACACATGCAGTATTTAGCATTTTGTGTATATATAAAGTAACTGGTTTATCTCATCTTTTAGAGTTAAAACCCTAGGTCTAGTTTAAAAAAAATGCACAAGGGATATGACTTACCATCAGTGTGATGTGTCCCTTGTGCTGCTGTGCCCGCAATCTTCTGGTGTGGCAAGGGTTAACCGAACTAAAGGAGTTGTGACAGTAACTCATCAAGAGTACTCGACTTTGCCCGCCCTTTCCACCCAACTCCTCCATTCATAGAAGCCGCACTATAGCTCCTATGTCTAAAATGTGACATATGAATGGAGGGAATGAGCATGTTTCATTCATAGAAGTTTTTTTTTTTTGTTTGTTTTTTTTAAAGTAAAATTAGACTTTTTTAATGAATAAAGGCAAAACTTTTTTGTTCGTTTTGGACAGTGGAGAGAGATTAGAACACATCAGTTTTTATTGCTGTCCTGTTTACCGTTATCTTCACAAGTGCAAGTAAAAGAAAATCACACATTTTGGGTTGTCCCCAGAAAAGAAATAGAGGGGATATCTTCCAATGGGAACACTAGTTCTGGTGACCTGGGGGCCCCAAAGGATTCCCCTAATTTGGAGGGATTTCCTCTCACTTCCTGTTAGGCTATGGGACAAGAAGTGAAGGGAAATCTCTACAATGGGACACAGATGGCAAAAAAATAAATGACAGGGTTATAACCCTTCCTTGCTCCATCCAAAATGACAAAAAGTTTTGCCTGTAGTTCTTTGTTTTCCTTTATAGTATTGGTAAAGTTAAATGAAGTTTAATAACTGACAAGCTTTTGTCTGTGCTTTTCAAGCATCGTTTTAGTTTTACATGTGTGCAATAAAAAAAATTCTCATTCAGTTCTTCCAGCGTGCTGTGAAAGATGAACTGGGGCGACAGCAGAACCTCTACATACAGCCGTATGCCTGCTATGAACTGGGCTGCATTTTGTTGGAGAATCCAGAGGTACACATAACTTTTTTTTGTTATAACTTTTTTTTGTTATTACTTTTGCTTATTGGTGAACTCCAGGCAAAAAAAAACTAAATGTGTTTATGGTTATAAAAAAAAAAAGAGAGATGGTTTTAAATGAAGCTAGTGTGTGTAGCTTAGTTGTACTTTGTATCAGCATCTGCACAGCTGATGGATCTCTGACCTGAATTAACAGAAATTTGAAGGTATTTGGTGGTTTGCCTGGAATTCATCTTTGAGGCTGGGTTCACAATTGTACGTCAAATGCTCCAACATTGGGAGCTCATGTCGCATGACGTGTGAAAATTAATGTTTCCCTATGAGAGCCGTCCTAACTGGTCCGACACAAGTCGGTCTGACTTTGAAAATGCTCCCTGCACTACTTTGGTCCGACTTTGATCCTATTTCAGCCCATTGAATATCACTAAAGTCGGATTGCAGTTTTAACTGATCCAACTTTGGCATACGACTTGTGCTCTGATGATCTTGAAGGGGAACCCCATGCCCAGATCCCGGCACTGCACCCTATGTAAATGAGTATCGGGTACATTGTACCCTTACCTATTCACTTAAAAAAAAAAGTGTCAAAAATAAAACAGTAAACTGGTTTTTAAAGGCAGCTCCAGCGTCTCTTCCAATTTCTTCTCCCCTCTCCAGCTCTCCAGCTCTTCTGCCTCATCCGCTGATGTCTTCTGCCTCTGCCGGTTCTTCTCCCCTCTCCAGTTCTTCTCCGCTGATGTCTTGTAGTCCTCTCTGGTTCTTCTCCCTCTGTCCGCTGTCTTCTGCCTCTGCCGGGTCTTGTCCGCTGTCTTCTCGCTCTTTTGCTGGGTCTTCTCAGCTGTCTTTTCCCTCTGTTTTTCTTCCAATGTTGACTCAACGCTCTCTCCCGCACTAATGCTGGGTGCGCGGTGTGCCACTACTTATATTTCAACTACTTATATTGGCATGGGGCAACGTCATTCAGAGGCCCCACCCCTTATGACATCACCACCGGGGCGTGATGGCCGGTGACGAAATAAGGGAGCAGAAGACAGAGGGAGAAGAACCAGAGAGGGCTAGAACAGGTCAGCGGAGAAGAACCGTCAGAAGATGTCAGCGGAGGAGGCAGAAGAGCCAGGGAGGGGAGAAGAGATCGGAAGTGACGTCAGAACTGCCTTAATAAATTACTTTACTGCGTTTTAATTTTTTACACTTTTATTTTAGGTGAATGGGTAGGGGTACAATGTACCCGATACTCATTCACATAGGGTGGGGGGATCTGTGAGCCTCCTTGTTAAAGGGGGCTTCTAGATTCCAATAAGCCCCTCGCCCGCAGACCCCGACAACCAATGGCCAGGGTTATCGGGAAGAGGCCCCCTTCTCCATCAACATAGGTACAAGGGTCCGGTATGGATTTTGGGGAGACCCCACAGTGTTTTTTTGGCATGGGGGTTCCCCTTAAAACCCATGCCAGACCAAAGGGCCTGGTATGGTCTTGGAGGGGGAACCTATGCTGTGTTGTTTTTTTTTTTTTTTTTTTTTCTTTATTTGCCATGGAGTTCATCCTAAAGATTCATACCAGATACAAAGGGCCTGCATTGTCTGGATCCCCGTTAAAGTCGGACGGATGTCGGACTTCAAGTCACAGGGCTAAGTCACATCCACAGTCGTACGACAGTCGTGTCGTACCAGTGTGAACCCAGCCTAAGTCCTTTTTTTTTTTTTTTTTTTTTTTTTTTACCTTCCATACACTATTGAAATGTGTGAAATGTGTAATTACCTAAAATGAACACTGACACATAGTAATTGGATTTAAATTGTCTTGTTAAAAACAGGTAGCCTTAACATTGTCCCTCTGAGGAAGTACAGCTAAATTGAATATTAAGGGACCCCAGGAAGTGGTATTCAGGTACATTGGGTTATTCTGCTGCCTTTAAGAGGCTGATAAAAGAACTGCCTAATATAACCCCTCCCACTCCCATCATGCCTCAGTTTTTTGCTAGTTTCCTGGAAGAACAGATGTCCTCCGAGAGAAGCGAAAACTTTTGTATTCTTTTTATCAGGTTTTTTCTTTATTTCCCCATAATCAAGACATTTTCTCCCTTCTCCTTGATCTGCTTCACCACACCCTCCTGAGGAGATTTCTCTTCATTGTCTGGATGTGGTATGTGCAGTTCGAGTCTGTCTCTCATTTACACCTCCCATAGATGGTATGGCTCTCTGCTTGTCATTCCCCTAGGACCCCTTCCACTGTCACCAGGTGGATTCGCCAGCTCATCGTTCAATCATATAGACACCTTTCCCTGTGAAAGCGCTCTACACCTGATCAGCTAGTGTTTGTTGGGCTTTTCTGCATCAGATACACTATATTACCAAAAGTATTGCAACACCTGCCTTTACACCCACATGCACTTTAATGGCATTCCAGTCTTAGTCTGTAGGGTTCAATGTTGAGTTGACCCACCCTTTGCAGCTATAACAGAGCTGAGGTTGAGGTCAGGACTCTGTGCAGGCCAGTAAGGTTCCTCCACCCCAAACTCGCTCAGCCATGTCTTTATGGACCTTGCTTTGTGCACTTCTAAAAAAGGAAGAAATCAAAACTACAATTTAAAATAAATTCAATCAAAAAGTAGTCTTTCAAACTTCAGCAGGACTAAAGATTTTACATAGAAGTGTGATAGTCTATAAATCCAGCTACAGCCAGAATTCAAACACAGTCTTTTGCATATAGCAGTTCATAAGTGATTCAACAGCTGTTTAAAACGTTCGACCATCGATACATCTAGTGCTTAAGCTCCCTCTAGGAATTGCACTTACCAGAAACAAGATCAATCAAAGCCTCATAGTGTATGTAAGGTGGCTACGATCGCTGCCAAACGAACATCCGTCCAATCCACAGTGAACGATCAGCAGATATGAAGACCAACACTCACGTCCTCTGATTCACCAGGATCCGGTCAGCTGAGAGCTATCCATAATACATTTAAGAGAAATGTCTGATTGAATTTTCAGGAAGTCAGCTCTGTGACCGGATCCTGGTGAATCAGAGGACGTGAGTGTTGGTCTTCATATCTGCTGATCGTTCACTGTGGATTGGACGGATGTTCGTTTGGCAGCGATCGTAGCCACCTTACATACACTATGAGGCTTTGATTGATCTTGTTTCTGGTAAGTGCAATTCCTAGAGGGAGCTTAAGCACTAGATGTATCGATGGTCGAACGTTTTAAACAGCTGTTGAATCACTTATGAACTGCTATATGCAAAAGACTGTGTTTGAATTCTGGCTGTAGCTGGATTTATAGACTATCAAGCTTCTATGTAAAATCTTTAGCCCTGCTGAAGTTTGAAAGACTACTTTTTGATTGAATTTATTTTAAATTGTAGTTTTGATTTCTTCCTTTTTTAGAAGTGCACAAAGCAAGGTCCATAAAGACATGGCTGAGCGAGTTTGGGGTGGAGGAACCTTACTGGCCTGCACAGAGTCCTGACCTTAACCTCAGCTCTGTTATACCTGCAAAGGGTGGGTCAACTCAACATTGAACCCTACAGACTAAGACTGGAATGCCATTAAAGTGCATGTGGGTGTAAAGGCAGGTGTTGCAATACTTTTGGTAATATAGTGTATCTGATGCAGAAAAGCTTCTATGTAAAATCTTTAGCGCTGCTGAAGTTTGAAAGCCTACTTTTTGATTTGAATTTATTTTACACTGTAGTTTTGATTGCTTCCTTTTTTAGAAATGTTTTTTACACTATAGCAGCTGCTTTTCTATTTCATAAGTTTATTTTCCTAAGCGCCGGATAAGTGATCTTTTTTGAGAACTTCTGTGTTGATGCTTTGTGCACTGGTCCAAATCATTTGGTGGAGGGGGGATTCTGGTGTAGGGCCATTTTTCAGGGGTTTGACTTGGCCCCTTAGTTCCAGTGAAGGGAACTCTTAAGGCGTCAGCATGCCAAGTCATTTTGGACAATTTCATGCTCCCAACTTTGTGGGAACAGTTTGGGGATGGCCCCTTCCTGTTCATACATGAGCACAAGCAAGGTCCATAAAGACATGGATGAGCGAGTTTGGGGTGGAGAAACTTGACTGGCCTGCACAGAGTCCTGACCTCAACCCGATAGAACACCTTTGGGATGAATTAGAGCGGAGACCACGAGCCAGGCCTTCTCATCCACATCAGTGCCTGACCTCACAAATGCGCTTCTGGAAGAATGGTCAAACATTCCCATAAACACACTCCTAAACCTTGTGGACAGCCTTCTCAGAAGAGTTGAACCCTATGGACAGGGATGCCATTAAAGTTAATGTGCGTGTAAAGACAGGTGTCCCAATACGTTTGGCAATATAGTGTATTTGTTTCTCACATTTGCAAGGCTGCCACCTGGTCTTATGTTCTCACATTCCTTAAGTTTTTTTGGTTGGATATTCAGGCCTCAGCTGATTGGAGCTTCAGTTGTAAGTTTCTTTAGGCAGCTCTTTTGAGAAAGAGAAAAACTCACCCAAGCTCTACCGCTATATATTATAGTTAGTGTGTAGAGTAGTCGGTGCTCTGGCTAAATAAGCTCACAAAAAATCCATAAAAAGTACAGGCTGGCAACTCGACAGATTCTCCATAGAAAATATTTATTTAAGCAATACAGCAATAGCATCATCCAAAAATACTAACTCGTTTCGGCCTTAGGCCTTCATCAGAAGAATTTTTTGAGCCACCTCTGTTCACCCCTTGGTTTTTGTGGGCCTGTTAGCCTTTGTTTGCTGTGTTGCCCACCCCTCAGTTGAACTTCTTTTGGAAGCCCCAATGTACCTGAATACTTCTTCCGGTATCCATTAAAGTGGTTGTAAAGGCTAAAGGTTTTTTATTACCTTAACGTATTCTCTGCATTACGGTAAAAAAAATTTCCATAGTCGGCTTTCCACCTGCCCCCTTCCCCAATGCTTACATGGATCCTATCTTGATCCGGCACTGTGCCCAAGACCAGCAGCACTGCTCTCCCTCTCTGCTCACAGGACTCCTGCTGCTGTCAATTAAATCCTATGAGGAGGGAGCAGAGGGTGGGGCTGAGCTTCACTGTGTGTGTCTATAGTTGCACACAGCCCGGCTGAGCCTGCACGAGTGCCCCCATTCTAAGCGGCTTGCTCTGGGGCACTCAGAAGGGAGGAGCACTGGCGGGACCCCAGAAAAGGAGGCTCAAGGCCACTCTGTGCAAAACCATTGCACAGAGCAGGTAAGTATGACGCCTTTATTATTTTAAGAAAAATAAAATGAACCTGTACAACTGCTTTAATGTATGATTAAGAAAATAGGATTTTTGAATTCCTGTTAAATCCTTTTTTTTGATGTACATTAAAGGGACACCGGTCCTCCCCCCCCCCCCCCCCCCCCTGTTCTTATGATTCGTTTCTGCTTTGTTACTAAACTGATTCATGATGGGAGTGGAAGGGTTTATACTAGACTGTCCTTACAGCTTTTGTTTGCCAATGTCCTGAAGGCAGTAGCATAACCCGATGTACCTGAATTCATCCTGTTTCCTTAGTGTACTGCAAAACAAAGGATTTTTATGGTAAATCAAAAATCCAGTTTTTTACATCCGGGTAGAGAGATGTGAAACGTACCTATATTTTGTTAGCTGGTTTGCAGGAACTAAGCTATACTAATCATGGAGCAAAACGTATGGGTTAGTAAAACTTAAAAATAACCTTATTCTTTTAGGCCAGGGGTCTCAAACTGGTGGCCCTCCAGCTGTTGTGAAACTACAAGTCCCATCATGCCTCTGTCTGTGGGAGTCAAGTTTGTAACTGTCAGCCTTGCAATGCCTCATGGGACTTGTAGTTTGGCAACAGCTGGAGGGCCGCCAGTTTGAGACCCCTGTTTTAGGCCAAGGTAGGTATGCCCTGTGGACTTCACTGCATCTGAGCACGACAAACTAAAAATGCGAATTAATTCATTTTTCAAAATTCAAAGCAAACCCACCCATCCATCCGTGTCTCCATGCTTTATTTTGCTAAGAAATCACTTTGAAATATACCCCCCTAGCAATTCTGGTCTTTGCCATCTTGAGTAAGAGCTGATGAATCATGTAGCATTTACTTCCTGGAATTCATCTGCCCTTGCCTCAAGCATGCAGGCAGGAGGGTGTGCTTAGCTGAGAAAACCCCTCTTCCCCTCTTGAAGACTCCTGGGATGTATGACATCATTTTTCTAGGCATGGAAACCAGGAAGTAACTGAAGAAATGTAAATGTTTAACACAAGTAAATTCGATCTACTTTCCTATCTATTTATGAATTCTAGCAGCATAAGGATTAAAAAAAGTCACTGTTGATTGAGAGGGAAGTTCCACTTTAAAGAAGAATTTCATTTACTAAAGGAAGTTCTGCTGATTGTCCTCCGTCCCCCTAATCTGTGTGGAAGTTTGGTCCCCCGCCTCACGGCCTGCAAACTTCTGGGACATGTCTCAGGTCCCAGGAGGCTGCCCGATCGTTCAGAAAGTGCAGTGCAGCTTGGGCATTCCATTCGTAGTGGGGTGCTTGCAGTGATGACGCAGGGAGTCACAGCTGGCTTCCCACAGTTAATATTGCCAGTCTTTGGGTCTCCGACACTGCCAAGAACCGGCCCAGGTGAAGAACGAGCTGGATCCTTGGGCTGGTAAGTCTTCTTTTTTTTTTTTTTTTTTTTTTTTATTACAGTATTTGTAGCTGCTGACTTTTTTTTTTTTAGTAACTGAAGTTCCTCTATGTCTAGTACGCTCATGGTCCTCAGATAGTTAAGACATATGATGAATCGTAATTTGTGTCATTTATGTGAGGGTGATTTTAATGTGTTTTTTTTCCCCCAGACTGTTGCAAAAGGGAAAACTCTGCTTTTTCAAGCCAAGGTAATATCCATGGTCTTCCAGCCTTGTACAGGACTTGGACAGTTGTAAGATTGTACAGTGCACAAACTAACCATCTTTGCCTATATCTCCCTTTGTGTTTTGTGCTGGTTGCAGGAGGACTTCACAGGTTACGACTTTGAGAACAGACTGCATGTACGGATTCACGCAGCCTTAGCTTCTCTCAGGGAGGTGGTCCCTCAGTGACAGCAAGGAGGACAAGATTCTTCTATCCCACACAACTTTCTGCACTTACAACACACAGAAGAGTATCACAATGGCTGACTGTGGATGATACGGGTGACCGAGTATGTTCTCTGAACGCCAGCTGTGCTGATATTTAGACACAATTCACAGTTGCAGTAAAGCTGAACTGACACAGAACTATGGCATTTTTAACTAATCTGCAAGTCAAAACTCCACCCTGACACCAGTACAGGAGAATACTTTGCTACAATGGTGAATTTTCCTCAGAATTGTTGTTGTGACTTGTGCAAAGTCTGTCCATCCTGTGTATTAGGCACAAGCTGTAGTTCCACTTACTGCAGCTAAATAGTTGGCCTTGTGTTATCTTTTCTTTCTGTTGGGGTTGTACAGATCATGCAGTCATTAAGGAGATAGCTGCGTTAACATTGTGAACTATACATGTCAGTAAGTTGAACTGCTGTGCAGCAAGACCTATTTCTTGAAGGAACAATGTAGTCTGTTGCTGTTCTTCTCTCTACCTTTCTATTTAAAATCAGTGGGGCTTAGTTTCTATATAACCTTCGCTAAAGCAGACCTGTCATTAAAGTTGACCAGCCAGTACTACAGTAGCTAGTCTACTTATCCATGGTCAGATTCTGATCCAAGCATTGACTGAATTTCAGGTAGGCTGTGACCTGTTGTGGAGGTTTGTGGAGGTGTATTGGCACTCTATGTAATGTTCATAACTACATTAGACCTCCTCCTCAGCTGCTTTCTCAGCACCTTACATGACTACAGTCCAGATGCTGTATGACCTACACATGATGGGGGTGTAGATTTAGCTTGGACACCTTCCCATAGAAAATGTACATCAAAAATAGTATTGTCTGAGGTACTTTTTTGACACCATCAGACATAGTGGTAAATGGCAGCTTTCCTGTGCTCTTTTGTTTAAAGATTTAGAAAAATATGCGCCTGTGAATAGGAGCATTTATTTTTGCACAAGTGTGCTTTTAGCTTTGCTTAAAGTTTTTAAAACTCCATTCAAAACGTAGTTTGGATAGAGTGGGGCGGGGGAAGGGGGGAGTTAGAACATCTGTAAGTATTTGCAGGGTATTTTTTGAGGGATATCAGACCATAAATGGTGAGATTTTCCATCACTTTCTAGGCTTTCTGTTGAAAATGTGTCAGAACAGGAAGTGAGGGGAAAATCTCATCGGCAGGACACAAGCAGCAAGACAAACCCTTTTTCTAGTAAAGTAAGGAAGGTTTAACGTGCTGTCAGGATTATATGGTTGCATGAACCTACACAAGGGAGATCTCTCCTCATTTCCTATCCAGGGAATAGGTATCACATAGAACAGGAAGCAAAGTGAAATCTCCCCTAGGGATTTAAACTCTTCTCAGAAGGGCACATTTAGCATTTAAACCCCAATGGACTCTAACCCTTCCTCATTTTCCTGCTTTCTCTTACATAGTTACAAAGTCAGAATGAAACAAAAAAAGACCATCTAATTTGACCAATAAAAATAAATAGAAAACTTCCATATACACAACCCTATACTCACAGCTGATCTAGAGGAAGGCAAAACAAATGACTATGGTCCAATTTGTTCCAGCAGGATAAAATAATTCCTTCTGTCCTGAGTTGGGTTTTAATATGAGTTTAACAGAAAAGGAAGAGAGACGATCAGAAGCAGAGTATTTTGTTCATTACGGGGCTTGAAGACACCTGGCTTTTATTGTACAACTGCTAAGAGGGCCGAGTAAAGCACACATAACACAAAGTGATGTACATTGTCCTCACCGCACACGCTACGCCGTTGTGGCATATGGCTTGCCATGTCGCGTAGTAGGCCATTTAGCTGTATACCACTCTGTTCATCAAACCTATAATAGGAAAGATCGTAAAGAAGCAATGAGAATGCAAGACACAAAGATTCTCCAACATTCCTCAACAAAATCCCAGAATCCTAATGTACTTGCCAATCAATTTCAAACTTTAGACCTGGTTTGAAGCTGATTGGTGTCTGCGATAAGGATATCCAGTAGGAACATATAGATACAGCTGGCCTCAGAATATCCTTCTTTATCATAACCAGGACAAAAATGTCTGTTTAGGATTAGACTTTGATCTTATAACTTGTAGCATAAATAGGTATACATATGTTTTAGCGGAACATTTTAGAGTACATAAATACTTCAGATGTAAAACCATCCTGGTTTATGTACAATAGAATTCAGAAATTTGTGCAATAGTGCCCCCTACTGTTTAGGATTTTACATTGTTCTTGTGAATGGTGCAGGGAAGTATAAATATACTGGCTAACTGATTTATTTTAGCATGAGCCTTGAAGAATTTGTAGTTCCATGCAAACAACTAAAATACAGTGCGCTTCAAAAAAGAAAGCTGATAAGAAGACCTAGATAAAGCAATATATAGTAATAAGCATGAGCATCAGATTATTAAAAATGAATCGGGATTTATAAGTGTGGAAGGAGACTGTATGATCTCACACTCTATCCCTTGATCTTCTATCCATTAAGGGGCAGGTTGACCACCTACACAAACAAGGTCAATGAAAGTCTTAGCGTTCAATTCACTAAGTAATACTCTGGTTTCTCTTCAGAGTGTATAAATCTTTCACCTTTTATCATTTGATAATTTTCTCACACAAACAGTTCGTTTACTTACCAAGAAATTTCATGGTTGTAGTATGCAGCCATTATTATTGTGATTAAACTAGGTATTGAATCAACAACAGTCCTTTATTTCTAGTGAATTGATATATTCACTTATAAATTATTTTATCTGCTTTATTTCTGCTCTCCTAAATAAAAGCTTAATACATCCTCAAAATTACTCCATGCAGAAGTCAACTATATTTTAATGGACGAAAGCCCATATTATAATATTTCCTTTTTTTTTTTTTAGATGCAAAACAACACAAAAATATTAATACATAAAATGCATGCAATGGATTCATCCGATCTAAGTGATAACACCTTTATTGAAATAAAGATATTTCCTGTATTTATATAGCACTGACAAATGATTTTAATAATTTGCAGAGTATCTAGAACCATTTTCTTCTGTCCCTGATGATAAAAATTTACCTCTAAAACAAAGTAAGAAGGTGACTTGACCATAGAATGTTTTTTAAAGCCGCTGTCCCTATTTAGGTTTCAATTTTTTTCCCCTCTCCTTTTGCGTCTTCATGTACCCTACATAATCAGATGTACAATATTATTAAATCTGCAGGGTAATATACTGCTAATTTTGCATCTGATCTAGACCTGTAGTGAGGCATATTGTCTGTACATCTCACCTGAGGCCCAGTTGACAAACCTTTGCACTGTGATAATCAAAATCTCACTGGACTTAGTGGAAATTAACTGTAAAAAAAATAAGTGTGTGTGTGTATATATGTATATGTATGTATGTATGTATGTATGTATGTATGTGTGTTTTAGCTTGCAAATTGAGCCTCTAGGGTTACATCCATATTTACATATTTAGGGTGTAACATGCTCCAGCAGTACAACCCCCCCCCCCCCCCAACCCAATCCTCCCCTTGTGACAGCAGGTGTGGTCCTTCCTCCTGTTGTTACCATTTAAAAAATAGCACAGCCATGTGGAGCTCTGCCCTCACAGTCTTGTCATTAATTTACAGCGATCTGTAAATGAATGGACTACAAGTCCCATCTGCCACCATGGCAGACAGCTTGTAGTTCTCAATGATCTGCAAGGGCACTGGTGAGCGCTCTAGTTCATTGATCTTCCTGCTGTTCAGTAATGATCTACCCCATTTCACCCATGACTGATTACGGGTGCAATGCTTTCCAGGCTCCTGCTGGAAGAATGAAATGCACAATTTGTTTCTGCAGAAATATGTGTATTTATCTATTTTTTCCCAAAAGGTGAATTGGCTTTGAACGCCCTATACACAGGCTTTGGTTAGGAGGCTGACAGAAAAATAGGAGCATTTAGGAATATTTCCAGTAGTCTGTCGTCTTTTATTTGACACCATGCTTGACAAAAAGAGTATTCTTTAAAGTGTGAACTAAAATACTTTCAGTTGGCCAACAAAAGGCAGCAGCTATTTCTGCTTTCCTGCTACTATCTATGACAGACACATTACCTTACTGCCTGTGATACATATCACGCCGACAAGACCCATACAGCATTATAAAAGAAATACAAAGCTATCAGCTGTGAAGGGCAGTAAAAGGCAATGCAGTAAAGAAACTGTAGCACTTCTATATATAACTGAAAAATAATTTTTCTTCTAATTCAGGGATATGTCTCTTTTATGGACATGCCACATTGTTAAAATTTAATTCATAATGTGCTAATGTATGTTTTTTTGTTTTAATTTTATTGAATTTCCTGATAAGGTGTAAAACATTGATATAGGCTACTGGGGGATTATTCTGTATACTGTTAGTTTTATGCCAGATATCAGATTTTAGGTTAGTTTTTATGTATTTATGAAAAGTATTTACAGTGCCTTGCAAAAGTATTCACCCCCATTGGCTTTTTTACCTATTTTTTTTATATTACAGCCTGTTTTTTTTAATCTGAATTATATGTGATGGATCAGAACACAATAGTCTAAGTTGGTGAAGTAAAATTAAAAAATATATACATATGCAACTAATTACCTTCAGAAGTCACATAATTAGTGAAATGATGTCCACCTATGTGCAATCTAAGTGTCACATGATCTGTCATTACATATACACACCTTTTTGAAAGGCCCCAGAGTCTGCAACACCTAAGCAAGAGACACCACTAACCAAACACTGCCATGAACAATGAACTCTCCAAACAAGGAAGGGACAATGTTGTTGAGAAGTACAAGTCAGGGTTAGGGTATAAAAAAATATCCAAATCTTTGATGATCCCTAGGAGCACCATCAAATCTATCATAACCTAATGGAAAGAACATGGCACAACAGCAAACCTGCCAAGAGACGGCCGCACACCAAAACTCACGTACCGGGCAAGGAGGGCATTAATCAGAGAGGCAGCACAGAGACCTAAGATAACCCTGGAGGAGCTGCAGAGTTCCACAGCAGAGACTGGAGTATCTGTACATAGGACAACAATAAGCCGTACGCTCCATAGAGTTGGGCTTTATGGCAGAGTGACCAGAAGAAAGCCATTACTTTCAGCAAAAAACAAAATGGCATGTTTTGAGTTTGCGAAAAGGCATGTGGGAGACTCCCAAAATGTATGGAGGAAGGTGTTCTGGTCTGATGTGACTAAAATTGAACCTTTTGGCTATCAAAGAAAACGCTATCTCTGATGCAAACCCAACACATCACATCACCCAAAGAACACCACCCCCACATTGAAACATGGTGGTGGCAGCATCATGCTGTGGGGATGTTTTTCAGCAGTCAGGACTGGGAAACTGGTCAGAGTTGAGGGAAAGATGGATGGTGCTAAATACAGGGATATTCTTGAGCAAAACCTGTACCACTTTGTGTGTGATTTGAGGCTAGGACGGAGGTTCACCTTCCAGCAGGACAATGACCCCAAACACACTGCTAAAGCAACACTTGAGTGGTTTAAGGGGAAACATGTAAATGTGTTGGAATGGCCTAGTCAAAGCCCAGACCTCAATCCAATAGAAAATCTGTGGTCAGACTTAAAGCGGGGTTCCACCCAAATTTTGAACAATATCTGTATGTATTCTCTTCCTTGTCTAGATGCTGACATGCCGTTTAAAAAAATTTAAATTGCCGTAATGACCTTTTATTTTTCTATTCTTATTTGCACTTCCTGGTTCTCCTCCCGTGGGAGTAGGCGTGTTTCTAGCCTCTCCCAGACTCCTGGGAGCTAGTCTCAGGCTTCCCAGGATGCCACTGAGCATGTGCGGGAACGAGCGGTGAATGCTGGGAGCACAGCATTCACCACATCCAGGAAATAAATGCTTGTGGGCTTCAAATGCCCACAATGAAGATGGAAACCGCCTGCAGTGAATAATATGTTATTCTTTCCGACGAAATCTGACACAGGCGGACATATTACACACAATATGTGAGTATGTAATGCTGAGAAGAAAAGTTTGTGAATGAACTCAAAAAAAAAAAAAACGATAGATAGGTGGACCCCCGCTTTAAAGATTGCTGTTCACAAGCGCAAACCATCCAACTTGAAGGAGCAGTTTTGCAAGGAGGAATGGGCAAAAATCCCAGTGGTAAGATGTGGCAAGCTCATAGAGACTTATCCAAAGCGTCTTGGAGCTGTGATAGCCGCAAAAGGTGGTTCTTCAAAGTATTGACTTTAGGGGGGTGAATAGTTATGCACATTGACTTTTTCTGTTATTTTATCCTATTTGTTGTTTGCGTCACAATAAAAAAAAAAAAACAAACAAACATCTTCAGAGTTGTGGGCAGGTTCTGTAAATTAAATGATGGAAATCCTCAAACAATCCATGTTAATTCCAGGTTATGAGGCAACAAAACATGAAAAATTCCAAGGGGGTGAATACTTTTACAAGGCACTGTATTTGAATGATTACTGTTTTGCTACTCATATTCAGTGATGGATACATAATGTGTTTATCCACATTTCATATATCCTACATTTATATCTCCTCCTTTTCTGTATTGGTATGCAAGATAACATGCAGATGCCAATTATAGGTAGTATTGGAAATGCACCAGTATATTCTTTCGTTAGGCAGAACAAAGACAGGTAAGTATATTGCTTGATTTGTACCTGTTTATTTTGCTGAAGAAATTATTTTTCAACGAAAGTCCTAGAAAAAAATGATATACCCTACATGATTGGGGTCCCTCTCTGCAGTAACATGAAAGGCACCAGTTCTCCCATACGTGTTACTAGGCAGCAGTGAGCCAGCATCCTGTTGCTTAACCTTTTCCCACCAGCAATCTGCTGGTAAAAGTTCTCCAGCATGACACCACATTGAGAATTTGTTAATAAACACCCACCTTTAACCACTAGTTACCAGCTGACACTTTACACATTTGATAACTGCAAACCTAGCTGTCAATGCCAGCTGCAGTCCCCGCTACCAATTTGGAACAATTAGGGGGGTTCGCCATCACGTGATCACTTTCATCTATGACAATATGATTGCGTGCAATCTTAAAACGGTATTAAACCCAAAAGCAAACATTTATTACATCTTACTAATTATTAGATGTGGTGGCTACATTAGTATTCTTTTTTCGGCTTTCTTTCCTTTATTTTCATCTGGTGATCAAGCTGGTAAGTCTATTGTTTTTCAACAGAACAAGCTCTCCTGCAAAGGGAGAGTAATGAGACAAACCATTTACCTCTGACAAAGGGTACTTATAATCACCTTTTATTTATTCATGTAAAACCTTTGTCCCAGAAGAAAAAATACTGTTGCTGTAACTACTTGTGTGATTGTATTGTGAGCTTGAGTGTGGTTTCAATTTGTTAGTCTAACACTCCTCTCCCCTCACACTGACAATGCTGCTGTCCAAAGGTGCCCCTGTTCTCCTTTATCCAGAGTGGAGGTACTCTTAGTCTGGATTCACACCTATGCATTTTTAGCGCTTTTTGCATTTTGCAGATTTGCACTACTGTCCATTTAACATGGTCTCCTATGGAACACGTTTTGTGATGCAAATCTGCAAAATGCACTAAAATTGCATAGGTGTGAATCCAGCCTAAGACACAATGTGGGTTATTTACGAAAGGCAAATCCACTTTGCACTACAAGTGCACTTGGAAGTGCAGTCGCTGTAAATCTGAGGGGTAGATCTGAAATGAAGGGAAGCTCTGCTGATTTTATCATCCAATTGTGTGCAAGCTAAAATGCTGTTTTTTACTTTCCTTGCATGTCCCCCCTCGGATTTACAGCGACTGCACTTCCAAGTTCACTTGTAGTGCAAAGTGGATTTGCCTTTCGGAAATAACCCCCAATGGGAGAAACACAAACTTGTATATTTTGTCCACTAGACAAGTCCTCAGAAGACCAACAATTTTACAGCAGTCTGATAAAGTGGAATTAATTTATCTTCATTGATTTCTTGAGGGATATTGTTGATAAATATTTCTGTCCCAAGTGGAGAAGCTTCTCCAACTTATTCTGCAGGAGGGCCACCATATTCCCTCTGACTACTAACCTGTACAAGATTAATATTACATCTTTCCATCCACTCCAGAAGGGAAGCTTTATTGTTCTTAATTTAGAGAATTAATCCAAGCCTCGCTCTCAGCATTCATCACGTGGTTGTCCATCATTAGAAAATGATCTGCTCACTCCATGGGCCATAATAAGTGGGTAGGAGGCCCCTAGTCCTCTCCAAAAGCCCCTGTTCTGGTTGGATCTGTCACAATTAGATTTTTGTTTTTGGGTTTAATACTGCTTTTAAAGATTCATTTAAAATGGTTTCAGCTTGCAGATGCCACAGCAGCCTATAAATGACAATGTGCTTCTGTTTATTACTTTGATTGTCCGATACAATTATAGTATTAAACAAAGTAAAAAATTGGCCTAGGCATCATTCAGATATCACCAATCAATGCAGGCCGTCATATGACGGCCTTGGACAGGAAATGTTTAAGACTGCAATTGTGTTCAAATCAAGGGGACTATATTTTTAAAACTTTTGGGTGGGCATTTAATAAAAATTGTGCTATTTCATGGTGTACGTTGTACCCCTATATTGAAAAGCCTTTGGTAGCAGATACTTTTGGCCCTATCAAATTAATATTAATTCATGACTTGACAACTCAGGTTTTCATCTGAAGCAAAGAAAGGTCAGAAAAGCAAGAATGTATAGAGTTCTCAGCAGCCACAAAACTTTCAGGACACTTGTGAATACCCAAATTGCTAGCAATAGAAGGATGGAAACCTCTGTCAGGTTTTTATGGCTGTCTGTCCTCCATCAGGGAAAATTCTAGAGTGGAAACTCTCTCCACCGTGATTAGAGAAGCTAAGGAAAATGTCAACATTAGGATTAGAGAGGGTTATGGAAAATCTCTGCGTAAGGTTTAGCATGGATGATGGAAAAATTGTTCCATTGGGACCAGAGAGGGTGATGGAAAATCTATCCAAAGGAATTGGAGTGGGTGATAGAACACCAGAGAGGGTGATGGAAAATCTATCTTAAGTTATTGAAGTGGGTGATAGAACATCAGTGAAGGTGATGGAAAATCTAACCAAAGGAATTGGAGGGGTGATAGAACACCAGAGAGGGTGATGGAAAAATCTCTCTCCAATGGAACTAGAGAGAGCTATGGAAATCTCTACAATAGGGTAGAGGTGGCAACTTAAAATATTATAGCTGTGAAAAAAAAAATAGCTGATTGGTTGTTTTGGGTTGTAGTAAAGTCTACATTGCGGGTTACAGTTTAAAAAAAAAAAGTCCAATCATCTTTACTTGGAAGTAGAGTATAAACACCGGGGCTGCTCATTTGTCACATACATAACTGTCAACGTTCAGTTCATTTTCATATATCTGAAGCTGGCACAGTTACTCCTAAACATTGGTGCAGGACCTAAGAAGCCTAACCTGGAAACACTGCTTTACAATACTTTAATATGCCCTTTCACATCATGTAGCAAAGTTAACATAAAGATGAAAACTCTTTGTAATCCTTTTCAGTTGCAGCATAAATAGGTTGGCTTAGCTGTCCACTGATATATGGGTGTCTGTATTGTAGAACAGCGTACAGTAGATACACAGTACACAAATATTCAGAATACATGATAATCTAAATATAGAAGAAGGATTGTAAATTTGTCATATACAGCAGCTCTACTTTTTTATTTATATTGCTTTCATCTTAGTTGTACCTTGAAAAAAGTACAGGCTCCCCCTGTATTATCAGTTTTTTTATTGCATTTGGTTCAACTCCTTATTGGTGTGTAACTTTCTATTACTGCCAATAACAAAACTTCCTCCAGGAAAGAAGTCTAGTGGTCAAAGATAAAAAAATAAGTTGTGTATAAAGGTGCTGTACAGGCGCAACTTCAATGGAAACAATATAAATGTTTAAATGTTAATGCAATTTTCAGTTAAAAATATGCACATTCATTTCAGTGCTTCTGAACACAACACCGCGACCTCCGTGAGTGTGATTGTGGGTCCCGTGAACTCGATGTCCGTGCTGATACCCGCGATCGTCCCACGGAGAGGAAGGACGGGGAAATGCTGATGTAAACCAGCATTTCCCCGTTCTGCCTAGTGACACTGACACTCATCACAGCTCCCTGTGATCGGGAGTGGTGATCAGTGTCACGTCACACATAGCCCCTCCCCCCCACAGTTAGAATCACTCCCTAGGACACACTTAACCCCTACAGCACCACCTAGTGGTTAACCCCTTCACTGCCAGTCACATTTACACAGTAATCAATGCATTTTTAATTGCACTGATAACTGTATAAATGTGAATGGTCCCAAAATCGCACCAAAAGTGTCTGATCTGTCCGCCATAATGTCGCAGTCACAATAAAAATCGCTGATCGCCGCCATTACCAGTAAAAAAATATATATATTAATAAAAATGCCATAAAACTATCCCCTATTTTGTAGACGCTATAATTTTTGCACAAACCAATCAATAAACACTTATTGTGATTTTTTTTTTTTTTTTTTTTTACCAAAAATATGTAGAAGGCCTAAACTGAGGGAAAAAAATGTTTTTATAAATATTTTTTGGTGATATTTATTATAGCAAAAAGTAAAAAAGAATGCGTTTTTTTTCAAAATTGTCGCTATTTTTTTGTTTATAGCGCAAAAAATAAAAACTGCAGAGATGATCAAATACCATCAAAAGAAAGCTCTATTTGTGGGGAAAAAAAGGACGCCAATTTTGTTTGGGAGCCACGTCGCACGACCGTGCAATTGGCAGTTAAAGCGACACAGTGCTGAATCGCAAAAAGTGCTCTGGAGTTTGGGCAGCCAAATGGACCGGGGCTTAAGTGGTTAATAGTGAGCCCTAAATACTGTATTTATTGGTGTATAACACTCAATTTTTCACCATGAAAATCGGGTGCAAAGAGCGTGTGCGTGTTATACGCCAATACTTTAATTTTAGCTGCCTCGGAGGGGACAGGGAGCGGGACGAGCGCTGTCAGATTACATACAGTGAGAATCTTCTGTTTACTTGGCTGCCTCTGTAATAAGAAGTCCTGTCTCCTGGGCCGCCATTGGACCACTCTTCTGTCTATCATAGGAGATTCTCACTGTATGTAAATTGGTCGGCGCTTGTCCCGCCCCCCTCCCTGTCCCCTCTAGGCTGCAGATGGGCATCGATCAGGCTGCATTGAAGGTAATGGCGAGGCTGCTGCATTGATGGAAATGGTGAGGCTGCTGCATTGATGGAAATGGTGAGGCTGCTGCATTGATGGAACTTGAGAGGCTGCAGATGGACACTGACCCTTATTTTGCTTCAAAGTTCCTTATTTAAAATGTAAGTTTTTTTCCTGAAACTTCCCTCTTAAAATTAATGTGCGTGTTATACGCCTGTGCGTGTTATACGCCGATAAATACGGTAATTATTACATGGGGAGAACTAATATGCATTGATGTAATAGAGTTTTCATGCCTCCTGTATGTGAGGGGACTTTTTATTTTGTAACCACGTTTTTTTATATTTCTTTATTACTTTACTGGACTCAGATAGTAGGGATTTGCATCTCACAAGGAGCATTTCAAAATGCTAAACTGTGCATAAACAGTACCCTGAAAAATGTACCTTTTTTCAGTTGAATTCTTGCTGTATAAGAACAGCATGCTTTCTGGTATGTGAGTGTACTTGGGCACCCCATGCCTATAGCCTCATAGCTGTATATCTGCAGTGTGATATCTAAGGCACTGTAGTCTCTGGCTGCTGGTACTCACCAGATTTGGAGTGAAATTTGATGATGTCATCACTGTGCTGCTTATTGTTACTTGCTGGAGGCTCTGACATGTGGAGCAAAATCCTGCCTTTAAATAGGAAGGCTGCCTCCATACAAAAACACTGTGCAGCAGAAGACATGGTATGTTGGTAATAGAGTTCGGTTCAGCTGTAGGGAGACCACAAGCAATATTGGTGACTAGTTCTTTGCCCTCTGCCTGACACAGATTCCAGTTAAGCTCCTTTAATTTCATTACTTTCATAAGGGTGTTGGCAGACTCCGTGTGATGGTACATGGATAGTAGCATGTGTTCTTTACAGAGATATCAGGGTGTATTAAACCTTTGGAACATCCTCTGCCACTTACATAAGGCTACTGCTGCCAGGATCTGAAAAATCTTAAGCCGCGTACACACGAGCGTAATGTCTGACAGAAAAAGTCAGACGGAAGCTTTTCATCGTCTATTCTGATCGCGTGTATGCCTCATCTGACTTTTTTTTTGAAAATTCTAACAGACCTAGAAATGGAACATGTTCTAAATATTTCCGACGGAACCAATTCCTATTGGGAAAACCGCTCGTCTGTATGCTGTTCCGACAATACCAAAAACGACGCATGCTCTGAAGCAAGTACGAGACGGAAGCTATTGGCTACTGGCTATTGAACTTCCGTTTTCTAGTCCCGTCATAAGTGTTGTACGTCACTGCGTTCTGGACGGTCGGACTTTGGTTTGACCATGTGTAAGCAAGACCGTTCCGTCAGAGAAACCTTAGGAGTTTATTCCAACAGCATAACCGGTCGTGTGTACGCAGCATTAGGCCTGGTTCACACCTATGCAGGTTACAGTTTGCATATTCCGGGTGCCATTTGCACTTTTCAATATACGTTTTTGATCCATTGAAGTGTATGAAACCAAAACCAGAAAAAAGTCCCTGGCCCTTTCCATAAAATGCAAAGATGTGAATATGATCAATAGGAAACCATGTTAAATGGACTGTAGTGTGTTTCTGCAAAACTGAAAATGCACAAAAAAATGCATAGATGTGAGCCAGGCCTTAAACCCAAAAGTGCTCAGAGCTGAGTGCATATGGGTTTGTTCAGCCCTAGAAAGGGATCAGTGAATAGGAGCACACCAATGTGCTCATGCTGTTTATCCTAGTTTCACCTGTAGTGGTCCCAGGCTTTCAGAAGAGCAAGGTGACCATGAGGGCAATGGGATTGGAGCAGGAACAGGCTTTGCATGGCTTTTTTATGCCAGGCCACCAAGACCAGGCACACTGCCCAGCATAGATCCCTAAGGAAGCAGAAAAAGAAGAGGTCTGCCCATAAGGGATGCTTTGCAACTGTTTCAGTCAGCAACTTCGCTGAGAGTAAAGCCTCGTACACACGATCGGATTTTCGGCAGGGAATTGTGTGATTACAGAAATCCGACCGTTAGTACGCTCTTTCAGACAATTGTCCAACTTTCCGCCAACAAATGTTGGATGGCAGGCTAGTAGATTTTCGGCGGAAAAAGGTCTGTTGTCAGATTTTCATATCATGTATATACAAGTCTGTCACACAAAAGTGCAAAGTACAAACACGCATGCTCGGAATTAATGCTCACCAAACACTACATTAGCAGAAGGTGCCCAAAGGGTGGCGCTCAAGAGCTGAAATTCCACGTAGTACGTCACTATGTTCGTGTCTGTTGGCTGACAATTGTGTGCCGTTAGTATGCAAGACAAGATCCTAGCACACAAAAGTCTGATGCTCTGTTGCCCAACAATTGGATCGTGTGTACGAGGCTTTAGACTTTAATTGTACTTTAGCCAGCTTAGAAAAAAGGATATAATACATTACTGTTTTGACTTGTTAGAACCAGTGATACTGCAGAAAACCCAGGTACAACCATGAGTGTTTTTTTTTTTGTTGTCTACATATTACCCTTGCATATGAGAGATCACATGTAGAACAGAATCATGAACCTGTTTTCTGAAGAAAAAAAAATGCTTTTTTTATAAATACATTTTCTTAAGTTATAGATTTTCATTAGTTATCATAGTTCTGGTCATAACTGTCTTCACCTTAGTTGGGTGATATGAGAAGCTCACCGGACATATTTCATCTGGGGGGAATTTTGTCCCAATGTAGAACATTACAGAATTTAAATTAATTATGCCAATTTCATGATTTTGGCAAAACATAGGAAAATGACTTGAATGCTTTTATCACATCCTGATCTAAATCCCTGTTTTATTAAAAAAAATATATTGGGTAAAGGGATTTAGCTAGCTTCTTAAGACAGCTTTAATTCATATTTGCATTGTTACTGGGACATAATGTTACAAAAGTAGTATTTTCTCCGTTAGATTGTGCCTGTGATGAGAAGAGTCATCAGTAGTGGGTTGCTATAGGTTAAAGACTCGGAGGCATAGTCTAATAGCAATAAAATAGTACAAAATACAGCATACAGTTAATGGCCTATTCATTTATTGTCCATCAATTGGTATGTTTAGTTTTCGTTAATTACAGTTTGATCATAAATTGGAACTTAGATGTTACAGAAAACCTAGCATATTTATTGTGGTTTAATGTAAAGAACTCACACTTTTATATTTCTGAAAAGAGAATAAAAGGAAACTGATCTTGATTTGTGTACTGTATTTATTGCAAATTGTAAATTACTCTTATGTCCTGCATTGTTATTACAAGATGTTGCTTATGTCTTTTAGTTTTCCTGGGTTCCATATGTCACCTGAATGTGACAATACTAAGTGAATGTCTCTGATATACAGTAAACCCCCATTTATTGATAATCCTCCACATATACCAGCAATTATTCCTGTCTGGGAAATGGTGGCATAAGCTGTCCACCAATAGATTCTCTGACCCAGGAAGATAAGGTGCAGTCCCAAACATGTACCCCTGCCGGCTGGGAAATTAGGGATGCATTCTGGAGCGATGGCAGGCCTTTCCTGCCCTGGAAATGTATGAAATAGTTGTTCTGTTGTCCATTGAGATCTTTACACTTTAACCGCAAAGGATGTTGATAAAGGCCTTTTGGGCATTGGTTGATAAGCGTCAAGCTGTAAACTTCAATAATAGAAATGGGCCCCCAGCCCTGGAGACTGGCATGAGAAGTGTCCGTGATCCAGTTTTCATGGCTGAGGGGCCTGGCAGCCTTGAATTGCTGTGCAACAACCATCATCTTAAACTCTGTGGACTATGAATGGGATGATTATGGACATTTAGGTTGCTTTCTTGCTACTGCCCTCTGGACTACTGGAATGGGGGATGTTGAAGACCCAAGATCATACAATACAGTCTTCTGCACTCATTATTGGTGTCTGAACCACACACTTCGTAGATCTGAAGACCCCTGAGATAAGAGATCTTTTCCTTCTACTTAGTCGAACAGAGTGCGGAGTTATACTTTGAAGAGGGATTAGCTGGCTTTTTGTAGGTATGTTTTGGCTAACTATGCATTTCAATGAACAGAGCTTGTTGAGGAAGGAGGGAATATCAGCCAAAATTAAAACACTATCTGCATGGGGTTTGCATATTGTCCATGTGCCTGCATGGGTTTCTTCCTCCCACCCTCAAAAGACATGCTTGGCTCCTGTCTAAATGATGTCTCATGCATTTGACCTTCGATCAGGGGTCTCCAAAGTTTCTAAGCAAGGGGCCAGATTAATTGTCCTTCAATGGGAGTAGAGCATGCCCCAGCGAAAGTGGCAGTAAAAAACAAAAAACAAAAAAAAATAGCACCTGTGGTCAGTAGGGGTAGGAATAGTGCCCCATTGTTTGTGTCTGTGAGAAAAGGACTAATACCCCACTGTTGGTGTCAGTGCAAAGAAATAATGCTCCATCGTTGTCAGTGGGAGGAATAGTGCCCCATAGTTGGTGTCAGATGTAGATATTACCCCCCCACTGTTGGTGTTACTGGAAGGAATGGTGACTCCTCAGTTAGTGGAAGAAATAGCGCTGAAGGGCTGCCTTAGGCCGGCCATACATGGTTCACATCTCGACTGGTACCTGCTAAACTGTTAACAGGTAGGCTAAATGTACCAAGTTGATCGATCAACTGGAGAACAAGCACCCTGCTGGATTCTCATGCGATTATCGCTAGTGGCTGCTATAGCCGCTGGAGATAACTGTCTTTTCCCGGCGGGGATGGCTTTCCCTACCGGGAAAAGACAATTACCCGGCCGGAGGGATTCCTGCATAAACACGGTCTGTGTTGATGGGGGAATCAAGCAAATTTCTTTCCTGCAACTCGTGGTTGCAGGAAATAAATTTATTCCGTGTATGGCCGGCCTAAGATTGTAAGTTCCTTGATGGCAGTAACTGATGTGCTTGAATAGTTTTATAAAGTGTTGTATAAATTGACAGCGCTATACAAATACCTTTAATGAAAAAATGCTGATAGTAGAAGTATCAGGGTGGAGTTTGGGTGGTATTTTGTTTGACATAAAGATTGTCAGGTTTGAGGCATTCAAAGTATGCATTAGTGAGCTGTGATGTGGATGAACCCTGAAAGTGGCTAGTAAGCACTTACATGAAACCAATCAATTCCATTTAGAAGAATTAGCATGGTGGTGCATTCTCTCTTTAGGCCAGAGGTGTACATAGTATTAAGACAATCGTTATCCAAAACAAGTATTTCAATGTGGTGCATGCACTACTGTGTTGGATCCTGCACCAGTTTTTTAAAATTTTGTAGGATACCCTAGCAGTGAAATTTCTCCACTCCTCTACCTTGTAGTTGGACCCATGTCCAACAACATATCACATGCCACACTGCTGCGGCACAGTTGTCTACATTTCACTTGAATGGGTTACATTCAGCGTCTGGAAGTGCTGTGTGCCAAAGCATGCTTGGGGGATAAAATCGGGGCTTAGCCACCTGTCTCCCACCCCCCCCCTTCACCCCCCCAAGTCCAAACAAGGGTCACAGATTCAGCTGATAATAATAAAAGTGCAAAAGGCCACTTTTTTTTTTATGTGGTGGATAAATAGCCTCAGCTCTCCTATCTTAGATTAGGTTCATGGCAGGTGTTTTGTGCAGGTGTTTTGCGCAGGCACAGCAGCCTATTCATTTGAGCTGCTGAGCCTTCTGAAAACGCATGGAAAAGGTCCCTACACCTGAAAATGTGGTCTGCATGGAATACTGCAGTGCAGGGAAACCATGCTGTGGTGTCCAGTGCATTGGGGTGCAATTAGGATTAAAAAATGTACCTGTTCCGACTTACAGATTTAACTTAAAGGATCCCTAAAGATAATTTTTTTAAAAGTATATACTTACCTCCACTGTGCAGCTCGTTTTGCAGAGTGGCCCCAAACCTGGTCTTCTGGGGGCCCTCGGCAGCTGTCTCGGCTCCCCCCGAAAGGGCTGAACACCTTCATGCGAGCTCCCTTGCATGGTGTTGAGTGCTTGCGGGCGCGCTCCCGCGATACAGCCAGCAGCCATAGCCGCTCACTGTATCACTCGGTCCCAACCCCGGCGCGCCGCGTCATTGGATGTGATTGACATACAAAGATAAAAAGTTGCGCTAAATGGTGGGAAAATCAATAATATATGTTACCCAAATTGAGTGCAAAAAATTAATATGTGAGTGAGTGACACAATAATCAAGATGAAAATGCAAAATTTAATGCATCAACTAAAAAAATTACATATTGAAGTGCATAAAAATCAATACAATCAAGTGTTATCAAAAAAAGAAAAAAAAAAAATTTTTTTTTGCAAAATAAAACTAAAAATATCCACTGACTGAAGTAAAAATACAAAAAAAGAGATTGAAAAAAAAAACCCAAAGTTAATCAATAATAATAATAAAGAATGAACCCATATAGTGAAAACAAAAAAAGTCCAGTAAACATGTTGATCCAAAAAGTGATGTTTTGGTGAAATTCCACACTCAAGTGACTAAGTGAATAGGTATATCCTCCACCACAGAAACAGCTGCCGCTTACCAGAAGGCGGTGGTCCCTTATTATAGGGGACCACACTGAACTCCTCAGCGTCAGCAGGGATGGTCAGCGGAGGTCAGTGGAGGGGTCAGTGGAAGAATCAAAGGATAGGCAGTATTGTCACCAAAAAAATATAAGGGTCCACATAGTGTAAATCCTTTACATTTATTGTAATATAAAAAGACAAATGAACACTTACAGCATTAGAGACGTAAATAGGCAGATAAAAGACTAAGCCGGTCAGTGCAGCACTGGATGAAAGATGCAAGGGTCCGTGATTGTGATTGACAGCAGCGCGAGCCAATGGCTGCGCTGCTTTCAATCCATCCACTGTAACGAATCAACGGCCAGGCGGAGCGGGGTAGAGGATGTCGGGGGCGAGCGCGAGACTTTCGAGGGGTCGGGTAAGTAAAACGGGGGGGGGGGTGTATGCTGGGGCGCCGGTATTGTCGGATGTTTTTTCACCTTAATGCATAGAATGCATTAAGGTGAAAAAACTTTTACCTTTACAACCCCTTTAAGAACAAACCTACAGACCACATCTTGTTTGTAACCCGGGGACCGCCTGTATATCACTTGTGTGTACTTTCACATATGCGTACACACACATCCAAATTCTAGCTTAAAATTAATGAAGGGAGCGTGGCATATTAGCTTGTATACATGTAAAATACTGACCGCCATGATCTATACTAGGCACACATTCATGCACATTGAAAACAATAGTCTGCATGTACAGCAGTTAAAAAATAAAAATAAATGAAACACATTATCGGCCTTAACAAATATGACCACTGGCACGATCGCTTGATTATCTCATTACAATTGCACCTAAAAGTGGGTGGGATATATTAGGCACCACGTGACCAGTCAAGGTGCCCATGTTAACAGCAGGGACATGCGGTGAGGTCAGTGGCTGGTGAGGCACTAGCTGGTATCAGAGCCAGATACACAAAGGTTACATACGCCGCAAACGTTAGCGCGAGATCAATAATTCTAGCACTAGACCTCCTCTGTAATTCTAAACATTTAATCTCTAAAAAAAATTTAAAGCATCGCCTATGGAAATTTTTAAGTACTGAAGTTTGGCATCATTCCACTAGTGTACGCAATTTTAAAGCATGACATGTTAGGTATCTATTTACTTGGCGTAACATCATCTTTCACATTATACAAAATAAATCGGGTTATCTTTGTTTTTTTTTTATATTCATGAAAGTTTTTTCCCGAAGAAAAAAAAACATGTTTGAAAAATTGCTGCGCAAATACCGTGTAACATAAAAAGTTGCAACGACCACCATTTTATTCCCTAGGGTGTCTGCTAAAACAATATATATGTTTTGGGGTTATGAGTAATTTTCTAGCAAAAAAATGATGATTACTACATGTAGGAGAGAAGTGTCAGAATTGCCCTGGGTGGCAAGGGGTTTATTACCATAAGTAATATACAAATAATTCTTATATATTGTTTTTAAGGTAATTTACTATATTTTCAAAAACTGTACTCAAGCAGGTGGCTTTACGGACAAATTACTGAAGTTTGGTGTTATAACTTCCAACTGGTAATTTCACAGTAAATAGATAAATAATAAATTATTATCTTATAACCTATAGCATAATAATATATGATTTAGCTTGATTATAACAGTACCTTTTCAACAGCAGCAGATTCTCATTCTCCCTCTTAACTGTGTGAGAAAAACATGGGATTGTGGGCAAATCTTATACCCATAAACCCATGTATTTCCTTGTAGTTAAGAGGGTTGGGCTGGAAGAGAGCATTCCCCCTTCTATGACACTGCAGTGAGAGGCTGCATTTTTATTGGACAGCTGGGGCCAATGGTACTTTACAATTGGTCCATGGCTCCAAGCTGTCCATTGAGCTCAGTGCCTCTGACAAGAAGTGAGGAGAGGCACTGTGAGCTCATCCTCTCAGTCTGCTGCAAACAGTGTGCCAGCTTGTATTTAAACTGGTTGCTCTGTATGTAGCTTCTGACAGGCTACGCAAAAAGACCCATATCTCCGAAACAATAGGTCATAGGAGCACAAAATTACCAGTGGTGGGGTAGAACTTAGCCTAACTACCCCTCAAATTTGGGATCCCAGGTCGCCGAGCTACGACCCTCGTAGCACGATTTTTTATATTTTGTTTTTTTTAATGTTCATGGCAGGTGAGGCTCTGCCTCACATGACTGCACATCCCTGGTTAACAGCCAAAAGTGCCTACAATGGGCATGTAAGCATTAGAACTGGACCATGGAGTAATGGCCTGGTCTGTTGAATTCAAGACCCTTGATGGGTAAGGGCTGTATTGGCAGCAAAAGGGAGGGCCTATTCAATATTAGGTGGGAGGTCGTAAGGTTATGGCTGATTGGTGTGTGTGTGTATGTATGTATGTATGTATGTATGTGTATATATATATATATATATACATACACATATATACACACACACACACACCCTGGCCATTATATTTGGTACTCCTATTCAATTGCTTGGTAACACAAATTGCTAATCAGCCAATCACATGGCGGCAACTTGCTGAAGTTCATACCGAGCATCTGAATGGCAAACAGAGGGAATTTCAATGACTTTGAATGTGGCATGATTGTTGGTGCCAGACGGGCTGGTCTGAGTATTTCAAAAACTGCTGATCTACTGGGATTTTCATGCACAACCATCTCTTGTGTTTACAGAGAAGGGTCAGAAAAAGAGAAAATATCCAGTGAGTGGCAGTTGTGTGGACGAAAATGCCTTGTTGATGTCAGAAGAGAATGGGCAGACTGGTTTGAGATGATAGAAAGGCAACAGTAACTCAAATAACCACTCGTTACAACCAAGGTATGCAGAATACCATCTCTGAACGCACAACACATTGAACCCAGCAGAAGACCACACCGGGTGACACTCCTCTCAGCTAAGAACAGGAAACAGAGGCTACATTTCACAAAGGCTCACCAAAATTGGACAATAGAAGATTGGAAAAACATTGCCTGATCTGAGTCTCGATTTCAGTTGCAACATTCAGATGGTAGGGTCAAAATTTGGCGTAAACCTGAAAGTATGGATCCATCCTGCCTTGTATCAACGGTTCAGGCTAGTGGTGTAATGGTGTGAGGGATATTTACTTGGCACACTTTGGGCCCTTTTGTACCAATTGAGCATCGTTTAAATGCCACGGCCTACCTGAGTATCATTGCTGACCATGTCCATCCCTTTATGACTACAGTGTATCCATCTTCTGATGGCTAATTCCAGCAGGATAATGCACCATGTCACAAAGCTCAGATCATCTCAAACTGGTTTCTTGAACATGACTGAGTTCACTGTACTCCAATGGCCTTCACAGTCACCAGATCTCAATCCAAGAGTACCTTTGGGATGTTATGAAATGGAAGATTCGCACCATGGATATGCAGCCGACAAATCTGCAGTAACTGTGTGATGTTATCATGTCACTGTGGACCAAAATCTCCGAGGAATGCTTCCAACACCTTGTTGAATCTATGCCATGAAGGCAGTTCTGAAGGCAAAAAGGGGGTCCAACCTGGTGCTAGCAAGGTGTACCTATCAAAGTGGCGTGCGTGTGTGTGTGTATATATATATATATATATATATATACACATATACACACACACACACACATACATATTATATATATATATACACACACATGCCTCTAATAACATTAGAATATCAAAAAGTTCATTTATTTCAGTATTTAATTCAAAAAGTGAAACTCAAAATTTTCTATAGATGTGTTACACAAAGAGTAATATATTTCAAGCATGTCTTTCTTTTAATTTTGATGATTATCGCTTACAGCTAGCGAAAACCCATTCTAGAGCACTTCATGCTTCCCTCTGGTAACCAGTTTTATGGAGATGCTGATTTC
Source organism: Aquarana catesbeiana (assembly GCF_042186555.1). Classification (NCBI taxonomy): domain Eukaryota; kingdom Metazoa; phylum Chordata; class Amphibia; order Anura; family Ranidae; genus Aquarana; species Aquarana catesbeiana. Next base: position 477,231,129 of record NC_133328.1, read on the forward strand.
ATTTTCCAGCAAGATTTGGCACCTGCCCAAACTGCCAAAGGTAACAAAACCTGGTTTAATGATCATGGTATGACTGTGCTTGATTGGCCAACAAACTTGCCTGACCTAAACCCCATAGAGAATTTGTGGGATATTGTCAAGAGGAAGATGAGAGACACCAGACCCAACAATGCAGACGAGGTGAAGGCCGCTATCAAAGCAGCCTGGGCTTCCATAACATCCCAGCAGTGCCACAGGCTGATCGCCTCAATGCCACGCCGCACTGATAATTCATGCAAAAGGAGCCCCGACCAAATATTGAGTGCAAACTATACTGTACATGGACATACTTTTCAAAAAGCCAACATTTCTGTATTAAAAATCCTTTTCTTTTAATGGTCTTATGTAATATTCTGATTTTCTGGGATACTGAATTTTGGGTTTTCACTAGCATCTATAGAAAATATATATAAATTAACTTTTTGATGTTAGGCTTGGAGTAACAGCCTTCATCGCCCATTGGGTTCTGGAGCCAATCCAGCCACACAGGCTGGGAGAGGATGCTAACTTGTTGATGTATATGCCAGAATCCCTCTTATGTTTGTGAGTGCAATATTTTCTACTACAGATTTCTAATCATTAAAACAGTATTACACTAGGGCAGCTGTGTGCTCTCCTTCTCTTCATATGTTTCAGATGTCAGTCTGCCACCCAGTGGATTTTTGAGAGAGCTGCAATACCTAGAGCAAAAGAACTTTCACACAGACTGTCATATATTCAGGAGGTGTTTGTGGGGTTTGCGCTGATTGGTTTTGTATGTTTGAATGGTTTCAGCGATGTAGCCCTCCTCAGACTAGGTGGTCCTTCCAAACACTGCAAAAATATACACAAGAGGGCTCAAATGCCTAGTGCATTACCACAAAAAACATTAAATGCATTAAACAGTGGTATACTCACAAAGTAGGAATAAAATCAAGTTTGTCATATACAACGCTCTAACTGGTAAGGTGGGTGACTCTACGGCCACACGGTGGAAAAGCTTACGCATTTCAGGGGACAGACCACTTTCCTCGGAGCGAACCCACACCAAGCAGTGAGCCACTATTTGAGAGTTCACACTGAGGACCTAACCCACCCAACAAGCGGCTGGGTGGGGGACAATCCTAACCCTTTCATCGGTGCCCCTATGCACCGTCCACAAAAAAACAAAACACACACACTTGTGTGTATATAAAAATAATTCTGGATAATAAATGAATAAAAAAAAAAGGAACCGAAAAAAAACAAACAAAAAAAAACAACTTTACAGTTGTATACGACAAGCTTTATTTTACCCCTACTTTGTGAGAATAACACTGTTTTGTGCTTTCAATAAAAGTTTTTTTTTTTGTGGTAATGCACTAGGCGTTTGCACCCTTTTGTTTATATTTTTACAGCAGCTGAAAGTTTCACATGCACACATACAATCTCAGTGCAGCCAGAAACAGGCAACATATAAAACTCTGACTAGATAGTGATCACTATAGTATTTTTAGGACAATGAGTATAAGGAAAGAGACCTTTTTTTTCAAACTTGGTTTTAATGCTTTTAAGTAGCAGCAATTGATTAAAGATGACATTAAATCTCTAAACAGTTCTCATGGCTTACAAAACTGACTCCTTGGATTGCTTTCCCCAAGGATTTACCGACTTGCTGTACAAATCAATCTAGAACAGGCACCTCACATAGAAGAGGGATACAAATATATGCATATTTATTTCAAGATATGTATACAAATGTACATGTTAAACGGTTATATGCTTATTATAGATGTATCTGAAAAATGAAAAAAAAAGTAGGCCTTAGTTGTATCGGGCCGCAGTGCCTTCTACTTAGACATTACATTTCGGAAAAAATCTGGAAGGAAGGACAAAATACATTTTGTTATCTATTAAAATATCATTTTTAACATATTATATATCTATAGCTGATATTTTTCTTACTTTTTGATAAAGTGGTAAAGGATTATAATCTCTGCCAGGTTTTTACTGCTACACGGGGTCAAGATTTACCTTCACTTACTGTTCTGCTGACAGACAGGAAGCAAGGGGCTATAAAAAAAAAAAAGTGTAGGGAAATTCTAGAATTCCTATCATATTTTTATTTTCCTCTCTTCCCGTCTGGTGAAACTGTTGGCAGCAGGACAGGAAGTGAAGAGAAATCTGTCCAACAGAGCCCCAGATAGCAGTAAAAAGAACTCCTAGGAATCCTTCCCCTATTCATCCAAAAATAGAAAAAAAGTTTTTGACTTTACTTTAAACTATATATAATCACACATAACTCCAGTACATGGAGGGCGGGCCTATTAGGAAGATTCTGTATCCTTTTTACAGTAGTAAAACTATATCCCAGACATGCTTTATAGGTCACAATATCCCCAGGCCTATCTAGTTTTGCTATAGGTATAAGGATTATTAGACATGAGGCCATTAGGAATGTGGCTCCAGAATAAAAGAACATTTAAAGATCAGAGCACCCTTCTTTGGTCTGTCAGACTGGATCTAGGATGTCCTAACTCCAATATAAGTGCACAAGGACATGTAATGTCTATTATAGGAAGTCCAATGTTCTGTACATGTGCAAATTTTCTTCTTAGAGGCGTATGCTTCAAGTACATTCTATATCCAGTCTTTTATTACACAGATGAACAACACCAAGACAAACAAGGATAAAATGGCTGGTTGCATCCCTGACATTCAGTAGTATTTATAGCGTTAGACATAGACAAGTCTCAGACCAAATACACTATACACACAGATTAGAACGCTGGCCTGGATTAAAGCAAACCCTTAACACTGGGCACATATATATCCCCCTATCCTGAGAAATTAGATCAATAGGAGTTGCTGCTGAGGAAAAGAAATAAAATCCTTTCTTCACATAAAAAAGTATGCCCCATTGTGCTTATATCTCCCATTCCACAGACAGGCCCACAGCCGCCTGAATCACCCGGGAGAATCACCTGACATTCTTTATTCAATAAACTTTCTTCACGCTTATGAAAATGGTATTAGAATTTCTGCTTCAGCTAAAATTTCAGATACTAAGATGTGAGCCTAATGGCTTTCAGCACCAATCCACCTCTAAACTTCCTACTGGTGGTCACGTTAACTTAGAAGATGCTTCATTCTTTACAGGAGCCAGTAGGACTCTTACAGTAAGTGCTAAGGGGTTGAGAAGGTGCGATTTTTCATGACGTCAGAACACACAAGTCTACATGTGATACAGATGTAAAAGACTCCTCCTGTCAATGTGCCACATTCAATAGATGTCTGGGAGGCTTGTATAGCTCCTGTCCCAGTACTTTCCAGAAAACAGCCAGTCCTGTGCATTGTTGTAGGGATTTGGACCTTGGTGGAACCACCTGTTAAAAGAAAATTGATGCATTTACTATGGAAAAGCAATGCACATGTATATAACAATATATAATCTCCACTTTCTATAGAGCACACAAACATTCATTATTATCCTGTTCAAATTTCAGTCCACACAAAATTGGTATTTTGGGTTTTGGGTTTTGGCCAGATACTAGCTGTTTACACTACCCAGTTGTTTCTTTTACTCTCGGGGGGGGGGGTTACCCAGGTTTCAGATCTGTCAGTTTCCAGATCTGCTCATCTGAAGCCATTATGGAGTATCACATTCTCTCTGCTATGATTTTAAATCAATTTTAACAATTTGAACAAGCTTCTGTATACAAGCTGCTCAAGACTCTTTGGTGGTTACAGGTGAGTTTTGGGCTTTAAAAGACAGCAGTCCAAACACAAACATATCTGTATTTTCTAATAGCAGAGCTTGGTAGTTTTCTCTATATAATCATGTTGCCATTTAAAGTTGGATGAGCTGTAGTAAGGAAATGAGCTATTCTCCTGAATGGGACAGCCAGTCATTTATTGTCTGTGCCTTGCTCTCAGATTATAGAGTTAGTGTAAGTCATGCTGAGTTTACACCCATTCCCTCTATAGACTGCTGGAACAGTCTAAGGAGGAGCAGCGACCACAGACACACAGGCTCTGATCTTTACCTTTTTTTTATTATTCCACATATGCATAACTATTAGAAGCATAGAACCTCATGAAAAAGTAAGACTTCACAGATATGATTCCGGTTTTTCAAAATTTGAGATCCTTCAGTGTAACTATTAGGTCCCGTTCACACTTGGACAATTAGGAATCGTGCGATTTGCCTGCGATTCCTTATCATGGCAAAACACACAAGGCACATTTGGGTGCTATTCATCTTGAATGCCACCACAAATACAGTGCAACTTACCGCGATTGTTGCATGGCAAAACGTGCATGTAAAATTGTGCCTGGCTCAGGGGCAAAATCAGGTCCCTAAGCTTCATTGCTGAAACAAAAGTGCATAGAACAGCCCATTTAGATTTGTGTGAAAATTGCCCACACAAAAATCACGAGCGGGAACGTGAGCTCCCACTACACAAAGTGTGAACAGGACCTTATAGAAAGTAGAATTCTTCTCTAGCCAATGCAAACACAAAAAAGGTGATTTATTTCCTGGAGCAACCAATTATTTTTCTTTTTACTGAAGCTAAAAAAAGACTGAAAGGCGGATTATGAATAGTTGCTATGGGTTAAGAACGCTGCTCATTTAATAAGCCTGCTGGAGTAATAGAGGATACTAGAGGTTTCTGTATGCTCATCTATAATGCATGGAGCCTTACAGTATTATTGTTATTACATTTAAAACACTTTAGCTGGCAGCTTGGGGTCTATCCAGCTCTCATTGTCCCTGATATCTGTAACTTACAGTGGCTGCACAACAATGTCAGTAAAGAAACATGCATAACAATGATGTAATCACAATTTCAGCTACGGGCCAGAGACAAATGCAACAAATTTCAAAGTAGAAATGTTTGTTCCATTAAGAAACAACCTTGACCTCACATACTGAAACATAAACTGAACTTTTTGTACCTACCTGGTATTCCAGTCTTCGTCAGACTTGGAACGATTCTTACGTGCTGCTCTCTGCTTTTCTTCCAGCCTCTTCTTTTCCTCACTTGCAGTGTCTTATGAGAAAAAGAATTGGCGTTATAAAGAATTAACAGAAAAAAAAAAAAATTTTGCTACCAGAACACTGCTACTCAAAATAATTAAATGTGGAATATTACTAATATGGCAAACAAAATAGCTGCCAGTGCACCAGTTGCAATGCAGGTGTTAGGCCAAATCCCTGCTACATTTTTTTGTTTCAGTTTTGTATATAGCATGCAAAATTAAATATTTGTATCAGGGTTTTGTTTCTGTCTGTGGAGCCCAATTGTTGGATTCCTGCTGAAGTGGCTAAAATTTGTGCAGCTGGTTGCCCTGCCGGCACCCGGCTTGACAAATGTTGATTTAAAAAAATCGACTGAGCCTGGTGGAAAATTATCAGATAAATGGTGACTGCATCATAACAGATGCAGTCACTGTTTGGGTATTACAGCATCCAAGGGTGCCATTGTTGTCTGCCGGGGGTGGCAGATGAGATTCTAATTGAAATCTTAGGGTAGGTGGCCAGCCTAAAGCCATCAATTTGATCCAGGTATGGGCAAGTGGAAGGAAAGAAAATCAAGTCATCTATGGGCTGCCCAAGCTGGTGCAGATTGGTGCCTATATTCTATACAGAACCCGCTTCTGGGATCTGTAGCGGTTGTGTACAGCCGCCCATAGCTATCAATTAGAAGATTTGGCTGTACACAGGTATACGCCAGGGGGTCACATACAGTAAAGCACCTGCACACGAATGGACATATGATCTGAAACCATACTTTATGTGCTCTCACTATGTGCTTTATGCAACCTCCAGTGATTACCCACATACAGCCGCATCTTTTAATTGAGGTCTATGAGCGTCAGTATGTAGCAGCTGCAAGTCCTGGGAAAGTGTTTTCATAGGAGCTGGAAGCTATATGGCCATGTGCAGGAGCCCCAAGATTGTCTGTTTATAAAAAAGAATGTTTAAAAAAAAGAACTATCTGTGCTGCTCCACAATCACAAATTAAACCTGCACTACAGTGAATATTTCACTACTCGTTTATAGGATGCCGGTGGCATCCTAACAACCATAACTTATCCCCACCAGGCTTATTCAGCAGGATGTAAACATAGGGGCAGAGATTGTGAAAAAAAAGTGGCATGAGGTCCCTCCCAGAATCCATAATTTAGGAGGGAGCCCCATGCAAAAAATGTAAAAAAAAAAACATGAGGATCCCTTATAAATCTACACCAAACCCTGATCTGAATATACAATCTATCAGGCCAGAACTGTGTTTTTTATATATTTTTTGGAATGAGTAGGGCTACTATGTACTTCTTACTCTTTAACAATAAAGGGGCCCCCAGATATTGCTCCACTATGTGAAAGGGGGATTCCAGATTTAAACAAGTCCCCTTCCTGCAGACCTCCACAACCACTGGGTCAGTGTTGTGGTAAAGAGGGTACTTGTCCTCATCAATAGGGGGTCAGGGTTCTTTGCCTGGGAATCATCCCCTCCAAGTTAGGGGCATGATCCTCCACCCCCTCCCCCCAGTTGAGGGCATATGATTGGGTATGGGTCAGAAGGGAGAGGAATGCACACTCACCCCTACCCCTTTCCTGGCCAGCCAGGCGCAATGTTTGCATAAGGGTCTGGTATAGATTTTTTTTTTTCTTGTTTTATGCATGGGGATCCTCCAAGAAAAATTATATGGTATGGTATTTGAGGGGGGGGACCCAAAAAAAAAAAAAAATTTGGGGGTTCCTCCTTGACATCCATACTAGACCCTCATCAAGGATATGAAAACCCACGTTATTTGTTTTTACGGTTTTACTATGAAGATCTGGTATAGAATTAAAGCAGCTAAAGCTGTCATTTGTTTACAATTTAAACAGCATTTTTTCTTTGTGAATGTCAGTTTGGCTACAGTACAAAAATGGCCATTATTGTTTTTAACAATCGACTCCCGTTGACTTCAATGAGGTTTGGATTAAAAACCCAAACCTGCCTCAAACTGAAATCTGGTAAGTTTGGCTCATCCCTCAGCAATGGCAGCCTCTGTATAGGTCTCATGTTAGGTTTATTTTAAAGTGCAGGCTCCTGGGCTAAAACACGAATCCTGTCTAACAGGAGTCACTGATCTGACATAAGCACACAAGAAAACAGATTTCTCAGGCTTCACTGATTGCATGCTTGCTTCAGATTAGGGACTCACTAGTTAGGAAGCTAGAATCACAGTGACCATCTTGGAGCCTGCACCCAAGAAAACACAGTGGAGGCAGATATCATACAGTTCTCTATTCATACCAGTTTGCTTTAAGTCTTGATAGATGTTCAGTTTTGTTTAGTCTTTGGTTTTAAAGTTTTTTTTTTTCAAGCATTTACCTATATCCCCATTTTCCATTGCCCTAATATCAGGACGTAATCTGCAGTCTGTCTTAGGAACGATGCTTTCCATGCCCTTTTCCAGCTCATTCAAGGCCATAGCAAAGAGAGTGAAGTTGTACATCTGAAAACACGAACAGTAAATAAAAAAAAAAAAAAAAAACACAGATTTTACATGTGTAATTAAAATACTTCATGTCTTACTAATCCAACAATATATTATCACACAGCTATCAGAAAATGTATGTTCTCATAGGCCAGTTTCACACTGGTTTCAGCTTGTATAAGGGCAGTGTGAACAGCAAGCTTTAACAGAGCAATTTCACAGCTTCCAGCAAGCTTTGTTGAAGTTTTAAAAACAAATCAACTTCAGTTTAAAAATGTGGAACACAGATCCTAATGGGAGTGTTGATTGCCACTTTCAGCAAGCTGATAGCAGGCTTTCAACAGGCTTCAAAAAGTGCTGAAGCCTGTTAGCAGCGTGTTTAAAGTGGCAATCAGTACAGTACCCATTAGGATCTGCGTTCAACATTTACAAACTGGAGCTGACTGGTACTTTAAACATTTCAGCAAAGCTTGATGAAAGCTCTGCAAATGCTTTGTTAAAGTTTGCCGTTCACACTGCTCTTATGCAAGCTGAAGCCTGAGAGAAAAAGACGATAAAGAGCACCTGAAGACAATTATCAAAGTGGTCAGAAACACTGAAAAAGAACCATAGTCTTCTATTTTTTTGAATACACATGTGAAAGTGATCATCTAACGCCAAGAATCTTATGAATGTATGTTTGGATATAAACTTTGTTAACCTGTACAACTTGTAATTAGTAGTTAGCCATATTTGTTCATTTTATGATTTTAGCCTAGTCTTGGCTTCTCAGGAGTGGTTTTTTTTTTTTTTTTAATTTCATGCCAAGAAAGTTGTACATTTTTTTTTCACTTATCAATAATAGTGTTCTATAGTAAGGTTAGTATGTACTCTACAGATGTGAATTTTAACAGCAAGTCCATTTAAAAAGCCAGTCTTCCCAAAAGGATAATTTATGTGGAGCTTGGTGAGCTGATTCCGCCTCTAGATTTACAGTTATTCAGACCTGTGTTAATTTTGACATCAAATTTCGATTTAGTTTTAGTAATTTTACTAAAATGTCATTATAGTTTTAGTTGTATTTTAGTTGACTAAAATCTCCAGTAGATTTTTGTTGGGCTAAAATCTAATAGTTTTAGTTACATTGTACTGCATTATTTAAGCATTTCTCTAGAATTTCCAAACCCATTATATACTCCTGGAGTAAAAAATCTAATGACATATTAATTATGGTATTAAAGTTTGAACATGCACTACAGACACAGATTTAGCTGTTGTGATATATACAGTGCCTTGAAAAAGTATTCATACCCCTTGAAATTTTCCACATTTTGTCATGTTACAAACAAAAACGTAAATGTATTTTAATGGGATTTTATGTGACAGACCAACACAAAGTGGCACATAATTGTGACGTGGAAGGAAAATGATAAAAGGTTTTCAACATTTTTTACAAATAAATATGTGAAAAGTGTGGCGTGCATTTGTATTCAGCCCCCCTGAGTCAATACCTTGTAGAACCAACTTTCACTACAATTACAGCTGCAAGTCTTTTGGGGATGTCTCTACCAGCTTTGCACATCTAGAGAGTGACATTTTTGCTCATTCTTCTTTGCAAAATAGCTCAAGCTCTGTCAGAATGGATAGAGAGCATCTGTGAACAGCAATTTTCAAGTCTTGCTACAGATTCTCAATTGGATTTAGGTCTGGACTTTGACTGGGCTATTCTAACACATGAATATGCTTTAATCTAAACCATTCCATTGTAGCTCCATTGTGGCTGTATGTTTAGAGTTGTTGTCCTGCTGAAAGGTGAACCTCCGCCCCAGTCTCAAGTCTTTTGCAGGCTCTAACAGGTTTTCTTCTAAGATTGTCCTGTATTTGACTTCAACCAGCTTCCCATCAACTCTGACCAGCTTCCCTGTCCCTGAAGAAAAGCATCCCCACAACATGCTGCTGCCACCACCGTGTTTCACAATGGGGATGGTGTGTCCAGGGTGATGTGCAGTGTTCATTTTCCGTCACACATAGCATTTTGCTTTTAGGCCAAAAAGTTAAATTATGTTCTCATCTGACCAAAGCACCTTCCTTCCACATGTTTGCTGTGTCCCCTGCAAACGGGAATTCTTATGAATTTCTTTCAACAATGGCTCTCTTGCAACTCTTCCATAAAGGCCAGATTTGTGGAGTGCATGACTAATAGTTGTCCTGTGGACAGATTCTCCCACCTGAGCTGTGGATCTCTGCAGCTCCTCCAGAGTTACCATGGGCCTCTTGGCTGCTTCTCTGATTAATACTCTCGTTGCCCAGCCTGTCAGTTGTGGTGGATGGCCATGTCTTGGTAGGTTTGCAGTTGTGCCATACTCTTTCCATTTCCAGTGCTCTGTGATGTTCAAAGCTTGGGAAATTTTTTTTAGAACCTAACCCCGCTTTAAACTTCTCAACAACTTCCCTGACCTTCATGATGCTGTTTGTTCACTAAGGTTCTCTAACAAACCTCTGAAGACTTCACAGAACAGCTGTATTTATATTGAGTTTGAATTACACACAGGTGGACTCTATTTACTAATTAGGTGACTTCTGAAGGCAATTGGTTCCACTAGATTTTAGTTAGGAGTAAAGGGGGCTGAATACAAATGCACGCGACACTTTTCAAATATTTATTTGTAAAAATATTTGATAACCATTTATCAATTTTCCTTTCACTTTGTGTTGGTCTATCACATAAAATCGCAATAAAATACATTTACATTTTTGGTTGTAACACAACAAAATTTCAAGGGGTATGAATACTTTTTCAAGGCACTGTAACCCTTTAGTCGCAATCTTTTGACTAAAATGCCATTTTAGTTTTAGTGGTATTTTAGTCATCTAAATTGTTTGTGCCGTATTGGAGCTCACTAATTATTTTACCCTGTCCAGTAAATGTTTTTAGTTGAAATCTCTATTATATTTTTTCAGAATTACACAAATCTTGTGAGATACTGTGCTGTAGTAACTCCTCATATGTATGTGTTATGTTTTACTTTACAACACTTATAGAATGCAACAGAAAACATATGAATGGTAACCTGTGTGGAGTTGGGGGGTCGAGGTGCTATTCGCCACAGCAAAGTGCTCCCTGGAATAACCAGCACACTCTCGGAATCTGGTAGTGGCATTTCATCGGGCTCCTCTGTGCTTGCAGTCTAAAAAATGCAGATGGGAAGGATGGGTGGCATCAGTTAATGCACACTGTGTTTATTCATTTACAGAGACATGAACAGTAATGCTGCGTACACACGGGTTAAATATCAGCTCTTTAAACATGTTCCAATGGTACATTAAGCATATTGGAGAAAGAATACTGATGCGGCCATATTTATTTTACATATGCTAGCCATACACTGGTCGAAATTCATTTAGTTCAGCAGGGACTGTGTGTGGTAGTCCCTGCTTGACAGAAGTTAATCGACTTCTGTTGAAGAGACATGTTGGAAAAGGGTTATCGATCAGCAGCTGCAGCCACTGATCAGTGTATTCTGACAGCTGTGGGTGATGCTGTCTGAATATAAATATCCTGGAAAAGATTCCTCCATCCACTTCGGTTTTTTTTTCGTTCAGCCAAAATAACAACTTTCTCCATCCACACATACAGCCTATGGCCAGCCTTAGAATAGATAATGGAAGTCACATAAAGCATAACATTTTTTTAGGAATATTAGATGACTGCATAATTATCATAAGGAGATCAGTACACTAAAAATACCGATTATGTAAACAATATGTGTTTCATAGTGGTTACCTTATTCAAATTTTTCTTTTCTTCAACATTTTTCTTGTCGTTTTTTTTAAACGAGTCAAATGTAGCTGGATCAATACAATAGAGACACTCTGTCCACTTTCCATAGAGAGCACACAGCTTCTTTTTACTGCATGAAGAATGTACACCACAAGAGCTAAATATACATATCAGTCAGAAGCAAGAGCAAACAGTGGGGGCATCTGTATACCAATCTGTAGCTAGACACAATTTCTTCAGAAACACTCGCTCAACACTTTTAGGCATTATACAGCAATTCATTACTCTCCTGATCCTGTGCTGAGCTTTAATGATTGGAAGCAAACAGCAGGGAATTTTTCATTCTCAGCAAAGCATTATATCATAGTAGAGCTAATATTGTAAATATGCACTTTTGGAATTGGAATATATTCACCATTAGGGTGTCGCATTATATACAGAATATCATATTTTATATATTTTGTTCTTGTTTTTTTTTTTTTTAATAGGGGCATGACCCAGACTACAGAGGAAGCCTAATGTTACCAATGTGTTTATTGGCTGCTGTGTGCACCAGACAAATTAAAGTGTAACTGCAGTGGTCTTCCAACTGCGGCCCTTTGCTTCTGGCCCTTGGGGCACTATTTCATCCACTAATACCAAAAATGGGGCATAATTCCTTTTCACCGACACCAATGAAGGGGCAGAAAAACTCCAGACGACACCGAAGATGGGGCACAATTTCTCCCCATGACACCAACAATGTGGCGCTATTCCTCCCTCTGACACCAAAGATGGGGCATTGTTTATTCCATTCCTGACATCGGGACCTTTTCTACTTTCAATACCCACAGTCCAGTCCCCCTTAAAGTGGTTAAGGCAGAAGTTTGTTTTTGTTTTTTTATCTTAACGCACAAGATAAAACACCTCCTGTGTGCAGCAGCCCCCCTCTCTATCCAGCAATGTTGCATGAGAGACTCGGCTGTCCGGGACTCTCCCTCACTGACTGAGACATCAGTGAAATGCCATTGGCTCCCACTGCTGTCTATCAAAGTCAGTGAGCCAATGAGGCGAAAGAGGGGATGAGGCCGGGCCACGGCTCTGTGGCTAAATGGACACAGGGAGCTGCGGCTCGGGTGCCCCCATAGCAAGCTGCTTGCTGTGAGGGCGCTCAACAGGAGGGAGGGTCCAGGAGCGCCAAGGATAGACCCAAGAAGAGGAGGATCTGGGCTGCTCTCTGCAAAACCACTGCACAGAGCAGGTAGATATAACATGTTTGTTATTTTTAACAAATAAAACAAAAAAAACACAAGACTTTAGTATCACTAAGTCTGTAGGACAGTAAACTGACTGTTTAGAATGTTCGAAGACCCCTGCTATAGGGCAGTCAAATATTTACAGATTCTTAACACACTGGAAATGAGCTTTTAAACCATCTCTGGTTGACCTCTGTAACTGCAAGTACTGTAGAGCAATATATCTTCAAAGCACCGTCGGAGCTCATGCCAAGATATGTTCGAACTGTTTTCTTTCTATTACAAAAAAAATGGAAAAACGCTACATTTTACCTGCAGTTTGAACACATTACGTTCAAAGAATAGCAGCACAATGAAGAGCAGGTCAGTTGCAGCCTATGAACTGCCAAGTGTACTGCTTCATTAAAGTCAATGTCAATTTGCTGACCTGTGTTGAAGTGCATTTCAAACGTTCTTCAAATGCTGGAAAAGCACGCTCATGTGCAACAGCACCGAATTGGTTCTCTATAGAGCTTAGCTCCCTCTGCTCCCCCTACTGCATCTTTAGGGCTCATTTATACTGCCTGCTCACGAAAATGATACGTTTTCTTGTACAAGCTGATGTCCATAATGTACAGGCTTTGGGGCGAGGTGCCTTGTGTTTTTACGAAGTAAAGCTCTTTTTGTTTTATTTTTTCTTAAAGTAGTTCTAAGCCCCCCCCCCATATACTCACCTGAGCCTGATCTCAATCCAGCGCTGTGTAAAAGAGCAGAGGCTCACCTGGCTCTCTTTCTCCTCACTGGCTCAGACACAGCAGCAGGAGCCATTGGCTCCCACTGCTGTCAATCACAGCCAGTGAGGAGGGAGTGGGGGGTGGAGCCGAGCCCAGTTCTGTGTGTCTTATGGGCAAGTGGCTTGCTATAAAAAGCACTCGGGCATGGGGGAAGAACCAGGAACCTAAGAAAAAGGAAGATTGGGGCTGCTAGGTGCAAAACCAATGCACAGAGCAGGTAAGTGTAACAGGTTTGTTAACAAAAATAATTAAACCTTTATAATTATTTTAACTTTATTGAAATGTCACAAAGTGAGCTGTTGTGTGTTGCAGAAAAATGCAGATATGCTACAGATTTATGCACAGCAATACTCTGCACCTGTGTTCTAATGTGAACAGGACACAAAGAAAACAATTACTTTCTGTGTGCCATTGCACAAGTACCAAAAATCCAGTCTCAACATATGTTTGAATAAGCCATTAGAGCTCCTGCTGTGAATGCCTGAGAATGGCTGAGAGTGAATGGCTCCATAGTACCTGCAGCTACAGAAGTCAGTGGGGTTTGTTTTACAGCTTGTTAAGAATATACATAGTTGACAGACCATAGTCTGGCCACAGGTTCACTTTAAGCTGTTGCCATCAATGCATTGAGGGGGAAGGCCCTTTTTAGGGTCATTCAGGTCAAGTTATAGCAAACAAGAGACAGCAAAGAGACCACCTGTTGACTGCAAGTGTTAAATGTGCAATAAATATATTGGGAGTTAAAAAAAGTAAAAAAAAATAAAATAACCGTATCTAGGTTATATGTTACTAAAAATAATATAGAGAATATAAACATTATGCTACACATTGCCTTAAACAGAATCTGTGAACATACCTTTTATCTTGGACGTATCCTTCCACTTTGTGCAATTCTTTCCCAAACAGACCACAAGGTTTAAAATTTAAAATGCACTTATCACCAGTTCTGCAAACAAATTGCTAAATTAATATCCATTCTTCTTTAGTATTGGAAGGCAGTGCATGGGTAATGGTCCAAACTACTTACTTGTGATTAGTGATTTCCATATTACCATACTGTTCAATCCACAGTTTGCCAACAATGATATTATGTACACAGCAAGTTGGGTTTGTCCAGGTATAGGATTCATTGTGCCTACGAAAAGGAAACAGGACTACAGTATTTTTAGGAAATGCATGTGAAAGTAATCAGCAAACTGTAAATACTTCTATTGCTGTGTTAATGTATTAGGAACTTTATTTTGATGTAGACTATTACATATGCTGGCTCTTCTTTTTCCTTAATTTTGCTGTACCAGGTTATCCTTTGCCAACATTCAGGGCTGAGTGGACTCAGAGGTAGAGGACATGGTTGCCTTAGAACTGAATTTGTGGTGGAAGGTGGTGGAGGATCTGAGGCTGCATTTCTACCTTGCCTGTTCTCTCACTATAATCTTTTTTTTATTCTAAGGGGCCTATTTAGAAAAGTTTTCACAGAAGATCCACACAACTTTCACCTAAGATTCACACATTTTCTAATTGGCCTCAACTGAAAAAAAATTTGTGTCTCTTGGATGACAGTTGTGTGAAAAAATGTATACTTTCGTTTTTACTGCTACTCTACTCACCCTACTATCACCGTAATTAAACTTATATTTCCTCTATGAACTAGCTTAGGGATCATCTAGTAGTAAAAAAGCCAATAATTAAAACACTTTCGGTCAAGAAAGAAACATCCGACATTGTTTTCTCACTGTCCCCGTCTTCTTGTCACTCACACCCCTCAAAAAATTGCTTGTATGAGCATTGATACAGGTAGTGACTAGGGCTGGGGAAAAAATTGATTTAAATCTTGAATCGAGTTCAGAGGTCAAATCGATTCAAAATGTAAGTAAATCGATTTTTTTAGATTTTTTTTTTTTCACCGCACCGGTCCTGAGGCGCTGCGGGAATGAGTTGTTAGGCGAGGCCGCTGCTTTGGCCAGACACCGCGGACTAGGCCGAAGCCGCGGTCTAGTCTAAAAAGCTCATGCCCGCAGCGCCTCAGGACCGGCGCGGTTTAAAAAAAAAAAAAAAACTCGATTCGAATCGTGAATCGAGTTTTTTTTAAGAGAATCGAAGATTTTTTTTTTTTTTTAAGAAAATCTCCCAGCCCTAGTAGTGACAACACACAATCTCCCCAGTGGGGTTACAAAAAAAAAAAACCTAAAAAGAAACTAACTCTTGGCTCACATAAAGTAGGCTGAATGAGGCTAGATGTCATTCAACCCAAGAGAGTGGGTAAGTATTGTAACAAGTTACTTTTTATTAAAAACCCTGCAGCATAGGCGTGCGCAGGGGGTGTGCCGGTTGTGCCTGGGCACACCCTAATCACTATGTGCAGTGCCCCTACTGCCCAGGCTTCCCCCCGTGTGGCCCACTTAAAGCCCAGTACCAATCTGATGTTAGTACAGCAATGTCCCCTGCTGTTCTATTGTGTCCCCCTGTCAGAATTGTGTATTCTGCCCCCCCTGTCAGAACATGCTAGTCAGCTCTCAGCCATTGGTCGGGAGTCGGTCGGCAGACCTTTTTTGGTCATGAACCTTTGACAGAAGCCAGCCAAACGACTGGCTTTTGTTGGACCGGCTGCAAAACACACGTGTCGAAGGTCAGCCGGTTTCTACTGAACTGGCCGACATTCAGCTCGTGTGTACCAGACTTTAGAGTGTCTAACTGTCCTTGTTAATTGTTTGATTTATTTTATACCACCGAGAATAGAAAGAAAGCCGACTCACAGTTTTGACTTCACTTTTAAAAGTAGAACTCAAGCCAAGAATAACAAGATAAAAATGAACAACCCATTAATAGTAACAAAATAATGATACATTTAAAGATAAAATACCAGCTTTTGTCGCAGTATTACTATTCAATCCAAACAATTCCCTCACGGTACTTTTTTCTGCTGCTATATGTCCTCATTCTGATTGCCAGCTTAATTCAACCCACTTTCTCTGACCATAGATTGTCCTGGATCTGCCCTGGCCTACGACTGAACATTGAAAGGAGAAACAGCCCAGTGATAAGCTCATCTTTCTATCACTGCCTTTTCCTCCTATCAGCACATGAGCTGATTGGCTTCTTGTACTGCTTCTTCCTCTCATGCTCTGCTGTAAAGGGGCTGCAAGAGGATAATACCAGGTCAACTTTAAGTACTTACACTGCTTGCATTTAAATATAAATTTAATCATGTATTAATGATTACAGAGCTGCATTTGCATTAGTTTAGGTCTTTAACATGTGCCTAACACTTAGCTTTAAACAAATCTACTTACTTGAGAAGTTCCAATGTGATTATTCCTTTGGGTTCTGCTTCAACACTCTTTCCCCAGAACTTGAGTTTAGGGTATATTGATCCATGAAAAACAAAGTCACCGTTAAGGCCTTCAGCATGGAAAGCGCTAATTGGTGGGTGGTGGCTGACTTGTTCAGAAATTAGTCTAAAGCCAAGATCCTCACTAAAATACAAAAAACATACAAATGATATCACAATGCAAAAAGGCAATCACTTGGGTGTTTCAGATAAAAGGGCCGTGCTTGGCACCCCCTTTTAGAATACTTAGAGGTTGATTTACTAAAAGCAAATGGACTCTTCACTTTGCAATGAAAGGTGTACTTTGCAAAATATTGCTTATTGAATGGGGTGAAGCTCTGCTGACCTCCATTATTCAATCATATGCAAGGAAAAATTAAGAGTTTTTTTCAAATTTTCCTTGCATGTGATTGGGAATTCTGTTTAAAGTGAAATTTCCCCACATTTACAAAACTCTAGGGGAAATTGCAAAGTGAACAGCCTATTTGCCTTTAGTAAACCCACCCCTTTGTGTAAAAAAACCCCCAAAAAACACCACATTTTTGCCTATATTAATTAGACGAAAGATCAGCAGAGCAGTTCAACAATGAAGGGGCAACTGTAGACACTTTAAATAAATACACAAATCAAATATATATTTATCAGTGTTGTATTTGGAGTGTTCTGTTTTAAACAACAAGTAATGTTCTTTAAAGTTGTAAATCTTTGGGAGAAATGGAGTGACATGGTGATGTTCCTGTGTGATCATGATACCTGCAAGACTTTATGCCCTACGTAATTTGACAGGCCAGTGACCCAATTACGCATTCATAAGCGTTGGTACCAGGAATGAGAACTAAGCTGTGCAGAACAGTCATTGCAGGGTCTGCAGAAGCTCACATTCACACATAGCATTCTAAGTACACATAACCCAAGGATATGTAAATAAAGTCCATAATTATTATCTTGAATGTATTACCCTTCAAACATAATTCTACCACTAGAAAAGCAGGCTGATTGAGAATATTAGAATGCAATATTATTAAGCACATTACAAACAGATACCACATGATTATTACCATTATATTATTATACAGAATTTATATAGCGTCAACAGTTTACGCAGCGCTTTACAATATAAAAGGTAGACAATATAGTTACAATACAATACAATACAATACAATACAAGAGGATTAAGAGGAGCCTGCTCAGAAGACCTTACAATCTAATAGGGTGGGGCAGGTGGTACAAAAGGTTGTAACTGTGAAGAATGAGCTGATGGAAGTGGTAAAAGATTTGTTGGAGGTGTGATAGGCTTCCCTGAATAGATGAGTTTTCAGGGATTGCCTGAAGGCAGCTAGAGTAGGAAATAGCCAGACAGGTTGAGTTAGAGAGTTCCAGGGGTTGGGAGAAGCTCTGGAGACGAGCATGGGAGGAGGAGACAAGGGAGCTTGAGAGTAGGAGGCCTTGAGAGGAGCGCAGAGGACGATTTGGAGACAAGATAGAAGGAGGCCTTGAGAGGAGCAGAGAGGACGGTTTGGGTGATATTTGGTGATAAGATTGGTGATGTAGCTCGGGGCAGAGTTGTGAATGGCTGTGTATGTTGTGGTTAGTATTTTGAATTTAATTCGCTGGGCGATTGGGAGCCAGTGTAGGGGTTGGAGGAGAGGGTTGGCAGACACTGAGCAGTTGGCAAGGTGGATAAGTCTGGCAGCAGCATTCATGATAGACTAAATAGGAGCCTATGGAGAGGTAGTTCAATGAGAAGGGAGTTGCAATAGTCAAGGCGAGAGATAACAAGGGAGTAAATGAGGAGCTTGGTGGTTTCATTTGTTAAAAAGGGGCAAATTTTAGAGATGTCTCGGAGGTGAAGTCTACAAGCTTTTGACAACGATTGGATTTGGGGCTGAAAGGACAGGTTAGAGTCTAGGATTACACCTAGTACCCTGGCATAAGGGGAGGGATTGATGGTTACATTATTGATTTTGATGGAAAAGTCATGGAGGGGGGCACAGGCAGGGTGGGAATATTACCAGCTCGGTTTTAGAGATTTCGTTTAAGGAAGTGGTGCGACATCCATGCTGATATATCAGTTAGTAATGCGAGAGGAAACTAAAGGAGTGAGGTGAGGAGCAGACCTAGATTTGGGTGTCATCCGCTTATAGATGGTATTGGAAGCTGTGGGCGGTTATCAAGTGACCAAGGGAGGAGGTGTAGATAGAGATAGAACATGATATATTTCTATGTGACATTAGGATATTAAAGCAGACACTGGACTGGTTACTGTAGGGAACAAAGACTAGACTCTCAGAGTTACTAGTGAAGTTAAACTGCTATTGGTCATGGTGTGAAAATTTTTCTTACCGCACTAGCTCAAATGTTTCCCCGAGGAGAGGATTGAAAGGTTTCCCTGTGCGTTCCCATTGCGATGCAACTGCTGAAACTGCAAAGGCAGCAACACACTGTAAGAAAGATGAAAAACGTGAAAATACTAAATGATGCCTGATGTAAAAGAGGCATTTAGGTCAGATAGTATGAATATCAATACTGTACACTGAGCATGTCTGCATTTATAGTAACTTTTATTGCAAACAGAAAACATCCTTTGCGCTCATTGCAATGTCATGTTTCAGGATAATTAGCTATTCTAGTGCAAGGAAAACCAAAATAATGACAATGTATTAAGTGGTTGTAATGGTAAGCTGGGTGACTGTTTTCACTAAGTATACAAAAGCCTGAAATTCATACAAGCTCCGGCTTTTCCATACTTGGATTAAATTGGTTTTATAGTTGAAAAAATGCTTAGGTTAGAACTGACAAGAACATTTTTGGGGGGCAGTGTTGATCATCACAATTGTCTGTTATCAGTTACAATCTATGGGTTGTATAGGATTTTACTGATATTAAACTACATCTACAGCAAGGGGGGGGGGGGGGGGTGTTGTAGACCTCTTTTAGAATTCTGCCAGGCCTCCGTACTGAAATGGTCGCTGCTTGCACCCAATAAATGTACCCGTTTCTCAATCTGTCAGAGACTATTCTTGCTCTATGCACTTCCTCCCTGGTCACTGCATCTGTCACACAGACAAGCGCCTATATATCTTGTAGTGAAGCGTGCAGAGCCTGATGGGAAATTAAGAGACTAATGCATCGGGTCTACCTTGCTATTAATTAACAGCATACAGCAGTGGAAGGATCCATAGCCGCTATTTAGTCCAAACTGATGGGGAGCTAATCTTTCAGTTGCCCATCAGGCTCTGCCCACCAAATAGGCGTAGAGGTCATGGGGACTAGTTCCCTATCAGGTCTGCCACTTCTGCTTCATGAAATCATCCCCCCCCCCCCCCCCCCCCCCCCAGGTGTTTTATGTGTACTGCACTGCAATGAGGAGTTACCATAGTCCATAGTTCTATTAAACAAGATCAAATGTGAACTTTTTCCATACTTCACCACTCTTGTAAAATAAACACAACAGTATTAAAGGAAATCTGTGTTATAAGCAATATGAAGTCTGCTATTGCTAACATTCCAATATTAGCTGCCTGACTGTCTCCGGCTTCTCAGTAAGTATTAGTTCTTGTGCATATGCAATATATCCAGGAAACTAGCATTTCTGAAGATGATCAGATGTGGCAGTTCATACATTTCTCCCATATTTCTTTAAAATAACCATTTGTAATACACACAATGGCTCCTGAATATAAATGAAAAGGACTAGACAAAAGATATCTCCCATGGGACTTTGTTGCAGCTGAAAGGACAAGCCAGATTTAGCAGATACCTGCCAACTGCGCCCTATGCGCTTTTACCACAAAACACAGAATAAAAGCAAATCAACCCATTTTTATATGTTCCAGTCTCTTTATTATAGACAAAAATGTTAAAAATATTATTCAGGTTTTGTGTCCCCAATAAGAGTCAAATATTACTAAAAAACAATTATTCAATTATTCAGAAATCACCTGCATTCGTTCCACAGGGTCAGAGCAGCAGTTTGCTTTATGAATGAGGTATGTGTGTTCCATGTATTCTGAGAGGCGTTGTAGAAAGCTCAGCGGCTCATTGAATATAACAGGCATTGTGCTTTTTGATAATTCCTGTTTGGCGCAAGGAAAGAACAAAGATACTATTAATGTCATTACATGTGTGCCAATTGTTAAAAGTTGTATTTTATATTAGGATCTCATACTTTATCAGACATTACTGGAAAGTCTAAAAAAAAAAAAAAAGAAAAGAAAAAGGACTACCGCACTAAGAAATCCTGCACAGTCATGAAATAAAAAAATAAAATAAATAAAAAGTTCACCTTTTTTTTTAACAAGATGTATGGGGTATATAAAAAACACTCACCTTCACACTGCAGCATCGGTCTGATGCTATCCCCACCAGCTCTAAACCCAAGAAATGATCGAGTACATGACTGCTGATCGCTTAGCTCTTATGCCCGTACGCACGTGTTGCCTTGTGAGTTTATGTGGAATCTCCAGTAGCAACTGGGAATATTTGTGTATAGATATATAGTTTTGGATAAGAAATAATAGGGTGTATGTGATAGTGTTTCAGTAGAGGGTTAATTTAGCTAGATGTAAATATGTGTAACAATGACTTGTAGTATGCGAGAAGAATGTACTGTGGAGACGCTCGGCTGTTTACCTATTTTTAATATTCAAAGGGCCAGGAAGAGATACCCATCTGAAGTGTGTATTTGTTACCGGGCCAAATTCATTAGCTCGATAAAGGCCTTTGTATTCCTCTGTGCTAATCAAACATTTGTCCATTTCAAAGGGGGTGTTGAGAGGATGAGAATATTTCTTTCATCTGTTCAGGAAAGGAGGTTTTGCCCTGGCTAATGCCATGCATAAGTTAAGTGCCCCTTTCAAGAGAGGTGATGACCTTCACCTTATTCTCTTCAAACAACTTATCACTAGCTCATTACCTCAACAAGAGGAAGTTGCCCAAATTAGGAGATACGCCTGGTGGGAGTAGAGGGCTAACAGAATACCCAATCAGAGTGGCCCTATTCAATTCAATGAGAGATGGGCCTATAAGAAGGAATCCCAAAGAGAGTGGTAGAGAGATGAAAACTGACCTGGGCCCAGGAATATTAATATAGGTAATTATCAGAGCATCTCCCAGCACTTAAAAGGTATACCTGCTTGTCATGTTTGTTTGTTTACCATTTGTATTGTGATGAATATACTTCGTCTTCTTGTACTATAACCTAATATTTTCTCCCTTAAGACTATAGATATTGTCTGTGTATTAGGTAGACTTTTAACGCTACTTTAATAAATGTTATTATATTAAAGCTTTCACTTCTGGTCATAAGAACTCTTATTTAACCAACCTCATATCTTATGGTTAATAATTCATAAATATACATTTAGAACATTAACACACGATTGGACTTTCCGACAACAAAACTGTGGATTTTTGTTCGAAGTTTGTTGGCTCAAACTGGTCTTGCATACACACGGTCACACAAATGTTGGCTAACAATTACAAACGTAGTGACGTACGGCGAGCCGATAAAAAGGAAATTCAATAGTCATGCGCCACCCTTTGGGCTCCTTCTGCTAATGTTGTGTTTGGTGAGCATCGATTCTGAGCATGCGTGGACTTTTGTGCGACGGACTAGTGTACACATGATCGGAACATCCGACAACAAAATTTGTTGGTGGAAAATTTGAGAACCTGCTAGCCAACATTTGTTGGTGGAAAGTCCGACAACAAATGTTTGATGGAGCATACACATGGTCGGACTTTCCGCCAACAAGCTCACATCCAACATTTGCTGTCGGAAAATCCGATCGTGTGTATGGGACATAAGTCTTCTTAGAGCAGACTGACTACTGTCAATCACTGCTCTCTGCTCTGCCACCCCCTCCAGCGCTCACTAGAGTGGGCAGCAAGGTGGATCCCAACAATATGGTTTGGATCCTTCCAGAGCACGGAGCTACCCATACTTCTTTTTTAAGACCAAAAATGGTTATGGTCTGTGCTTTGTGACTGGCCCAGCGGTGGAGGAAGGAGGAGGGGAGCAAACTTCTGGGGGAACCTTGACGCATCTCGCCATAGTGAGGTCTCCCAGAAAAGGTCTGTCAAAACCAGGTATCCGTTCTCTCCCACCCCCCCAAAAGGTGCCATTTTCTTGATTCTTCTCCTAAGGTCTCCATTACAGTAGCATACACGATTACTATTACTATATATAAGGTCACCCTGACAGAGAACCCCACTATTTTCATCAACTGCTGCCCAACAGAGCTTACCCTGTAGAATACCTGCAAGATCCAGACCTTAAAAGGAGAAGCACAACCAAAGTTCGCTTAGCTGTACTTCTGTGGATCACAGGAGTGCAGTTTCTTCTACACTCCTGTGATGTGTTTTCAGGGACCATTCCCCGCCGGGAGAACACAGTAGCTCAGCAGGAGGGATTCCCCCATCAACACAGTGTTAGATCGAGTGAGTGAAAGAAAATTGTACCATCTATGGCTGGTTTAAGGTTCTACAAAGACAGTGAGAGGTTGCAATATCCTGCCTACCCTACTTATGCAATTAATGACCAAGCATATCTTATATCTTCTGCTTACACATTAACAGCAGAGATTCAAGATCATTAGACTATAGGCAGCCCAGAATCTGAAGTCTAACACAACTCTTGATGGGCAGTAGTGGACTTTAAGCACCACTTTTGAATCCTCCCCCACCACCACTTTTTTTTTTTGCAGTTCTTGGCACATTTCCATATACAATCCCTTCCTGACTTTTTTTTTTTTAATTCACGCTCCCATATTCCACGAGAATGCTAGAACTGATTTCCATGCTTCAAGTAACTGTCAGGACTATAAACCAATAAATTTGCCTGACTATCCATAACCAACATTACAGGCTACCGTGTGGGAATCACAACTGATAATTCAATGCGAGAGCTGTGCGTCAATCTTCCTACGCACAGAACCCAATAGGCTCTTAAATATAACTTTTATTCGTACATAGCTAAAAATAAGGTATGTTGGCAAAAATGTTAAAATCATGAACCTACAGGTAGATTTTACCCTGCATGCCCTGATAATATAAAGCACATCAAAAAGTGAGCCCCCAACCCCAAAACTCAACATGTTTCACCGATAAAAGGCCTTTGACAGGAGTGAAAAAAAGTGTAATTTTAAAATTACCGTAAGTGTGCTCGAACACAAAACATGTGCAATACCCCTAACCAGATTTTTTTATCCCATGCAACCACCTGTAGGTTCATGATTTTTTACATTTTTGCCAACATACGTTATTTTTAGCTATGTATGAATAAAAGTTTTATTAACTGTCAAAACTGCCAACACATTTCAAGAAACCATCAAACCGCTGAAGAGACCCCTGACAATCGAGTTGCACAAAATGATAATTGTACAGGTTGACTACTTATTGTAAAACTAGCCAAAGTTAAAAAATGGAAGAATGACTTTTCACTTTCAGGTTGCTAAAAGACCTATTGGTACAGGAGAAGCACAGACAATCCCATTGAACAGTTGGGGAATAAAGCCATAAATGCAACATACTTTAGCTTTTGTGATGCCCTTAATTTTGGTATAGCTCTTAGTTATAGCCCAACTCCTGCCTATTATTAAATTTACCAGTTAGGTCAATTGTCTAGAGCAGGGGTCTCCAAACTTTTTAGACAAAAGGCCAGGTTACTGTTCTTAAGACCTTAGGAGCACCGGACTTTGGCCAGTGGAAGAAAATATCCTGAAGTCAGTGGGAGTAAATAAATAATGGTTTGACTGTCAGTGGGAATAAATTACATTAAATTAAATAGTTAGATTAAATAGTTTTCCATCATTGGTATTGTTGGGAGAAATTATGCCAGTTGTAGGTATAAGTGGAAGAAATAGAGCCCCATCCCCAGTGCCAGTGAGAGGAATAGTTCCCCATCATTGGTGTCAGTGGGAGGAATAGTGCCTGAAGGGCCAGATAAAGGCAAGCAAAAAGCCACATTCAGCCCGTGGGCCGCAGTTTGGAGACCAGTGGTCTAGAGGGTAAAGGAATTAGTTACAAATACTTTCCCTAACAAGGGAACAGAGGGGTGAAGATTAAGGTAAGTTTTAGTTAACACTGATGTTAGCCAAACAAATATATGATATTTCCTTGAAATTGTTGCCGGGGGTGTTTAGAATTGAAAACTGAAGCGGAGTATTTACTGGAATTTTTGAGAGATACAAGGAAGTTTGCCTACCTCTCTAGCATCTACCGAAAACGGATATATACTAAAGGTTTACAGTGTATAAAACAAAGACATTTTTAGCGTTGCTAGTATTTATTTTAGTGGTGCATTTAAATGAACTTTTTCATCAACATGTGCCACCAGCGATCATGCCTTAATATTCTTCAGAAAGATTCTTCCAGGGACATTGTAGACAACAGGTCTAATAGAAGGTTAGTCTGGTCTGTGGCTGTCTTGGTAAGTGTGCACTGAATAAATGACGTGGTCAAAATAAAACGAAAAACTTTTTTCTGAGGTTAGCAAAATGAGGTTTACATTTTTTTGCTACTGGTGTTAATGACAAGGCACATTCATTCTACCTGCAAAATTAGATATTATTGATATGTAATAGGTGAACTGTCTAGGCTTAGAGATAGTAATAAAGGCAGTGGTGATATGACTGGTTACAGTGCTACATCTGTCTCATTCCTAAATGGTAAATTAACTTTGAACCACAAGGGCTTTGAACCATCCAATATGCTTTTACCCTGTGGTGCTCTCTGCAGGATTTTCATGGGCAGAGTGGGTCACATTAGGAATGCAGTCTCACAACATGGGCAGGAACTGCAAGTTTATTGTGACTCAATACATTCTTCTGCCCAAGTGTCAGACTTTTTGATGGACTAGACTGAATTCATCACTTTGCACTGGACATACAGGGGGTTATTTACGAAAGGCAAATCCACTTTGCACTACAAGTGCAAACTACAAGTGCAAAGTGCACTTGACATTGCACTAAAAGTGCACTTGGAAGTGCAGTCGCTGTAGATCCGAGGGGGACATGCAAGGAAAATAAACAGCATTTTAGCTTGCACATGATTGGATGATAAAATCAGCAGAGCTTCCCCTCATTTCAGATCTACCCGTCTGATTTACTGCGATTGCACTTTCAAGTTGTCAATTTATAGATATTCACACACGGTATGAGCATACTTAGAATTTCCCCACAAAACACATTCTGGTTCTCCTCCCGATTATGGGGACACCACAGGTGTGAAACCTTTTCAGCGCTTGGACTGATCATGTACTAGACATCAGTATTCCTGATTGTTGCCACATCAGACTAATGCTGCCAACAACAATTTTTCCTGATGACCACCACACCAGTCCAGTTTGTGCCAGCAACAGTGTTCCATATTACTGCTAAACCATTTGCAGTGTCATCAGACCAGTGTATGCCAAGAACAGTGTTCCTGATCTCTGCTACCCAAGTACCAGTGTCGCCAGACCAATAAGTCAGCAACAGTGTTCCTGATCGCTGCCTCACCAGTGTCACCAGACCAGTGTAAGTCAAGAACCATAACCCTGACCCCTGCTACACCATTCCCAGTGTCCCCAGACCAATGTAAGCTGACAACATTGTTCCCGATTGCTGCCACACCGGTGAAAATGGTGCCAGGCTAGTGCAGTCAGCAACAAGGTTTCTGATGGTTGGCCACACCAGTGCCAGTGTCACCAGAGCCAGTGCAGCAGTGTCCCCGATTGCCACCACATCAGTACAGTGTCACAAAAGCCAATGCAGCCATCAGTGTTCCTGATCACCGCCACACCAGTGCAGTGTTACCTCTGCCTGCTGCCTGTAGTGACCCCTGCCTGTTATTGACCATGTTTCTGCCTGCTGTCTAAACCAATCTTTGCCTGTCACCTGTACCAACCAATCTGCATGTCTCACTGACGATGTTTCGGCGAGACACCCGTCCCAGCAATTCCCTGCAGACAACTGCACTCCTAGAACCACAGGAGCTCCTTTGTTCTTCTTTTCTTCAGTCTCCTGTACTTCCTGGCCAGCGAACATGGCATTCCTGAGGCATGTACCAGAAGGCTAGGCTTGCTTGGCTTATAGAAACAGAGATTGCAGTATAAAGGTAATACTACACAAAGTGATATTTCCTGAGCACTCATAAAGAGGCGACTATTACAGTACACTGTTTTTGATACAACTGGTTGATTTCTGTGATACACATGATCAGTCCAAACACTGAAAAGGTTTCACACCTGTGGTGTCCCCATACCTCAGGAAGAGTAACAGAATGTGTTTTTTGGGGGGGGGGGGGGGGGGGGTCAAAGTATGTCCATGCTGTGCATGAAAAATATCTATAAACTGACAACTTTGTGTGTGTGTGTGGGGGGGGGGGTCAAAGTATGTCCATGCTGTGCATGAAAAATATCTATAAACTGACAACTTTGTGTAAAAAAAAAAAAAAAAAAAAAAAAAAAAAAGTGTTTTCATTATCTTTCCACATTTTCCAAAAATTTGTGGCAAAAAAATTAAAGTCTTCAAAAAACTCATTATGCCACTGGTCTGGTGACACTGACTGGTGTGGTGGTGATCAGAGACATTGTGACTGGCTGCTTAATTAGGCCTCCTGCACATAGCCATTTAGATGCAGCCACCAAATTTAACAAAAAAAACCACTTTTTGCTACTCCTGAGTATACAACATGTGTGGGACTTCCAGTGTTTTGACTGATTATGAACCAGACATTGTATCTTGTGTATCCCAAAAATCATCAGGCACCAGCAGAAACGTGCTGCTCTTTAGCAAATGCATAGCGGTCCATTAATATTTATTGCACCCCCACACATCCAAACATGCGGCACAAGAATGGTCAGGGACTTTTTCTTGTGGGAAATTAAGGAACAGCAGCACATTCAAATTAATGGGCTGTTATCTTATTACTTGATAACTTCATATAAAAAAAAATACATTTTCCTTTTCTTTTTTGCAGTTTCCAAAAACCTGAGGCAAAAAATTACATTTTCAAAAGATTCACTATGCCTTTCATAAAATAACTTGGGGTGTTTACTTCCAAAATGTGGTACATTTGTGGGTGTTTCTCCTGTCCTGGCACTTCAGGGACTCAAGAAATATGATAGGCATTTAGGAATTTTGACAGAGAATTTATGCACCCTGAAACCCCAACGTCGCTCAATTAATTTTGGGTCCCTCTATGGGTCTACGCTGTGAAAAAGGAGTAGCAGCATGTTTAAGGATGTAATTGTAAGTATGCCTATGCTGCGTTTGAGAAATAGCTTAATAAAAAGTGAACTTTGTAAAAAAAAAAAAAAGATAAATAAAAGACAAATTTTATTTAATTTCTTCATGTTCAATAAAATTGTAACAAAAAAATTACAACTTCAGAATACTCCCCATATTTCTTACTAATTACGTTGGACAGTCTACTTTCCAAAAAAAGGGGTAATTTGGGGGGTATTTCTGCTATCCTGGAAACCTGACCTCAAGAAATTAGATAGTCAGTCAGTACATCAGGACTGATCAATTTTCAAAAAATATACACACTATATTAGATCGATATATATATATATATATATAATCTCTAAACCGCTGGCAACAAAAGTGAGTACACCCCCAAGTGAAAATGCCCAAACTGGGCCCAAAGTGTCAACATCACGAAGCTGGTGGGTGTTAGAGACCTTGCGCTCCTCCACCTTCCATTTAAGGATGCCCCACAGATGCTCAATAGGGTTTAGGTCTGGAGACATGCTTGGCCAGTCCATCACCTTTACCCTCAGCTTCTTTAGCAAGGCAGTGGTCGTCTTTGAGGTGTGTTTGGGGTTGTTATGTTGGAATACAGCCCAGTCTCCAAAGGGAGGAGATCATGCTCTGCTTCAGTATGTCACAGTATATGTTGGTATTCATGGTCCCTTAATGAACTGTAGCTCCCCAGTGCCGGCAGCACTCATGCAGCCCCAGAACATGACACTCCCACCACTATGCTTGAATGTAGGCAAGACACACTTGTCTTTGTACTCCTCACCTGGTTGCCGCCACACACGCTTGACACCATCTGAACCAAATAAGTTTATCTTGGTCTCATCAGACCACAGGACATGGTTCCAGTAATCCATGTCCTTAGTCTCCTTGTCTTCAGCAAACTGTTTGCGTGCTTTCTTGTGCATCATCTTTAGAAGAGGCTTCCTTCTGGGATGACAGCCATGCAGACCAATTTGATACAGTGTGCGGCGTATGGTCCGAGTACTGACAGGCTGACCCCCCCCACCCCTTCATCCTCTGCAGCAATGCTGGCAGCACTCATACCTCTATTTCCCAAAGGCAACCTCTGGATATGATGCTGAGCATGTGCACTCACCCCTTTGGTCGACCATGGCGAGGCCTGTTCTGAGTGGAACCTGTCCTGTTAAACCGCTGTATGGTCTTGGCCACCGTGCTGCAGCTCAGTTTCAGGGTCTTGGCAATCTTCTTATAGCCTAGGCCATCTCTACGTAGAGCAACATTTCTTTTTTTCAGATCTTCAGAGAGGTCTTTGCCATGAGGTGCCATGTTGAACTTCCAGTGACCAGTATGAGAGAGTCAGAGCGATAACACCAAATTTAACACACCTGCTCCCCATTCACACCTGAGACCTTGTAACACGGACGAATCACATGACACTGGGGGGGGGGGGGGATGGCTAATTGGGCCCAATTTGGAGATTTTCACTTAGGGGTGTACTCACTTTTGTTGGCAGCGGTTTAGACATTAACTACTGTGTGTTGAGTTATTTTGAGGGGACAGCAAATTTACACTGTTATACAAGCTGTACACTCACTACTTCACATTGTAACAAAGTGTCATTTCTTCATATATATATATATATATATATATATATATATATATATACACATACACACACACACACACATACATACACACATATATATATATATATATATATATATATACACATACACACACATATATATTATATATATACATATATACACACATACATACATACACATACACACATATACATACACACACACACACACACACACATATATAAACCCTGGCCTGCGGTACCTTAAAAAAAAAAAAAAAAAAAAAAAAAAAACGGAAGGGATTCCCACAAATTCTGTTGACAAAAAAATAGCAAAAAGGAGAAATCGGCATTCATGAGGAACAAGGAGGTGTTGGCCATGAAGTGGAGGGACAAGAAAGATGTCCACATCCTCTCTACCATCCACAATGACACCGTGGTGGAGATCCAAAGAAGACGCGGCCCCATCGTAAAGCCCGAATGTGTCCACGACTATGATATGTACATGGGCGGGTGGATTTAAACGATCAGATGCTACAGCCCTATTTATCAACCAGAAAGTCCCATTATTGGTATAAGAAAGTTGAGTTTCACATGGCCCTTTTTAATTTGTTTGCCTGCTACCAAAAACCAACTCAAAACCAACATATCACCTACCTCAAGTATATTGAAGATATCGTCACTGCCCTCATTTACCAACAAGGTCCCAACCCCAGGAAGCATTCGCTCTGATAGTGTGAGTCGACTACACGAGCAACACTTTCCCTATAACATTCCCCCGACAGAATCTGGAAGAAGACGCCAAAAGAAATGCTGTGTATGCAGCAGAGGAGGAGTAAGAAGAGATACCAGCTATTATTGTCCCCAATGTCCCTCCCAACCTGGCCTTGCATCGGAGATTGCTTCAAAAATTATCATAAATCCATCCAATATTAGTTCCCCTTATTATTAACAGACAGCCATTTCCCCACTTGCCTGCTACCATGTTACTACCTTCCATGTTAACTGACCCTGGCCTGTTTACCGACGATGCCTCTGCCTACCGATTTAAACCACTTTTCTGACTTCCATGTGCACCAACCTTGGCCTGTTAATTGACCATGTTTTTGCCTGCCACTTGGACTGATCTTTTGGCCATCTACTTTAGTACACAGGGGTCTCACATATGAGGGGCTTCAGAATAGCGTTCTGAGTAGAAAACACCAGTTTTCGTTTTCTGTGCTCCCAGAACAGGGTCTGGTTGCCTGGAGGCTTCAAAGCGATTTGGGTGGGAGAAGCCTCTACCCCTATCCCCCTGGCACTGAGCTTGATGGTCCTTCCTGCTGCCTGGACCAATACTTTGGCTGTCCTGACCATATTGCTGCCTGTACTGACCCATGACATTATGGACCATGTTTCTTCCTGCTGCTTGGACCAATACTTTGGTTGTGTTGACCATATATCTGCCTGCTGCCTCTACTGACTTTGGACAGTATTTCTGCTGGGACACCTCTGCCTGCTACCTGGACCTGTGCTTTGGCTGTGCTCTGGCTGTGCTGACAGTATCTCTGCCTGTACGAACTATGGACAGTATTCCTGCCTGCATGATTGCTTTAGCTGTTGCTGACCTCATCCCTGCCTGCTGCCTGGACCGATGCTCTACTTTGTGGATCACTGAACTTCTAAAACCACAGGTAATCTTTTGTTATTTGGTATGTACCTGCTATGTGTTAGAAATATGAAGAGCCTTCAAAAATGTGATCGGTAGTGAGAAAATGATATGTGTAATTAATGCTGCTAAAATGCCTGGAGGTGCTATTTGGCTGTTGGGCCTCTGTATGTGGCCAGGCTGTGTAAAAGTCTCAAACATGTGGTATTGCCATACTCAGGAGGAGTAGCAGAATGTATTTTGGGGTGTCATTTTTGCTATGTACATGCTATGTGTTAGAAATATCTTATAAAGTGACAACTTTGTGTAAAAAAAAAAAAAATGCATTTTCATTTTTTTTCACATTTTCCAAAAACTTCTGGAAAAAATGAACTGTTCAAAAGACTCATTATGCCTCATAAAATTTACGTTGGGGTGTTTGCTTTCCAAAATGCAGTCAATTCCATTGTCCTGGTGCTCCAGGGCCTTCAAAAGTGTAATAGATGGTTGAGAAAGGAGATGTGCAATTTATGCTTGTAGAACACCTGAAGGTGCTACTTCAATGTTGGGCCTCTGTATGTGGTCAGGCTGTGTAAAAGTCTCACACATGTGGTATCGCCATACTCAGGAGGAGAAGCAGAATGTATTTTGGGGTGTAGTTGCAATTATGCATATGCTGTGTGAGAGAAATAACCTGTTAATATGACCAGTTTGTGTAAAAAAAAAAAAAAAAAATGTTAATTTTTCCCAAGAATTGTGGGAAAAAATTCCAATTTAAAAAAACTCACCATGCCTCTTAGTAAATACCTTGGACTGTTTACTTTCCAAAAAGGGGTAATTTGGGGGGTATGTGTACTTTCCTGGCTTGTTAGTGTCTCAAGAAATGAGATAGGCCTTCAGTACATCAGGTGTGATCAGATGTGATCCATTTTCAGTGATAGGCACCATAGTTTGTAGACTCTAACTTTCACAAAGACCAAATAATATACACTAATTTGGGTTATTTTTACCAAAGATATGTAGCAGTAAAAATTTTGGCACAAATTTATGAAGAAAAATGACTTATTTGCAAAATTTTACAATAGAAACAAAAAAAAAGTGTTTTTTTCAAAATGTTCACAGTTTTTTCGCTTATATCGCAAAAAATAAAAAACACAGTGGTGATTAAATACCACCAAAAGAAAGCTCTATTTGTGAGAAGAAAATGATAAAAATTTAGTTTGGATACAGTGTAGCATGACTGAGTAATTGTCATTCAAAGTGTGAGAGTGCTGAAAGCTGAAAATTGGTCTGGGCGGGAAGGTGCATAAGTGCCTGGTATTGAAGTGGTTAAAGGATATAGAATTCAGAGGCAGCTGGAAAGTCCAAAAACAGTCCAACTGAGGAGGTGGGAATTACCTAACAATAACAAAACAGTGAACTCAGGACTGCCTGTATGTCAAAGAGCTGCCTGAATGACCTTACACCCGAAGCAAGCATCAGATGAGGCATAAACATCCACTTGGTAAAACGTAAAGATTTGACTAATAAAAATATGTAAACTTTTCTCATTAGTGAAAAAGATGTCCACCCCCTGGGATACTAACAAGACAGAACCGTACTGGGAGTGGGAGAAGCTATACTAAGCTAGCAACTGTTTTTTTGTTTGCCAGTGTCCAAATAGTCCTGTAGACAGCAGTAAAAATAAAATGATCTCTAAATCCTGTGTCCCTAAAAGCCAAAGTGCAGCCAATATATAAAAACAGAAAAATTAGCACAAGGGACATACTGTGACTTACAAACAGTACCTTGTGCTCATGCCTCTTCTTTTAGTTGAAATCCTGCCTGTCACTGTAATCTTGTGCAGCGGGGGTTAATAGAACTAAGGTGCTGTTACAGGCTCTGATCAAAAGAGCCCAACTATGCCGAGCCTTTGTGCCCAGCAATTCCATTCTTAGAAGCCATACCACAGCTTCTATAAATGAAACATGCTCTATGAATGGGACGGGGCGGGGGGGGACAGACCTTTCAATAATCCACCCATCCTCCATTCTTAGATCCCGTTTCATTCATAGAAGCTGTAGTACGGCTTCTATGAATGGAGTAGCTGGGTGAAAAGGGTAGGTATAGTTGGACTCTCTTGATGACAGTCTGTGACAGCCCCTTAGTTATTTTAACCCCGGTCACACCAGAAGATTACAGCAGCGAGGGTTGGGGCATAGATGGAGGATGATTTCAGCTAAAAAAAGAGGAGGCATCAGCACAAGGGATCTATCCTACTGACTGTAAGTTATTACCTTTGTGCCGATTTCTGTGCTTTTTATTTCGCACTTAGGCTTTAATGAACAAGAAAGAAATATGAATGTTACTGGAAAGCCTCCCATTCCCCACCAAGGTATAATATCTACAGATGAAAATATAAAGGAATATCTACAGATGAAGATATAAGACTGACAAATTAATATTAAACAAGCAAAGAATGTTGTTTGGACTATGTAACATCGATTTAGATGGAGGCATGCACCTTCTGTGTCCTAATAGACACAATAGCAGGAATAGGATTACATGCATATAAATAATTACTGCTATCTCATCACTGCAGTGCCTGCATACACATTAGCTTTACAGCTACTAATACACAAAATTATAATTTCCCTCCAAAAGCTCAATTAGAAATACAAATTGGCTATCAAGTTACTAATCAAAGCATGCCTAACTTTAAAACACCAATAAACCTAAAATAGAGTTCCATATCTTATTTATTACAGGTATTTATATAGCACTGACAATTTACACTTAGCCTTACGTACTGTATATTGTACATTCACATTAGTCTCTGCCCCAAGGATCTTACAATCAAAGGCCCTGACCAGATTTGCATACATGCACATTTTAAAGCCAATCTAGGCAGGAGCCAAGCATGTCTACCTAGCAGCCTGTCTTTGGAGGGGAAGGAAACCGGAGTACCCAGAAG
The DNA here is from genome assembly GCF_042186555.1 of Aquarana catesbeiana. Lineage (NCBI taxonomy): Eukaryota > Metazoa > Chordata > Amphibia > Anura > Ranidae > Aquarana > Aquarana catesbeiana. Next base: position 477,265,091 of record NC_133328.1, read on the forward strand.
AAACCCACACAAAAACACATGTACAGATATGAATGAAAAATAAGTCATCTAGTCTTGCACAAAAGTAGATTTGCTGTTTTAAATCTTGCTCGAAGCCTATTTTTGTAAAATATCGTCCAGATAAAAAGCATGGCCATCAACCAAAAGATTTGCTCATCAACCAGGAGAAATCTGTCCATCTTTGAAGCCACCAGGGCCTGCTATGATTTTCTTTCTGAAAGAGGGGTGCAACCCATTTGTGGTGAACATTCCTTCCCACTTCTGTATGAAGAATGCAAAGTAACGCAGAAAATGAGTTTAAGGAAGTGTTATTTATCAAAGTCTTGTTATGGTTTCTAAACAGGACAACCATAGTATGCAGTGATAGAAGTGGTCACATCTAAAGCTCACCATACAGGATGTCTGTTGGCTTCCACAAGAACACAGCTACCTTAGATACTGGTATTCTTAAAAATGAACTGGACTCTGAAGGAAATGGTGCCCAAAAAAAGGCAGGCAGAAGGCAAAAAAGACTGGCCTCCACTATTGCCCATGATTTCCCTGAAGCTGATCTTACCCCATTACGGCTTATGTGAAGGCAGCCATCTTTGCTTTCATGTGTCTGAGCCCACAGCAGGAGCATCCCTATTGGCATGCAGGGTGCTGTGAGATTCAACACTACAATCACCCTCCGCATAATGCAGTGATTGGCGGTGTCTTAATAACATCAAAGACCAAAAGTAAAAAGCACGGAGCTGGGGGGGGGGGGGCTCTGACTACCACAGAGCAAGGGGGGAGCACCACTACTGAGCAGCAAGAGGGAACACTGACCTTCACTAATCAGCACGGAGGGAACAAAGTGGGCATAATGAACATAGGAGGCGTACTTACTACCAATGTAAGGGGCTACAGACACTAACCAACAAAGAAAAGGAGCACAGAAACTAACCACTCTTGGTATTTTTTCCTCCTTTTAACCACCAATGACAGGCACTTTTACCTTCAACTGAACACTGATGTTGGTCCAATATGAAGTATTTTTTCCTCTCCCTCAAAAAAAAAAACAAAAAAAAAAAAAAAACACCAACACTGTTCTTTTTTCATCCCCTGATCACTGATGCCAGATATTTAATCTCACCCTGGCCATTAATGCAATTTTTTTCTCCTGCTGGCCACCAATGCTTTTCATTTTTTCTTCTAATTGACCACAGACACCGGCCATTTCCGCCTGTAGTTATAAATGACCAACAAATTACAAATGCTTCGAAAAAGTCAGGAGATGTAACTATAGTCTGGGTCAGATTCGCAAGGCAACCAGAAGTGATGTTCTGATGTCAGTGAAGAAGGGGGATCAGGTGAGATGCTTTCTTAAAGGTATACTTGTGGTTTCTCACACATGTCTTTAGGAGATTTGATGGGCTTTTTGATATAATATATTTTGTGAGTGGCTTTTTATTGAATTTTAACAGCTGTTTTTTAGATTTACTCTATTGGCTTTGCTTTTCCTTCTTCCTGGGGTTTTGTGACAAGCTCACTAAGAGGAGAATGGATGAAGAAACAGATCTGTTGGAGACTATATTTTAGCACAAAAGGCGCTATTGCTCATCATTCAGATAAGCAACTAGAGTCGTGAGTGTAAGGGAGAGAGGGGAATGTGTGACCTACCACAGGGGGTTTGAAGTGGATCACGTGCTCACATCACAGGAATAGATTATATATTGTGTTTGTTATACGATATTGGTGGAATGGACTATTGAGCACTCTTATATCACATGTTATGATATCATTTTAATAAGTTTCATGTGGAACGCTGAATTTATGTTTATGATTTAATTTACATAGCGCTACCTTGTACCTAGATTATGAATTAATGTGATTTACATATTTTGCTCCTGCTGACCAGCAATATAAAGGGCACTATGACACATACTGCTTACCACTGCAGTCTATACATTAAGCACTTATGTAAAACTGATCGCTGTACATTATATACTCCTGACCAAAATGATTATAATGCCAACTGTAGTAGTCCCAATAGTAGCTTCTGACTATTTTAATGTTAAAGAGGTTATTCACCCTTTTTGAAATCTTTATTAAAGTCAGAAGCTATAAATACAAAGGAGGAGGGAGAGATCAGGGTTGTGGAGGGAGATGTGTGCAGAGGTGAGGAGTGGGGGAGAGTGGTGCAGCATACTCCTGAACGCTGCACAGTCCCGAGCTCTGCACTGTGCACGCCACGCAGTCCCGAGCTCTGCACTCTGCACGCCATGCAGTCCCGAGCTCTGCACTCTGCACGCCATGCAGTCCCGAGCTCTGCACTCTGCACGCCACGCAGTCCCGAGCTCTGCACGCCACGCAGTCCCGAGCTCTGCACGCCACGCAGTCCCGAGCTCTGCACGCCACGCAGTCCCGAGCTCTGCACTCTGCACGCCACGCAGTCCCGTGCTCTGCACTCTGCACGCCACGCAGTCCCGTGCTCTGCACTCTGCACGCCACGCAGTCCCGTGCTCTGCACGCCACGCAGTCCCGTGCTCTGCACTCTGCACGCCACGCAGTCCCGTGCTCTGCACTCTGCACGCCACGCAGCCCCGAGCTCTGCACGCCACGCAGCCCCGAGCTCTGCATTCTGCACGCCACGCAGTCCTGAGCTCTGCACTCTGTATGTAGTGCAACCCCAACCCTGCACTCTGTACACAGCGCATCCCTGAACTCTACACTGTTACGTAGCACACTGCTGAACTCTGCACGGCACTGAATGCCGCATACTCCTGAGCACTCATATGCATCTGAGTAGATACATAGGGGTTTATTTACTAAAGCTGGAGAGTGCAAAATCAGGCTCACTTCTGCATAGAAACCAATCAGCTTCCAGGTTGTATTGCCAAAGCTTAATTGAACAAGCTCAGGTTAGAAGCTGATAGCAAGGATGCACAGCGGCACCAGATGTGTGACTACAGCAGTTATAGTAAATCTACCCCATAGTCTTAGAAATGCAACCAGCCTTTTGAGGGCAACTATAATGCTGATGCAGCCCACAATAAAATGGAGTTTGACACCCCTTGGCCTAGGCAATCCTACCAGAAGTGGGTAGCTGTCAAAACCAGGCACCCGCTCGCCCCCCCTCCCAAAAAAAAAGTTCCAAAAGTAGAAGGGAGGCGTGGGGGAGGGCATAAAGTGGAACCTCTCCTTTAGGGTGAAGTTCCACTTTAAGTTCTTCTTTAAGGGTAAGCTCAAAGTGTCTGTATTCTTTATTTTTTTTTTTTTAAACGACACTACTTTAGGTTTATGTGCGTTGGTGAAATTATCACTTGTGGTACAGTAGTTAAGGAGTATTTTGTGGGTAGAAAGCTTGCAGTATATGTGTGCATTGTGTACTGGAAGTAGGTTTAGACATGTTCTTTAGGCCATGCCCTGCATCCAGTGCAATTTCTTTTCAGATTCAAGGTGTTAAGATAAAGGTTGGGTCTGTGAGACTCTGACTTGTAGCACATTAATTTTAGCATATTTGAGGGTACTGAAGGATTGTGATGTATGTTTGCCATGTATACAGCGAGTAGGCTCCGTTTTTGTTTTTTTTAAACTGTTAACCTTCAAACCACCCCACCGTTAGCACAATTTCATTACTTTTGCTTTCTTAAGCCAGCCATAGACCGAGCAAGTTTTTTTTGCTGCAACCACAGGCTGCAGGAAAGAAATTCGCTTAATTACCCCATCAACAGACAGTGTTGACAGGGGAATCCCTCCCACCGAGCTATTGTATTCTCCCAGCAGGAGGATGGGGGAGGAGGGGGCAGAAATTTTGTAGATCGCTGCAATCTTTGTGCAGAGATCTTACATGGAAGAGGGAGCAGGTACCTGGTTTTGACAGGTATCTGCTCCCCTCCAAAAACCCAAAAAGTGCCAAATGTGGTAGGGTGTGAACAAACGGAATTTCCCCTTTTGGGTGGAGCTCCACTTTAAAGTGCATCTAAAACCCAAGACCAAAATGCAATAGAACATATAATACAATTTACTAGTCCTTTGGTGTGGTGCCTGTGTTAATTTTCTTTTTTCCTTTTATTTTTCCCCGGTTCTCCTGCAAATAACACACCATTGGTAGCTTATAAAAATAGCTGGGAAGGAATACAGCTCACATGAAGTGTACTTGCTGAAAAGGTTTTTAGCTTAAAATAAAAAAAACTACTGCAGCCACAACATCTAGGAACTGTACAATGCAATACATTTTTGTTCTTGGGTTTAGTTAGTAAACATTAATACAAACTGGCTCATAGAATATCTCATAGAAAACAGAAATGTACTTTTTTACACAACATTGTAAACTCAAAAGATTATCGGAGAAATAACATAAGAAATAGGTAAATGCTTACCATTCCAATGCATTTTCTTAAAATACTCCAAATACTAAAATCGTTTCTGGAAAACATTGGTGATGGTAAACTTGTTCTGAAGAAAAACAAAAGATGAAAAAGTTAGATAAATTCTTAGAGGACTGTTCACACATAAATGTGCATTAAATGCATAAGGATGCTCGAAAAATGGGTGTGTATTGCCTTCCATTGACATGCAACAATGCATATGTTTAGATGTGTTGACACGTGTATGAAGTAAGGGAGAAAGATGGAGAGAGACAAACACATTTTTATTTTGCAGAGGCATTGGCAAACGGGATGTCTAGCGTAACAGCCCCAATCATTGTCACTGCACTAGCTATACTAAGAAGGAGGAGAAGCAGATGAGGAGATTGGTGCTTATGAGTACATCGATTGTTCACACAACATGAAAGTAAAGGGCAGTTTTGGACCTTATAGCAGGACGTACGATATCACACACTCATCTACTTCTATAAACCCTGCCATTGAGACACCTTACTATCCAGCTTTCCACTGCATACTCTCTACTTCCCCTCTAAGATGGCTGCCATATGGGTCTTTGTAATTGACAAAATAATATAAAAAGACTTTTCTTTTCTCAACAGACTTGTGTTGGTGTGCATTTATGTGCACTGCGTTGTGCAATGTACAAAATACATGTGCAAAATACATACATGTAGCATTTTAATGTAACATACTGCACATGACACTAGGGTTGTGAACAGAACACATAGAAAACAAGTGTTTTCTATGTCTCCTTGCGGTGCCTTTATTCTTCCAGTGCGGTAAAATGCAAGTCACCGCTGTGTATGTGTGAGCAGGGCCTAAGGGAGCCAACAGCTCTATATGGAGTAATGTACAGTTTCAGTGTATACGTGCGGAAGGTACTTCACTGCAGAGAGAACATCACCCTATTTTGTATATTTAACCACTTGCCGACTGGCTCACCCCGATATAAGCCAGCAGAATGGCTCCGCTGGGCAAAACAATGTATGGGTACGTTGTGCCCTTTAAGAGCCACCGGGGGCCTGATGCGCATGGCCGGCCGGCCACCCACGGTCGCGGGCATGAGAGACAGCACGGGGATTTGTGTGTGTAAACAAATCCCTGTTCTGTAAGGGGAGAGGAGACATATCATTTGTTCCTACTAAGTAGGAACAAACGATATGTCTCCTTCCCCAATCAGTCCTATCCCCATACAGTTCGAACACATCCAGGGAACACACATTTAACCCCTTGATCACCCCCTAGTGTTAACATCTTCCCTACCATTTACACAGTTATCAGTGCATTTTTATAGCTCTGATCACTGTATAAATGCTAATGGTCCCTAAAATGTGTCAAAAGTGTCCGATCTGTCTGCCGCAATGTCGCAGTACCGCTAAAAATTGCAGATCACCACCAATACTAGTAAAAAAAAAATAAATCAATAAATAATAAAAATGCCATAAATCTTTCACATAGTTTGTAGACCCAAAAACTTTTGCGCAAACCAATCAATATTCGCTTATTGCGATTTTTTTTTTTTTGCCAAAAATATGTAGAAAAATATTTTTTGGTCTAAACTGATGAAGATATTAGTTTAAAAAAAAAAAAAAAAAACATTTTTGGGGATATTTATTATAGCAAAAAGTAAAAAAAAAATTTTTTTTTCAAAATTGTTGATCTTTTTTGTTTATAGCGCAAAAAATAAAAACGGCAATGGTGATTAAATACCACCAAAAGAAAGCGCTATTTCTGGGAAAAAAGGACACAAATTTTGTTTGGGCACAGCCCTCGGGATTTCACACTGGAGAGACAGGAGCGGCTCTTTACTATTTTTAGTGCTGTAGCGCCTGTTAAGCGCCTCAGTGTGAAAGGGGTCTAAGGGTAAAGCTATAGTAGGCTCTATACCATGCCAGATCTTACTTGCAGTTCAATTAAATCATTTTTTTAATGTCCTCTTTAAGGTTCCCTGCTTCCAGTGTATGTAAAAGAGTAGGCACCCCCCCTCCTCTCCTAATGTTACAGCATTCAGTGCCTGAGCAAACAAAAGATAGGATTTTTAAAACAGCTTACCTGTAAAATCCTTTTCTTGGAGTACAACATAGGACAAAGAGCCTCAAGTAATTACTTGGTGGGTTACGGGCCTACCTTCAGGGGTTGACACTGGTATAACCAATACAGGAAGTTGACTCCCCTATATAACCCCTCCTCCTTCCAGGAGTCCTCAGTTTTTGTAGCCAAGCAATATAAGTAATATACTCTCACCCCATAAAACAGAGGGGCGGGAGCTCTGTGTCCTATGATGTACTCCAAGAAAAGGATTTTACAGGTAAGCTCTTTATCATACATCATAGGACACAGAGCCTCAAGTAATTACTTGGGGGGTGTCCCATAGCAATGCTACTTGAGGGGAGGGAGACACAACCTGTAGGGCACCCCCAGACCTTAAGGAATTATACTGCTGCCTGCAGCACACTGCGCCCAAGGCGATATCCTCATTCCATCTTACATCTACTTGATAAAACTTGGTAAATGTATGTACTGAAGACCAAGTTGCGGCCTTGCAGATCTGAGACATGGAGGCCTGGTGACGCACTGCCCAAGAAGCACCAACCGCTCTAGTAGAGTGCGCCTTAACTTGAAAAGGGGGACTCTTTCCCCTTAAATCATAAGTTTGAATTATAACTTGCCGAATCCACTTAGCCACAGTGGATTTTGACGCTGCCTGTCCTTTCTTAGGACCCTCTGGCAGAATAAATAAGACATCAGTCTTACGAATCTGAGCAGTTTTCTTTAAATAGATCTTCACTGCTCTCACCACATCAAGACAATGTAGTGACTTTTCTTCCTTGTAAGATGGTTTTGGAAAAAAACAATGGCAGGACAAGATCTTCATTCACATGAAAGCCTGAAACGACTTTTGGCAAAAAGCCTGGACGAGGGCATAACACCACTCTGTCCTCATGAATAATCAAATATGGCTCTTTACAGGAAAGAGCAGCCAATTCTGAAACCCTCCTTGCTGAGGATATAGCAACTAAAAATATCAGCTTCCTAGTCAGAAGGACTAAGGGAAAATGCTGTAATGGTTAGAATGGCGGTTTTTGTAACACTGACAAAACTAAATTCAAGTCCCAAGGGCTTAAGGGTGATTTAACTAGCGGATTAATCCGCATCGCTCCTTGCATGAAACCCCGGACTAAAGAACGCGTAGCAAGTGGTCTTTGAAATAAACTTGATAAGGCTGATACTTGGCCCTTAATAGTACTCAGGGCCAACTTCATCTCTACGTCTACTTGTAGAAAGGCAAGAATCCTGCCTTTAATATATCTCCGAGGGTGCCAACCCTTGGATTCACACCAGGAAACATAAGCTTTCCAGACTCCATAATATATAGCTCTAGAAGCTGGCTTCCTAGCATTAATTAAATTAGAAATAACTGCCCTGGAAAGCCCACGTCTTTTCAGAATGTGGGTCTCAATAGCCAGGTCGTTAAATTTAGCATTCATAAAGTAGGATGGATTATCGGCCCCTGTGAGAGCAGGTCTGGCCTTAGTGGAAGGGACCACAGATCCTCCACTGCCATCTTTACGACCTCTGCATACCATGACCTTCTGGGCCATGCTGGTTCTGCCAGAATTACCGGTTTTCTTTCCAGCTTGATCCTGCAAAGAAGTCCAGGCAGTAACTGAATAGGGGGAAATACATAGATCAGTAAAAGCTGATCCCACAGTATCACAGTATCACCAATGCATCTGTTCTGCATGCGAATGGATCCTTTGTTGTGGACACAAAGTTGACCAACTTTATGTTGCACTGGATGCTAAAAGATCTAGATCTGGAGTCCCGCATCCTTGACAAACAGCCTGAAACATGTCGGGGTGAATAGACCATTCCCCTGGGAATAATCTGCTGGCGGCACATGTAGTGCGCGTGCCAATTCTCTATTCCCGGAATGAAGACTGCCCATGGGCACGGAATATTTCTTTCTGCCCAAGTTAGAATATGGTTCACTTCTCTCTGCACTGAGAGATTCTTGGCGCCCCTTTTGGTGATTGATATAGGCCACAGCCGTGGCATTGATGGATTGGATCCTGTCGGGACAATCCCTTAACCTGGAAGTCCAGGCTTTTAGAGCCAGACGCACTGCCTGAATCTCTAGGATGTTGATGGGCAAGGCTCTTTCGGTTCTTGAACAATGTCCTTGGACAGTTGTCTTCTCTGTCATTACCACTTTCAAGATAAGTGGTCTGAAGGATTTACCCTTTAGGACATTCTTTAGCAACCACCAATTGAGGCTTTGGGACACCCTTGCGGACAGCCGCATTGGCAAGTCCAAAGCTTGGATCGTTTTGTTCCAAGCAAATAGAATACTGTTTTGCAACAGTCTCGAATGGAACTGGGCAAAGGGAACTGCTTCGAATAAAGCCACCATCCTTTCGAACAACCTCATGCAAAGGCGAATGGAGGGACCTCCTTTTGACCTGACCATCCACACCAACTCTTTTATGGAGTTGTGTTTTTTTTTTTTTTGGGCAAGAAGACCCTTTTTCTGGGCTGTATCTATGATCAGACCCAAATACTGCAGCCCTTTTTTTAGCAATTTTAATGGAGACTTTACTAGGTTGAGAACGCAACCCAGACCTTTCCAGGTAACTGGTTGTAATGCGTACACCTTACTCCGAACAGCGATTGGTCTATTAGCAAATGGATCGTCTAGGTATGCCAATACTGTTAAAGCCCTGTGCCCTTGACCTGGCTACAGGTGGGGCTAGCACTTTTGTGAAAACTGGAGGTGCTGTAGCTAGCCCGAAGAGCAAGGCTATAAACTGAAATGCTGCTGTTCTACTTCGAACCGCAGAAACCTTTGGTGAGCGGGAAATATATGGACATGCAGATATGCATCCCTGATGCCGATAGGCGGCAGAAGTTTTCCTTCTTGCAGGATAGAAACTACTGACTTGATCGACTCCATAGAAAGGAGCGGATCTTCAGGAACTGATTTAGATTCTTTTAGATCTAGAATGGATCTGTTGAATTTCTGCGTGGCTCTGTACATGTACAGGAAATGCATTAAAAAGGCAGTGAAGGTTCCAAGGAACCTAAGAAAAAACAGAACTATCAGCTGACTCTACTAGAGGTAGCTTGAAAGAGGCACAAATCATCTCTGTAAGAGGTTTGTACCAGCAATTTCTCAGGATTGCGAAGCTGAAAAAAAGTTAAACTCTAGTTGTCTCCTCTGCAGAGGAGTACTCGGTTTGCCTTTCTTCCCGATTACCTGAGGGTAATCCTTCATCCTCTACCCACTGTTCCCTTGATAAGGGATCTCAGGTGGGGGAGGGGGATCTAACACGCTTCCCATCCTTGGATAGCGGATGCGATTAAAGTCACTACTTTTCCTGCTAGGCCCTGCAGGGCGGAGGAAAAACGCATCTTCAATCCTGTATACAGGGGCTGAATATTTTCTCCTCTTAGGCTCAGTTTCCACTATTGCAACCCCAAAGTTGCGTGATTTTACCGTGATCTTTTGCCGCCAAGAATATGTCGGGGCGCGATTTTGATGTGACAGGAAACAATGCCTGTGTATTCTAGAGGTCTATGGACCTCAAGTCGCATCAAAGTGGTACCAAAGTAGTGCAGAGACTACCTTGAAGTCGCACAGATCTGAACAGTACTCCTTGGAAATCATGTCCTAGAGTCTGACGTTGGAGGCCGTCACCGCTGCCTAGAGGCAGCTGCCCCTGCGCAGGGGAAGGAATCCGTTTAAGTGACTTGTCCAAGGTCACAAGGAGCCAACGTGAGGACGAGGTCCCACGTCTTCCAGGAAGCCTCCCATGGCTACGCTGGCCGTCAGAGTAGTTAACCTGTGAGGAGTGGCTTCTTCACTAGTGAACGCCGACATGTGGATCTGAACCCATGTCTGTCAGGAAGTCTCCCATGGCTGCACTGGCCATCAGAGTACTTAACCTGTGAGCTGTTGTGGCTTCACTTTAAATAAAAGGACATTTATACCTTCTTTTGGACAAATGAGCTTTACTGCTAGAAATCATTTGGATGTATTTCACCAAACCTTCCCCAATGAAAAGGGAAACTAGTCAGACATCCTTTTTTGCAAGATGCTTCGGCTGACCAACCCTTTTAACCACAGGGTCCTGAGAAGCCAAAGAAGGGACCTGGACTTTCAGCTTACTTTGTTAGGAGTAGTATAAAAAGTGGAATGAACCATCTCTGTAAGAGTTTGTACCATCAATCTGTCAGACTGTGAGGTTGCATAAGGTTTATCAACTGTTGTTTCCTCCACAGAGGAAAAATTTGGCTTGTTTTTCCCTGTGATCACCTGAGGATAACACCTCATCCTGTGCCCACCGTTCCCTTGGAAAAAGGGGGTTTGAGGTGAGGGAGGGGGATCTAGCATGCTTCCTATCCTCTTGGATGGAGAATGCGATTAAAGCTGCTAATCTTCCTTCTAAGCCCAACAGGGCAGAGGAGAATGCATCTTCAGTCACATACAAAGGGGCTGAAGTGTGAAAAGCAGTTGCACCACCAATTGCTTCCAATGACTCACCCTGGCTTGCCATGTCAGGTCTCTCCGGAGAGGATGACTGAGTGGAGGCATGACTGGAGTTCCCAGCGCCTGGGGGTGGAATCCTTGGTACCTTTGTGGTACACTGGAAATCAAATGTGCTAAGCACAACAGCAGAGGCACTTTAACAAATTATGGTATTTGCTGAACAATAGTTTTAGCAAAAGAAAACAATGTCACCATAAGGATCAGCCTTTGATGCTGAGTACCATAATATTTCCTGTGCTGGAAATGCCTGTTTACACACCTTAAATGCCCAGCGCTCCTGTGTCTCTTAGTGTGACAGACTTCTGTCTTCAGCATATGAACTGAGAGCGTCTGTGTTAAGCCTCAGGTGAGAACCTGATTACACATAAGTGTCAGCTATTACCGCACCTCTCCAGGACGAGAGGGGAGGGGAATTTTTATCAGCAGTGTTTGTTAGGCTCCTAGTTTTAAAGGAAGACCACTTTATACAAAAAAGTGCAAATGGCTGGTTTTGTATGTTCATAAACTACTGCTGTAACCCCTTTAGATCCCTCAGAAGAGGAACACCATCTGTTCAATTAAGAACTCCCCTCTGGCTGCAGGGACCACACCCACTGCTATAGCCAGACACAGAGCTGCTGAAAAAGGCATCGTACTAGGTAAATGTAATATACTCCCTCTAGAGGAGACATTTTAAAGGCATACAGTTATACATTTTATATATGTATTTTTTGGAGAAAAGGGCATAGGTGGACTTTTTACAGTTCCTAGGCTTCTCCCCTTACCTTATCCTCGCTGCAGGATACTGCTGATTTAACAGACAGATCCAACTTTCACCCATCACGGCGGGCAGCGTGGTTAAACCTTCAAAGACTGGGGCCCTTTTTAATAGGGGTTCTGCTCCTTTGGACCTGTATAGCACCCCTCAGGAACAACTTTAGGTAATATGAAAAACCAAAAAGAGTCCTGGTTCCTAGGGTCCAGCTCTCAAAGAGAAGCTTACAGGCAAAAGCTCGTTCTTCAATGTGAGGCCCAGGTACCATCCTATGGCCTCAGTGGCGAGGATGGATCCGGTTGTGGAGGTTTTTTAAATCCAGCATGGATCCCTCCCTGGAACTCCTCAGAGCACATCTTCACTCGTGACCAACACCTTAGACACTGGCGAAAAAAACTGAGGACTCCTGGAAGGAGGAGGGGTTATATAGGGGAGTCAACTTGTTGTATTGGTTATACCAGTGTCAACACCTGAAGGTAGGCCCATAACCCACCAAGTAATTACTTGAGGTTCTGTGTCCTATGATTTACGATAAAGAAAGTCTGTTTTCACAGGATCTTCTGGCTCCACTGGACCTTTAACGAGAATTCCAGCAAAGTTGCAGGTAATATCTGGCAACTTCTGATGGCTACTGTGCAGCTGCTTTTTTAGTTTTATACAGGGCAGTACACAGTTGCTTTGAGTCATTTATATAGTGCTGACATTATGTCATTAATGCAAGTCTCTACCAAGCCAGCAAATCTATCGGGTTTGGATTTTGAGTGGAATGTATTTCACAGAGGAATCCAGTGCAAGCACAAGGAGTACATATTAGCTCATGTAGCGAGTGTTAGCTGGAAATGCACGTTGATCCTGTAACTGCAAGGAAAGTGTGTTAAAAATAATAAAAAAAACAAAAAAAAATTAAGTGGTAAATTAAACAACTGATATTTTTTACAGTGTATAAAAATTACCTTCCAATGGAGAAGTATAATACTCCATGTCATGAATGTCATGCTGAATGAAAACATTCAGAGGTCCTTTTTAGTTCAGGTTTAGGTGCGTTATGGTGGATAGGGAAAAAGTCCTGCTGCTGTATGTTTGATATGATTTTCAGAAAGAGGAATTACATTAAGTTTGACAGAGACATGTGTAGCATGCACAACACTTAAACTTAAAAAGTGTAGATGTGAATAGGGCCTTGTATGTATTGCTGTCTAGGCAAGAAATAGTTTGGAAGATACCCAATTTTGCCTTTGTTGGTGAGATGGGCCTTGGACAACACCCCAGTTACTGGCTGGCTTGATGAAAGGGTTGTCATTATGTCTACTATCAAAGAACTAGTAAACTTGTCCCTACTGCATGATGCCTGCAATAAGAGCATACAGTATATGCTTATGCATGTGGTCTGTTTCCCACCCTATATCTCTGTGCCCAGTTTCCGCTTATACCAATTACATGCATATTCTGACTTCTCAAAGTCAACACTCCTCCTACTCTGCCCACAATTTCTTCAGCAGCCTACATTTTTCAATCTCTTGCTCACCCACAGAGAAATTTAATTTGCAGGTGAAACCTTACTGAAGAGTGTGGCTTTGTAGGAGGAAGGCAGAAAGACCACAAACGGGATTTTACTTATGCAGACGACTGACATCCTCAGTTCTAGCAAAGTAGTAACTATCATTGTGCACAAATACTATTGACATAATTTATAAAGGACTCACAAATAGGGAAACATTATTTATAGTACTGAGGAACTGAATCTAGTCCCTCTTGAGAAGAGGAGATTAAGGGGGGATATGATCAACATGTACAAATATATAAGAGGTCCATATCGTGAACTTGGTGTTAAGTTATTCACTTTAAGGTCATCACAGAGGACAAGGGGGCACTCTTTAAGTCTAGAGGAAAAAAGATTTAAATCTCCAAATACTGAAAGGTTTCTTCACATTAAGAGCTGTGAAAATGTGGTATAGACTCCCTCCAGAGGTGGTTCTGGCCAGCTCAGGAGTTTGCTTTAAGAAAGGTCTGGATTCTTTCCTAAATGTACATAATATAACTAGGTACCAACATTTATAGGTAAAGTTGATCCTGGGGAAATCCTATTGCCTCTCGGGGATAAGGAAATAATTTTTTCCCCTGCAGGAGCAAACTGGATCATGGTTTGCTGGGGTTTTTCGCATTCCTCTGGATCAACTGTGGGTGAAGGATTGTGTATATGGGATTGTATTTTTTTTTTTTTTTGGTTGAACTAGATGGACTTGTGTCCTTTTTTAACCTGACTAACTATATAAACTATGTAACTGCTGTAAGTAACCCCTTGAGTTTTTGTTTTTTTTGATACTTGAGACCCATTGTGGCTGGATAAAAAATAGAGACAGAAATGCCCTTGGAGAGGGGCCCTCAAATTTTTCCAAAAGGGCCAGTTTCCTGTCCTTTAGACTTGGTTGGGGCTTTACTGTGGCCAGTGGGGAAAAGTCCTATTGTCAGTGGTCACTTAGAGTAAACAATGCCCCCCAGGCTTGGTCGAAAGTGAGGGTAAAAAATGCACCAGGGTTGGTGAGCAGAGGGAGTAAATCGTGACCTATAATCTGTGGTAAGTGGGAAATGAGAAGTGGAAGGAACACAGCCTTATCATTGGTGTCAGTGGAAGAGATAGTGCCTCATTATTGGTATCAGTGGGAGAAATAGTGCCTCATCCTTGATGTCAGTGGAAAAATAGTGCCCCATTATTAGTATCAGTGGAAGAATAGAAGAATAGTCCCCACACATTATCAGTGGGAGGAATAGTGCTCCATTTATTGTATTAGTGGAAGGAATAATGCCCCATTCTTGGTGTCAGTGAGAGAAATAGTGCCCCTTCAATAATGTCGGGATCCGCCCAGATGCCTGACCGGTAAATGGCTCAGGCTCTCAGCATACCAGTGAGCGCTGGAGGGCCACTGCAGAGAGAAGTGGCCGACAGTGTCAAAGGAGAGCATCATTCAAAAAAATATGTTTGGACTGGGATTCCAGCAGGGGAGGCTGCATTTATTTCCCATAATTACTTCTGTATTTTAAAGCAGCGTGTCTGAATTAATAGTATGTGCATGATTGATTGTTCTTATAATGGGCTGGAGAGTACTTTTACTTTTTATAGTAAGGGCTCATTTACACCAGCAAGCCACGTTTAAATGTACAGCTGCTGGTGTGTGCTGAGATGAACAGTGCTGATATGCCTATCCTGTCACATCACACGGTTTACTTTTTTGTTAGAACTTTCAGAAGTTACATTTTATGCAGTTCTATTTACTGCAATGGTATTGCAATGCAGTAGTTTGCATCACAAGACCATGCACTGAAAAAAGTAGTGCATGCCACCACATCACAGTAGTGGGAACAGGCTTCATAGAAAACAAGGCAAAAAAATTATTTTTTTAATCATGTTTTTCTCTGCAAAATAAATTTTCCCTTTGTTTTATCCCATTCATGAAGATACGTGAAATTCACTTTGGAGGTAAACATTGACTCTGATTTAAGGACTAGAGCATGTCTTCTATAAAAGCTTATATAGATAAATGCAGTCGAAAAAACACAAAGACATTAAAACACCAAGTAATTTAAAGAAATATGTATGCTGCCATCATTCACCTCCCCTCTTCAAAATGCTAGAGGCCCATTTGCCATGTTAAATCAGCCTAATGTTTTCCAAGCCTCTAACTTGGAACCAGTACGCAGATCTGGAATTCTGCTTCAATGGCTTCATTTAGGTTCTGGGTCAGAAACTCAGAAAGTAGGCCAGCAACCAGCATTTTTTGATAAGGCGGACAGGAATGACAACCTGCAGATTTCTTCAAGTACAATTTACCAATTTAGGCATTATTTAGAACTTCAGCCAAAACTTTTTTTTGAAGTGGGGACGGTTTTAATTGGGGCCCCATCAGAAAAGGATTCCCCTTCACTTAATTTTTTATCTCATGGATAATGAAGAGAAAAGTGAAGTGGGAATATCCCAAAAGTGAAGGCAAAGCAAGTGTCCTCCATATGTAGATTTCCTCTCTCCAGCTTTTCAGGAGACAACCATCAAATTTTGGATTTGCCCTCCTATTCTGTTCCAGTGAATATTGTCCCTGAATACTGAGGGAGATGTCTGCAATGTGGACACAAACCATAATTAAAGTGGAACTCCACTCAATCAGCATTGGCCATTTTAAATCCTTATTCTGCTAGCATTAGTAAATGCATAGGAAACTATCAGTTTGCATGTTCTCCCTGTGCCTGTGTTGGTTTCCTCCAGGTACTCCGGTTTCCTCCCACACTCCAAAGACATGCTGGTAGGTTGATTGGCTCCTATATAAATTGTCCCTAGTATGTGTATGTATAAATGTAAGTTAGGGACCTTAGATTGTAAGCTCATTGAGGGCATGAACTGATGTCAATGTACAATATATATGTGTAAAGCGCTGCAGACGTACCTGTAATAATAAAAAAATAAAATTATATATAGGGATGTGTGTATATATATATATATATATATATATATATATATATATATATATATATATATATATATATACACACATATATATATATATATATACACATATACATATACATATATACACACACACACATATACATATACACATATACACACACACACAAACACATATATATATTCTTGCTTTAAACTTTTTCATCAAGTACTTCCTTATTTCCAGGCCTAGACAAATGAGGTCATACATTCTAGAAGACTTCAGGAGGAAAGGACAGGATTTCTCAGCTAAGCACACCCTCCTGCATGCACACCTGAGCGAAAGGCAGATGGATTTCAGGAATTATTTCTGCCTGAATCATTTGCCCTTATTCAAGATGGCCATCGCCAGGAATGCTAGTTGGTGTTTTTCAAAGTTATTTCTCAGCAAAATAAAGCATGGAGACATGGGTGGATGGGTGAGTTTGCTTTGAATATTAAAAATGAATTAAATAGGGTTTTTGGTTTGTGATGTTCAGATGGAATGTAGTTCTGCTTTAAATCTGACAGAGGTTCTATATGATCAGCACTCTTTCCAAATCTAGAAATAAAAGTGGCTGGAGCCCTACATCTACATTTTTCTTGGTGCAAATGCAAATGTGAGATATTCCACTCATCAGACCTTCAAATTGATTTCAGACTGCAATAAGAAAACTCTTCTTGAGTAGGGAAGGGTCAGACACCTTTCAGGTTTTTATTGTTGGTACAATGTCTATTTGGGAATTATTATTATTATTTTATTTTTTTTAGGGAGAGAGAAAGTGTGGTAAAACCTCCCAAAAGAGAGACACAGTCGACAATGAAAACCTGAAATGACCTTTTCCACTTTAACCACAATTTTTTTTAGCTATGGTTGGGCTTTCAACATCAAAATTATTGACCAATGGTTATTCAAAATAATTATAATAATGTGTTTCTTAAAAGGAAAACTTAATTCCCCCCATCCCCTTGCTTTTTTCCCCCTTCTCCCTAACCAGTTATGCAGGCTGTCCTTAATTAGCATCCCAAGTGCATAGCAAATACAGTGTTGTTCTGATGTGATCCACTGCTCAGGTGACACAGCCCGGGTCCCCTACCGCCATCTTCCTCTCTGATATCTGAGCCATCCGTCTCTTCTGGGTTGTTGCAGCCCCCAATGACACGTTAAAAAATTGGGAGGTTGCAGGGAGCAAAACTCCCTTTTGAAAGTGGATGTAACAATGTCCACACATTGCATGTTCCTTTAAATAGCCACAATGATTTTAATATCCTGAATTTTAGTTACTTTGTCATTCTTCAAGACGTGCAGTGTAAGTTGTGGATGATACACAAAACATATCAATAATACCGCATAAAATGTAGAGTGAAAATCAATAATTGGTGTTATGCTCTAGGTAAAAACTAAAATAACAGCAATAATTAGAAAGTGTTGTAAAAGAAAGTGGACATCTGAAATCAAGTCCTAAATTCTAATCAAACAATTAAACCCAAAAGTATATCTATTTAAGGACACTTCTAGTACATATCTACATTCCCTGATGAAGTCACGTGACTGTGACGCTAGGCGTTGGAACAGATAGCACCACGAGCGGCAAGCTCGCAACCTGACATCACTTCCGGTGCCTATGTTTGTTTTTATATTTTTTAATGTGAGTACCGGGTTATTTTAAAATTTAGTAAATTCAAAGTTTCAATATTCTTCACGATATGGGCCCCCCTTTCTTTCCTCTTATACACTGGCATTGGACCTCCCCTTCGTTTCCCTTGCATCGCTGAGCTGCACAAACGAGAAACTACCAGCTGCACAAACGAGAAACTACCAGCTGCACAAACAAGAAACCACCAGCTATCCACTACAAGAGCTTGGATTTTGTTGGATGCAATTTTTTCTTTCACGCTGTTACCTTACAGCCAATTCACACAAAGGTGCACTTGCACTGAAGAAACCAACCACTGAGTCGCTGTTCATATTCTCTGCACAGAATGCTAACTGGAGCAGCACTTCACAGCTTCAGTTTACTGTCTATATGGACACTATTCTCTTGGAGCACTTTTTTATTCACTTGAAGAGTTTAATTTGGACAATTTTAATTGTATGCACTTTATACAGTATATTCTGTCTGAAGATTATATGTCACTTTTGTCACTTTTATCACTTGCACTTTATATATTAGAACATATCTAGGTTGTTCACATTGTTCGATTAGAATTTAGGACTTGATTTCAGATGTGTCCACTTTCTATCTACTTTAGTTTTACAACACTTTCTATATATCACTGTTATTTTAGATTTTACCTAGAGCGCAACACCAATTATTGATTTTCACTCTATTCTTTGTGTTGGTTTCGATTGACCAATTAGGTGTTTGCAGAAACTGGTATGGTCCATCCCTATGGCCACAGGTAGCGCGGGAATAATTAATTTTCTTACCGCATAAAATGTGCCACATGGTAAACAGTAATAATAAAAGAGATGTATGTAAACACAAAAGCTGAATGCAAAAGACAAAATATGTCTGTTGTGTTTACACTCAGGCCTGTAGAAGAATGCAATAAAGACATTGGAGAAGTGTGGTGTACATTTCATCCTGACAGATCATGAAACAATGAACATGCTGCAGAGGATCCACTTTCAGGGTACGTAGCAAAGGTGAATAGAGATAATGATACAAAATGTGTGCCTTTTGATTTCCAGAAACACACAGGACACAAATTGAGCATAAATATCCCACAATTCCAAGCAGACAAATATACAACATGTTCCTGTACAGACCGTAACACATTTAATTCCAAAGTGGCGGGGGATCAAATGAACGGAAACTAAAAAGTTACTGGAGCTGCATTAATAAATAATGTTTAAATAAAGGAGGGAAGCAACAATGTAAAACACAGCTCAAATAAACGTGCCTTGGGTTCATAGATTGTAGTCTTGATTATACTGTACGTTTCACTTAAATACACTTACTAAGTCCTAAAATAACCACAACCGAAATAGCAAACCATAGTGTGTGTGTCAGTGTGTATGTGTATATATACAAACACACACTATACATACATTGTGCGTGTGTATATATTTAATTTTATATACACACACAGTATCTCACAAAAGTGAGTACATCCCTCACATTTTTGTAAATGTTTTATTATATCTTTTTCATGTGACAACACTGAAGAAATTAATTACACTTTACTACAATGTAAAAGTAGTGAGTGTACAGCTTGTATAACAGTGTAAATTTACTGTCCCCTTGAAATAACTCAACACACAGCCATTAATGTCTAAACCACTGGCAACAAAAGTGAGTACACCCCTAAGTGAAAATGTCCAAATTGGGCCCAAAGTGTCAATATTTTGTGTGGCCACCATTTTTTTCCAGCACTGCCTTAACCCTCTTGGGCATGGAGTTCACCAGAGCTTGACAGGTTGCCACTGGAGTCCTCTTCCACTCCTCCATGACGACATCACAGAGCTGGTGGATGTTAGAGACCTTGCGCTCCTCCACCTTAAGTTTGAGGATGCCCCACAGATGCTCAATTGGGTTTAGGTCTGGAGACACGCTTGGCCAGTCCATCACCTTTACCCTCAGCTTCTTTAGCAAGGCAGTGGTCATCTTGGAGGTGTGTTTGGGGCTGTTATGTTGGAATACTGCCCCGCGGCTCAGTCTCCAAAGGGAGGGAATCATGCTCTGCTTTAGTATGTCACAGTACACGTTGGCATCCATGGTTCCCTCAATGAACTGTAGCTCCCCAGTGCTGGCAGCACTCCCACCACCATGTTTGACTATAGGCAAGACACATTTGTCTTTGTACTCCTCACCTGGTTGCTGCCACACACACTTGACACAATCTGAACCAAATAAGTTTATCTTATTTCATCAGACCACAGGACATGGTTCCAGTAATCCATGTCCTTCGTCTGCTTGTCTTCAGCAAACTGTTTTTGGACTTTCCTGTGCATCATCTTTAGTAGAAGCTTCCTTCTGGGACGACAGCCATGCAGACCAATTTCATGCAGTGTGTGGCGTATGGTCTAAGCACTGACAGGCTGACCCCCCCCCCTTCAACCTCTCCAGCAATGCTGGCAGCACTCATACGTCTATTTCATATTTCCCAAAGACAACCTCTGGATATGACGCTGAGCACAAGCACTCAACTTCTTTGGTCGACCATGGCAAGGTCTGTTCTGAGTGGAAACTGTCCTGCTAAACCGCTGTATGGTGTTGGCCACCATGCTGCAGCTCAGTTTCAGGGTTTTGGCAAACTTCTTATAGCCTAGGCCATCTTTATGTAGAGCAACAATTCTTTTCTAAAGGTCCTCAGAGAGTTCTTTGCCATGAGGTGCCATGTTGAACTTCCAGTGACCAGTATGAGAGAGTGAGAGCGATAACACCAAATTTAACACACCTGAGACCTTGTAACACTAAAGAGTCACATGACACTGGGGAGGGAAAATGGCTAATTGATCCCAATTTGGCCATTTTGGGGTGTCCTCACTTTTGTTGCCAGCGGTTTAGACATTAATGGTTGTGTGTTGAGGGGACAGCAAATTCACCCTGGTACACAAGCTGTACACTCACTACTTTACATTGTAGCAAAGTGTAATTTCTTCAGTGTTGTCACATGAAAAGATATAATGAAATATTTACAAAAATGTGAGGGTTGTACTCACTTTTGTGATTATATATTTGCTATCACAGTTGTGGTTATTGTGTGAATACATACACAGTGAGGGACTATTGACCATCTAGGAGCACAGCTCTATTAACAGAATAATAACCACAGCATGCAAATTCCTCACTGCATCATCTCAGTGTAAAATTAAGTGGTAAATGCACTGATGCTGTCAAAAAAGAATCATCATTAGAGAAAAGATCCGTCTGTCAGACAGGTTCACAAGCATGATATTACTGCCATGGGAAGCACTCGTGCAACTCTAGCCTTAAAGACCGCTCATACTCTTAAACTAGACAATTATACCTGCTTGATCAGTATATAAAAGTTTGCCCCATTCTCAAACCACAGGGAATTGCATCCCCCTCCACCTCCCTGACAACCCTGTCCCTTTGTGGCTATAACAGCCTGAACTGTTTAGTGGTGTTTTTTTCTGGGAAGGCTTTCCACAAGATTTTGCAATATGCCTTTGGTAATATGTGCCCATTCAACTAATTTGAGAGGTCAGGTAGTAATGTTGGATGAGAATGCCTGTCTTGCAAATGGAGTTCTAATTCATACCAAAAGTGTTCAGTAAGGTTGAGGTTTAGACTTTGCGTAGGCCACTTGATTTCCTCCACCCCAAATCAAGGCTTTATGGAGCTGATGTTATGCATAGGGGTACAGTCATGTTGGAACAGAGAAGGGTCTTTCTAAACCTCTTGCTACAAGGTTGGACATGCTTCACTGAAAGGACCTGAACGCAATTTGGTGGGATGTCTACATATCATCCAATGACATTATCTTCTCTTTTCTAATATCCCCTCCGAAATTGTATTTTGAACATATATGGATGAAAAGTAAATTAAACCTAAAGGTGGTGTAGCTGTATTAGCTATCGAGTACACAAATCAGGGAAACATTGCCAAAGTAATTTCAACTTTAGACTAGTTGAGTTTGTTCAAGATCACCCCCGTATTTAAACAGCTCTGCCGATTTCTCCTTCAGCCGAACAGACTAAAAAACACCCCAAAAAAGGTTTAAAACACAGAATGATCCTTGTCCATAAAAGAAAGTGCAGCCATGCACGGTGTTCCTAGAGGGTCATTGCATACATGGTAAGCAGCTTTTCATGAATAAACACTTAATTTTGCTTAATTAGTAGTTTTGCCATGTACACAGGAATAAGCAACATTAACCGTTTCATCTCTTATCCTTCAAACAAGCTTACAAAATGTTTAAATTATGTTAACAGAATTTCTGCTAACAGTGACTGTCCCCTAATTGGTTTAATATGACAGACCTTCCTAGTGAATAATTTTACTTCCAACAAATTATTAAGGCTCATTAGGGTTTACACATTACTCCTTCAAGTACAATTCCTAACTGCAGCAAATCCTAACTGCAGCATTATGATTATGGTTGCCTTACATGTTGAAGCATGTCTACTGTGGTGTGCTAAAAGAATATCATATACTGGAGTTTGGGAGCAGATGTCCTTATACACATCAGGAATATAATGAACCTCCATATAAATGTCTTTATTCTAAAGTTCCTAACAACAAAAGCCCTTAATTTAACATGCACAGTCATGCTGACGCAGGTAAAGTAATTGTGTTCATTGTACTACAGAAGCACATAAAGATGTACATAAACTGACATTGTAACGTTAGCTGGACCATTTAATAGGCCCGTGTTCCTTGCTATCATTTGACTACCATGGTTACTACGGATGGATGTCTGCCTGTTCATAAGCACACGTATCAGAATGTAGCACGGATTCACCAATGCATTACAAAGATTAACTCCAATTCCCCCGCTAGCCCATTCTTACCGGTGTTTTTTAATGCCATTTGATGTGGCTTCTCCCCCGGTGGGCTTCTTGACATCAGACATGCTGCCCTTATTACGGTGGAAGCTTAAATCCAAACTCTCTTCTGCAGAAGAATTTCCAACGGTCTCAAATCCACTCAAGGAATGATCAGACTCTGAATCTAAAAGAAGCACAATTGTGTTACTGAAATACACACTCCCATCCGCACAGTGACAACTGAAAACTTCTCACATTCGCAGAGCACTGAAACCCGAGGAGGTTACTTTGTTATGTTGACAGGCTCCATCCACTAACAGATGAATCTCTCCCTGGATCCTAATGAGTTACACTGAGAAACAAAGGCACCCTGAACCATTTTATTTACTTTAAACTGAAGTAAAACGCATAAAAGATGCCCAGCCTGCATTATACGAGATGTAAATTTTGCTTCTGATAGGTCTGATAAGAATAAATTGATTACATAATGAAAGAAAATGAATACAGAAAGCGTTGGTATAGTGGTTTTTAGACATGCACATAAAAGCACAGACACTTTTCTGGTCATGTGTAATCCCTCTTGCAGAGCTGCAATAGGCGAGGAATCATCGGCAACCCAACAGCCGCTACATCACTACTGTGTCCTTGCCGAGTTGTAATAATGTAGTGGCTGGTGACTGGAAACAGAGGGCAAAGATGGGAAGCACCAATCGCTAGATAGACACGCAATATCTCTTCTTTTTACACAGTGCTTTTATTTTTGGCAAAGGTGTTGTACTGGAAATCGGATCAAAATTGCATCACACTAGTGTGAATCAAGCATAGGGATCATGTACACATACAACTATGCTTTTGCCAACTTTTCTTTAAAAAAGGTGCAGGTTCCAAGGCTCCCACCCTTATACAAGTTTCACTGCTTAGTAGGTAGCCTGGAGGAAACATGCAGAATGGATGTTAAAAGATTTTACTGCTGATATGACTTTTCCAGCCAATGAGTTTTCTGAGGATCACAAGGATCAGCATGACAGTCCCTATTTATGCTCTTTTAACTACAAGTCAGCTTTGGCAGTTTACATGTTTCTATCCTATCCTCAGATTCACTTTAATAAGCTGCACATAAAGACAAATATGTGTGACTACATAGACATCCTGTTGATCCTCTCTAAGCTGTCCATATGGAGATCAACTATGCATCAAGTTTTGAAAATTTTATTTTTTTATATTCGATTGAGTTGATTGCGTCACCATGACATCACTTCTATCCAGGAGACGCCCGGAACCTAGCCAAGCCACAGATTGCAGCATACACTACATGCTGGCTGGAGAAAACTTTAAAAAAAGATGCTGCATATACCAGATGCCAGGTTTTAGGCATCTCAAAATGTGAGTGATTTTTACCTTTGTTTCTTATCAATTTTGAATAAATCTACGGTTTTATGCTATGTGGTATTCCACCACAGTTTTTTCCTGCATAATATCATTTGAGGACCATCCAATGAGGTGTTTAGAGGATCCTATATAGGGGTGGATGCCCTAAAAATACAAGTGATCCCAATAGGAATAGGAGACCTAGAGATTAAACCCTTTGAGAGAGCTACCACCTAGGACATCACCCAGGGGTGGATTCTCCACAGGCGCAAGTGACCATACTAGAAATAGTTGGTCCACATCAGGGGTAAGTCCACATCCATGTGGGGCACTTGAATTAAGCACTAGTGGAGCACCCGTTTTATTCTGAAGATTTTAAGCATGATCAATTTAATCACTTTATGGGACTTGTATACTTCTTTTTAGACTAAAGCAGTTTATGAATTCTAGCGCAATGTTTGACTATGATTACTATGAAGCTGGGAGTTTTCAAAAACTGAATGAGGTGAACTTCACCATTTGGCTTGGGAACTGTGAACAGGATGGAGTATAAGCCTTGCTCTGGATAGCGGCAGTAACCCCCCCTGCGAACAGAAGCTAGATCTACCCAAGAAACAAAATTTGAGAGTTTGGCAAGGAGACCAGTTTATAGCCCTTGGAAATGACACACTGGACCCAGACATCATGGCCGACAGATATCACCCCATTCTGACATGTGGGGGCGCTCCTTCATTGGGAAGGGGGTTGGAACAAGACTTGGCTGGCTTGGAAAGTTTGTTCCAGGCCTCCAGGAGGAAAGGAACTTTTCCTAGCGTTATGAGTAGAAAGTCTATCCATGGAAGCAAAGCCTTCTTTTTCTGGGGGAGGGGAGTACTCATACCTCCTTGTGATCTCTTTATACTTATGCAAGGAGGGACCAAATAAGCATTCACCTTCAAAAAAGGTAGATGCTTTAGTCATTTCTTGCACAGGAATTTTGTTGACCAGCAATTGAGCCAAAGAATCCTCCGCATATATGGAAAGAAGACTCTTCCTGGAGATTTAGCGAAACAAGTCCGCTAAGCTGTTCACGCAGTAGCAAGCCCTAGTTGGAAGGATCCATTAAAATGAAGCTAGTGTCTTGGGCCATAAGTTTAGTCCAGACAGCAAGGGCTTGGTAAATTCCCATGAAAAAAAAATGCAGGCTGCATGGCAGGGCCTGTCAAGATAAAACGGGCCTTAAAGTGATTGTAAAGGCTTGTTAAAAAAAAAAAAAATATAACAAACATGTTATACTTACCTCCTCTGTGTAGTTGTTTTGCACAGAGCAGCCTGGATCCTCCTCTTCTCAGGTCTCTCTTCGCTGCTCGTAGCCCCTCCCTCCTTTGAGTGCCCTTGCAGCTTGCTACACGGGACACCCAAGCCGAGTCAGAGCTCCTTGTATCCATTTGACATGGAGCCCGACCTGGCCTCACACCCTCTTTCCCCTGATTAGCTGCCTGGCTTTGATTGACATCCGCAGGAGCCAATGGCGTCGCTGCTCTGTTTCAGCCAATCGGGAGAAGTGTCCTGGATGGCTGAGGGGATCGCGGACATCGCTGGAGAGAGAAGGGGCTCAGGTCTTTACAACGCCTTTAAAAAGGAAAAAGGGCCTCTAACCTTTTGTCCACTGGGTTCTTAAATGCAGGATTATCCTTTACAGGGAGTGGATGAGTCTAGTTAAGACAAGAGATGGCAAGGTCCACTAACAACAATATATAAAACAATGAAGAAATGTGCATGTATTGCAGATAAATATTTACTTCTTTTTTTAAATTTCGCCTGGGCAAGCTCTTTAAAGAGCTTTAAGAAAAAAAAATAATAAGTGTGCATAATGCAGGAAAAAATATGTGCATTTAGTAATTCTTTCTGAGGAGTATGCATTACACCCGTGATTAATAGAGGTCAGTCTCCTGCAGACACTTCTTCCAGCTTGTCCACCCATACCTCCATACAGGCGGACAGTTACAAAGGTGGAGAAAGGGTCAATGAACTACGAGAGGACTCACCAGTGCCCCCGCAGTTCATTAAAAACTACAATCTGTCTGCTGCAGTGGCAGACAGGACTTATAGTTCCATTCATTCATAGAATGCTGTGAATGAATGACACGGCTGTGGGAGCGCAGCTGTTTTTAACAAGTGACAACGGGTACGGGGAGACATACAGGGGGCCAGACCTGAATATGGGCGTAACATGCTCCAAAAAGGTGATCCTAGCCTTTAAAGGCCAATATCAATATTTAAAATAAATAAATAAATAAATGCACAAGTTTTTGTAGGTTTAAAAAACGTGGATAATTTTTTTTTCTCAGAATCCTGCAGAGCATTGCACCCGCGACCAGTGGATGGTGGTTGCAATGTCAGGCTCATCTCATAGTCTTACTACAGTAATGCACTCATACCCCTGCATGGGCTGTCAGTTTCCCCAAAATACAGGTGTAACATGCAACCGGTTACTAAAGGTAACCATTTTTTTAAAAGTGTAAATTCACCTTTAGGAAGATTCCTATGGGAAATCCCCCTATGCAATTCTGCATTCAACATTAGTATATAACAGTGATGGCGAACCTTGCCACCCCAGATGTTTTGGAACTACATTTCCCATGATGCTCATGCGCTCTGCAGTGTAGTAGAGCATCATAGGAACTGTAGTACCAAAACATCTGGGGTGCCAAAGTTCGCCATCACTGGTATATACCATACATAGCTCCTCCTGCTAGAAATGGTGAAGGTTCTCCCATTAAAGATGCGGCTGTTATGGGTCCTCTCCAGAAAAAGTGCTGGCCATTCAAATTTTGCACCTGCAGAGTTTTAATGGCCCTAAGCAATTGCTAGGTGGGGCATTAAATGGAAAATAAATTTAGCCAATCCTGCAGATGGAAAGGAATGAGGGTCCAGAGCTTTTTAAAGAGAGGAGCCAAAACAGCTGCAACTGTAAAGATGTACAATTGCATTGAAGGGGTCTGAAAATATTCCTGAAAGGTCAACTTACATTTAAATTTTAGCTAGAGTAAGGAGAAGGTGGAACCATAAGAAGTCTTTTATAGCGGTTTGTTTTACTGATGTTTGCATCTTTGTTGGCCAAAGGTCCCCGTATGTTCCTTCATTATGATGACAGTCAGGAAATAAGGGAAAATGCCATAGCAGAAAAATATCTAGCAATACAAATTAAACAGGTTCTACACCCTTCCCCACAACTGACAAAAAAACAAAGGCCTGAAGTTGAGAGCCTGAGATTTAATATAAAAGAGATACATAGCTTGCTTGTGTTAAAGATTAACTCCACTTTTGTTGAGAAAAAAAAACATTACCCTCTGTGTGATCTATGTACATTGCAAGAATTATAACAATCTTTGTTGCAGATTCCTACCTTCTTGTTATTCTGAAGTAATCCCTGTATGTTCCTCTGAGCCTCAGTGATGAGTGGGTCTAATGGGAGTGGTTTCATAATTATCTATCAGGTGTGCACCTGCAGGGTACTAATAAGGAAAAATGCTGGGCCTGCATCCCTTTAGATGTGTTTCTACTGGGAGTGCCTCACCAAAAATGAAATTTTTGTTGCATGGGATGCTTGAAATCTAACTTGCATCTTAGGCAGACTTCTGGGAAAATGGGTGAGCCAATCACAAAACCAGGAAATTATGTTTCTGGGGAGTGGTCAGTACACTCTGTGTACAGAACAACTCCAGTTAGCCATTTTGCAGTGCATTCTCAGAAAATTAAAGTGGCTGCAGATTGAAAAGGAAAGGTACTTTTTATTAACATTCAATTACAATATGTCTTGTGTCGCAATTGTATACGCTATATTATTTTTCTTCCCCACAAAAGTGGAGTTACCCTTTAACTGTGTTAACTCATACTCTACCTTATTATCTTTTGCAATTATGAAGAGTTATAAAAGGAATTTGGGTTGTTCTTTGCCAGTCTAAAGCCTGGTACACACTACACACTACTGAGAGCTCAGCCCGGAGTCGCTCAACTAACCATATTAAGTTGGTCAGGCCATCTCCCCTGCTGAGCTGCTGTGTTCTGACTGGGGGACGCCCCCCCCCGAACACTCCGATCAGCGCTCTCTGCCATTGGTTGAGAGCACCAATCAGAAGCCGGTTGGCTGCTGATTTTCCAGCATGTACGTCCAACAGACACATGGGCCGAATGTCAGCCAGTTTCTTTTGAACCGGCCAATGTCTCCCGACATTCGGCCTGTGTGTATGGGGCTTAAAGCTGATCACACAAGGTACAATCTGGTTGTTTAATCTTCTTTAGATTTACCAACAACTATGCAGTGTAGGGGTCTGCCTAACAGATTGTTTGTGAAAGCTATCACATTATCTAGTTTAAGAAACTCTAAGGGCTGGTTCACACAGGGATTGCATGGCACCATGCAATTTGGTGCCTGCAAACACTGTTCATTTTCAATTTGCGTTTGGGGTGCCATTAACAATACACTGGAACCCCTTGCAGGATCTAGCAGCAGGTAGGAGGACCTATATGTCTATTGGAAAAATACACTGACTCCTGCATTCAGATCGCAAGGGCAGAATATTCACCTTCGGTGCAAGAAACGCCTTTCATACTCTGTGTTCTGGTGTGAACAGGCCTTAAAGTGGATGTAAACCTGAAATTTTTTTTTTTTTTGTTTTTTATGTCATAATGTAGAATATAAGATTTCCTATCATTTGAGCCCAGTCTTGCCACAGAGTTAAACCAGCTCTGAGCAATCCTCTTTTATTGTTCAGTGAGATAAATCTTGACAAACAGAGAAAAACTTTGTCAAATCCTCCCCCTTGCTGTGAGTGACAGGTGATTTACATATCTCGTGCACTAGCATAAGACATGCATTGTTTTTTAATTCCCACCCCCACTCCTTTCTTCAGCAGCTCTGCAAGGATTGGCTGTTTCACACCTCAGCATGATTTGGCATGCTAAAGTCATGTGGCTACTTTCCTGTCTTTTCACTGGATGTTAGAGATCATAGCAGAAGTTCAGTGTAAGAAATACACACAGGAGAAAATGCATATTGACAAGGAGTGTAGAGGTGGACGGGGAGTCTACTGACATCACGACTCCACCCACCGAGCTCCAGACAACAGACCCACCCACAGAATATGCAGTTTTTCGGGTCTCATAACAGACAGAGGGGAGACATTTGACAGGTAAAGATACATGCAGGAGGCATGTATATCCTTATAGATAACCCCTATGGCAGTAGTTTAGAAAGGATGACATTGGGTTTACATCCACTTTAAAGTGGCCGTTAACCCATTTTTGTTTAATGTTCCCATCCTCTGCACCATTATAACAACTGTCCCTGTGTTCTGTAAAAAAAACCTCCCCGATTGTACCCATATGAGCATGGCTCCAGCCACTCAGCTGATTCCTCTTCTCTCTTGGCTCACAGCTGCAGTGGATGGGGTCGAGCCTTCCCACTGACGTTAGCCGGGGAGAAGGGGAAGAGAGACAGCGCCAACAATAAGATGGGTGTCGGGAGCCGCGTTCATATAGGTACAATCCTGCAGTTTTTTTTTACAGAACACAGGCACAATTATTATAATGGTGCAGAGAGGATGGAAGCATTTAACCACTTAATCCCCGGACAATTTGGCTGCCCAAAGACCAGAGCACTTTTTGCGATTTGGCACTGCATCGCTTTAACTGACAATTGTGCGGTCGTGCGACGTGGCTCCCAAACAAAATTGACGTCTTTTTCCCCACAAATAGAGCTTTCTTTTGGTGGTATTTGATCACCTCTGCGGTTTTTATTTTTTGCACTATAAACAAAAAGATAGCATCAATTTAGAAAAAAAAAAACGCATTTTTTTCACTTTTTGCTATAATAAATATCCCCAAAACATATATAAAAAACATTTTTTTCCTCAGTTTAGGCCGATACGTATTCTTCAACATATTTTTATTTATTTTTTTTTTTTTTTTTACCAAAATCGCAATAAGCGTTTATTGATTGGTTTGCGCAAAATTTATAATGTCTACAAAATAGGGGATAGTTTTATGGCATTTTTATTAATAATTTTTTTTCACTAGTAATGGTGGCAATTAGCGATTTTTATGGTGACTGCGACATTACGGCGGACAGATCGGACACTTTTGGCGTGATTTTGGGACCATTCACATTTACACAGCGATCAGTGCAATTAAAAATGCATTGATTTCTGTGTAAATGTGACTGGCAGTGAAGGGGTTAATCACTAGGGGGCAGTGAAGGGGTTAAGTGCGTCCTAGGGAGTGATTCTAACTGTGGGTGGGCGTGGCTATGTGTGACACGACACTGATCACCGCTCCCGATTACAGGGAGTGGTGATCAGTGTCCTGTCACTAGGCAGAATGGGGAAATGCTTGTTTACATCAGCATTTCCCCATTCTTCCTCTCTGTGAGACGATCGCGGGTATCCCCGCGGACATCGGGTCCGCAGGACCTGCGATCACACTCACGGTGGTCGCGGCAAGCGCGCGCAAACCACTTCTTAAAGGGCAACGTACAGGTACGTTAATCTGCCTGTACGTGCCCTTCAGTTTGCAGAGGGGAGGGTATAGCCAGGTATTTCAGGTGATACGGGGGGTCCAAATGACACAGCACAAGCACAGTGCTGTATAACATGCTTTAAGGGAACAGGACCTTTATTTACTTAATTTGGGTTAACAAACGCTTTAAGACAGATGTAAGCGGTTTACCGAGTGTTACCACAATGCACAAAATTAAGTGTGGGGCATTACAGTGTTAATCATTTTAAATACACCCAAAAGCATCTAGCTTGCCTTTTAGAGTGCTACAATGGGCAGATGTAAGCTACCTGTGTATTGTGACATGCTGAGGTGAAGGAAATGCTGCTAGCCTGTTACAACTTGAATGAATGAGCTGTCTTTTTACAATGAATGTCAATGTGCATGCGATATTACACTGCAAAAATCTGAATAAGCCCTTTAAGGGATTGCAAAGTCAGACTTTAATGTATATGGTCAGCCCAAGAAAACTAGTTTATTTAGATGTATACTAATAAAATATATATCATTTGTGAGTTTATGCACTCAACCTAAATATTTTGTTTTAATGCACACAAAATCGCCAATCATAATAAAATGTGCACATTTACGTTAAACAGGCATTGTCTTGCCTAACAAATCATTCCCAGTGTCAATTTGGGATTACCATCTTGGGATAGTAAAAAACAAACATTTAAAATCAATTAAAAAATAGGCTCCAATTGCTGTCCATTTGATGAGCTGCTATAGACTTGGCTCCGCAATGATCAGTAAAGCCATCATGTTCATAGGTTAATATGACCTGTTCATATAAGGGATCTTCGAACGTGCAGAATTTTATTAAAAACAGAAGAGAATAAAATGTACCTGAGACGGCATCATAGAATTCATCCTCGCTTAGAATGCTGTGGTGCGGAGGTGTTCCTTTAACCAGAGACTGTTCCAATTCGTGGTGTTCAGTAGCCAACGTCTGTAAAGCCTCTGATAAGATCTTAGTTTTCTCTTGCTCGTGTTCTAGTTTCAGATTTCTCACCTAAAAAGGAAAAAGAACATTCCTGTGTCAGTTAACTACCTGTAAGGTAAATGAAGGTGACAGATGGAAATTGAAGAAATTTGTGAAAAAAAAAAAAAAAGAAGAGTGTAACATGAGCTAGCGGAAAAGAAAATCTCAAGTCATATACAGAAATAGAAAGGACAATTCACAGGCAATACAGGCAACAGTGACTCCTATATACTGGTAAGGTTGAAGCATAAATGCCACGATTTCTGAATCGGCACTTTATCTCACATACCGTGTCATCACAGTTACTTAAAATTTTAAGAATTCCTATAATCATTATTGTGAATTACATGAATACATATATCTACATACCTAAAACAACTAACATTTGTTTATTACTGCAGTCTGTACACACCCTGCTTTTTTCGTATGGCTGTCCAAAGTCAGATATCTATGATGTACTCATCTTTGTATTGTTGTGTAATTTGCCTCCACTTGCTAGCTTAGTGATCAGTTTATCTTGGAATGGACGCCTGCTTTAACATTTAACTTCATATAATGTGTAAACGTTAAGATAGGTGATACAGTTTTATGAGCCCCCTTAAAAAAAAAAAAAGTCAACAGTAAATACAATGATTATGTGGAATTTAGGATCACATGCTGATGAAATAAAAATGTATTCTGGAAGTTATCTGCAATATGAAGGTCATTACACTTCAAGAATCCCACAAAAATATACCCAGGAAGAGCTTTAGGTTTGCTGGAGCCCAATTCCAGTCATCAGGCATTTTGCCCAAGTAGTTTTGTTTCTCCACAAAAGGTCTCTCCTTTGTATGCCACAACATACTATATGCCAAAGAAAAACAAAACGCCTTAGAAAGTGAAATTCTGATTAAGTCTTGCCCTGCAAATTGCCATAGTTGCTCCCACAAGCCCCCCAAAAAAACCTGATTGCTGAAATACCCATGTAAAGCACTATAATCTGAAGATGAATTATGGATAGGTCATGTGATGCTCTGGTTTGACTAAGAGGAACTTAATGTGACCCTTTGGACTGGATGAAAAGTACCAGTGAGCTCCAGTTCACCTCTTGGCCTTTATGAGCTATGCTATTCAAATAATGATCAAAAAAGCTGCCAAATGATACCAGCTGACTAGTTCTTTGAATAAAACAAAAAACTGACTTAAAAATGTGAAACTGGCCACTTACGATACACTTTCCATGTCAGAACAAGAAATCTAGTTTTGGTGCTGCAAGCAGCATCTTTGAGACGCTTTAGGAGCGGTGTATACACCGCTCCTAAAGCGCCCCTGCCCATTAAAAACAATGGGCAGCGCCACCAAAGGTTTGTGGGCGCTTTTAACCCTTTTTCGGCCATTAGCGGGGGTTAAAAACGCCTGCTAGCGGACGAAAAGCACCGCTAAAATGACGGTAAAGCACCGCTATTTACCACCGACACCGCAGCACCTCAGTGTGAAAGTGCCCTAGGAGTACAGCATGTTCACTTTCAAAGTGAATTTTCTTATTGCAAAGTGAATTTCACTTAGCTTAGTGAATGAAGTAAATTATGTGCAAGGAGATAACAGAATTTTTGGTGACTGGATGATTGAAGTCAGCACAACTTCACCTCATTCACTTGACAATGAAAAGACAAAAATAATTTTTGTACTCGCTGTAAAACCCATTCCCCAAAGTTTCCTCAGTTGTAACTAACAGTCCAAAGAGTAAAAAAAAAAAAAAAAAGCATGAGGGCCCCCCTTTTTCCTCCCCTACTACCTTCTGCCCCCCACTTTGTTTTTTCCTTCACCCGAGACCCAATCACCTCCTGGTATATTTCCCTATCAGAGAAGACTGCATTGGCCATAGTTATTACCCCTCCAATTTCTAATATGCCCTCCCCTGTCACTTGACTTGCGTTACTTTTTTTCCCAAGGAGTGAAAACCTTGATGCCCATCCCCTCTCCCCAACCACTAACAATTTCATTGACTTTGCATATGTCTCCTACTGCCAATCTAATTATGCTAATATGATACATTTGATAAATGATACTTATTTTTTATTTTTCTTTATCTATTACGACACATGTTATGGCAATGTTCAAATATAAGAAGTCTCTGGAACCAAACATTCCAATTACTCTCTTCCCTAACAGCGATATTGACCCCTCCTACCCCGGCTTTAGCAATTCTACACCTAGGCATAGAAAAGTTCCCACCAGACTATAGACCCGTAGTGAGCCACATCCTGTTAGAAACGCAAATACTAATTCTACGCAACTAGAAAAATAAAACTACCATAAACCTATCTGATGTTACAAAAGCAGTCCATAGGAACTACATGTTCGAACGTCTCATAGCAAATAATTCTCTGCAATGCAATATATTTGACAAATGTTGGTCTATATGGCCTAAAAAGTAATAGCGATCAATAGTGTTTCATAAAATCGTTGTTTTATGTATGCTTCAATCCAGTTCTTACATTTAACTGATATTTTATTACTGGTCACCGAGCACAACTCCGTATATGGAGGTATGTTGTGTAATTTTTAACCAAGCACAAATTTGTAATTGAATGTATATAGTGTATATCGAATTGTCTTACACTGTTATTTATGAAAAACTCAACAAAAAAGTATTGGAGAAAAAAAAAAAAATTAAAAATCGGATCATCTTGTACAGAGAAAGATTGGATTTGTCGAATGTTGTAAGAGTGTTCCATTGTAAAGTGTTGGAGTGGAGTTGAGATGGAACTGCTTCAAAAGGTGTATGTATACCATCAATCTTATCCACTGCAGCATTTTCTTCTGCATGTTTAAATCCCTTTCAATAGATTTTTATTGAAAAAATAAATCACCACTCTCTTCCCACTTGTGCTCATAGGTGTGCACTTTTACCTCAGCCATTGGACCCCTTGAATACAGGCAATCATGCATAGTTTGTATCTCCTAAGAGGATAATAATCCTCCATTCTCACCACAACTTGTATCATAACTCGGATCAAAGAAACGACACACACATAGTGCCCACTGAAACTTTATTAAAATCTGCAAAAAAAATGTGCACTCACATTCCACAGCGCTCTGCATAAAACCAGCAAGGGGATACTTAGACGTCCATTAGAACGCGCTTCTGCAGTTAGCCACTAGGATTGGCTCCCCTACGCCCAGCATGATGACATCAACACTTAACTTGGCATTATCTGAAAAGGGTTACAGTATCTGGAGACTGAAATGTGGCTATCATTCAGCGTTGCATCAGACAAAGTTCAGTGTGATGATCAGCTGGTCAACATAGTTGATAGTTTCCATGCTTAGCAATGTTGACCAGTCAACCAAGGTTTGGGACATAAGCGCAGAGATGAGAAAGAAAAGAACTTGCTGGAAGGTTTAGGTCTAGGAGAACCAGGCCCAGTCACTGTGGTATAGGAGGAATCAATAGATTCCTCTAATTTTAAAGTGGAACACACAACCAAGATCAGTTTTCTTCTGTTTTGGAGAATTAACTGCTGACTAAAGTTCAGCATATCGAGCCTCCTAAGGAAGGATGCGCCCAATAATGAGTCAAGATGTGCCAACAGCAGAAATATTAGGCATCTCTGCATTTGATTCTGGTGGGGAAGGTGGCAGTGGGCATTTTCAGCCCGTGTAATCAGGTGAAGCAACAAGTTGGATGAAATGAGTCATGAAATTTTGCAGGACAGAATACCTCTGCTATAAGGCAGGAAGAGGAATGAGCACCCATGACAAAAGGGGGAAAAGGGGGAATCAGAAATGGCTGCTGACACAGACGGTTCACGCTGAGAATTGAAGAGCAAAAATCTTTCTCTGTGCCAAACAAAACCTTGCATATAGCACAAGTTAGGTCTAGATCTAAATATTCCCCCACAGCCGCAGGGCAACTGCCCTTTCCTTTTGTGCCAGACACACTGCATATGCCACAAATAGGGGTGTACTTTTAAGAAACAAGAGCCAAGAGCCAGGGACAAATCACTGGAGAGTGGGAGTCTTTGCGGGCGCATTGCTTACGCCCTGCACACGGGCAAATCAGCTTCCCATAGACCGCCATGTGTCCGACGCCTGGTCACTCTTAAAGCGATTTTTTTTTTTGCCAAAAGCTTGCCAGAGCACCCCCTAAGGAGGGGCCGCCACTGCTCTAAGTAAATCAGGAGTATGAAACACAAAGATTTATTGGATTATTGCCCTACTTTACAGCAATGATACCCATGAATTATGACTTCAACACCACATTTCAGAAAGTCAGAAGTAACTGTTCTAGGTGTAAATGAGAAGACTGCCATCTGCCAGCAAAACTGACACATTGGAAAACACACAGCAGGAATGACAATTATTCAAATTTCCCTACTCTGTACTAGATTGCTTTCTCTGGAAAGGGCTTATTAGAGACAGTTGTGAAAAGCATTTGAGGATATATGTTGAGGTATCAGGAAAAAAGTGTGATATGTTTACATGAATAAATGCATAAAGTATAATATAAACCCAATCACCACACTGATATAAGCATTAAAGTGGAAGATAAGGCTAATAAACCTATCTTGCATAGCCTGTTTAAAAAAACAGCAGTGTAAATACCCTTTTTAACCACCTCAATACAGGGCACTTACACCCCCTTCCTGCCCAGACCAATTTTCAGCTTTCAGCACTCTCACACTTTGAATGACAATTACTCAGTCATGCAACGGTTTTTTATTTTTTGTGCTATAAATAAAAAAAGACCGTACATTTTGTGAAAAAAATGCACTTTTCTTTGTTTCTGTCATAAAATTTAGCAAATTAGTAATTTTTCTTCATAAATTTTTGCCAAAATGTATACTGCTACATAGCTTTGGTAAAAAATAACCCAAATTAGTGTACCATATATACTCGAGTATAAGTCATCTCGAGTATAAGTTGAGGCCCTAATTTACCACAAAAAAATGGGAAAAACGTATTGACCCGAGTATAAGACGAGGGTGAGAAATGCAGCAGCTACTGTAAGTGGAAAAAGAGGGTCAACAATGCCCATCTGCAGCTGTATACCTCCCTGTGTCCTGTGCATATGTGCATGTATCATGTGTCATGTGCATATGTGCATATGTGCATGTGTCCTGTGTATGTGTGCATGTGTCCTGTGTATGTGTGCATGTGTCCTGTGTATGTGTGCATGTGTCCTGTGTATGTGTGCATGTGTCCTGTGTATGTGTGCATGTGTCTGTATCCTACCTGTGTCTTCCCGAATATGGCGATACCACATGTGTGAGACTTTTACACAGCCTGGCCACATACAAAGGCCCAACATTGAAGTAGCACCTTCAGGCGTTCTACGAGCTTAAATGACACATCTCATTTCTCAACCACCTATTACACTTTTGAAGGCCCTGGAGCACCAGGACAATGGAATTGCCCACAAAATGACCTCATTTTGCAAAGCTCCAACATATAATCTAACATATAACATAACAAAGCTCCAACATATAATCTAAGACATAATGAGTCTTTTGAACAGTTCATTTTTTTCCAGAAGTTTTTGGAAAATGTGTAAAAAAAAAAAAAGAAAAAACGCACTTTTTTTTTTTTTACACAAAGTTGTCAATTTATAAGATATTTAAAACACATAGCATGTATATAACAAAAATGACAACCCCGAAATATCTTAGTTCTGATTGATGGAGAGGGGATAAAACCGAATAGGCCTTAATGCATATATATTCTACTACGACTAGAGAACGGTGGCCTGTTGTCTTAGTGTGGCTTAGATGGGAAAGTTATAGTTATGTTTGGGCTTGAAATCCAATGGATGAATAGAAATCTGATAAGATAATATGCACTATCTCGAGTACAGTTACCTTTATTGCTCTTGTCTGTAAAAAGTTATCTGTTATACAAGTAATAGAGTCGTTATATTCACAAGGTAAATATATTTTTGTACACGTGGGCTGGGGAGGGGGAGGGGACCAGTGGGTTCACCTCTGTTTATTGCTTCCTACGTTCCCACTTAGGCCTGCGCTCGATTACCAGCTTCCTGCTGTTGAGCGTCCTAGCACTAGCGTGCTATCCTCTTAGATTGCTTTGAAGCTCCCTAGAGGTGCGTCACTAATATTCTCTACTCATCTAAATCTCATACCTTTCTCTTAACCCTCTTTTCTCTTCGCTCCTCCTCATACCTCTCTCTTAGTCCCAATTCCCCTGTGCACGAGTGTTATCTGGCTGGGCGTAAAAACTCTAGCTGAGAGCTATGGAGTCAATCAGAATTCTCTCACTAAATGTGAAAGGCCTAAACGTCCCCGAAAAAAGGCGGATGCTGATGAGTGATCTTAGACGCCATAAAGCTAATGTGGCGTTTCTTCAGGAGACCCATTTTAAAAAAGACAATCTCCCGATCCTGAAAAACAAATTTTTTCCAATGGCCTACCACTCCACTTTCGCGACTACTAAATCGCGAGGAGTCTCCATTCTCTTTTCACGATCAGTCCCCTGGAAATGCGCGGAAATAAAACAGGACCCTGAGGGACGATATTTGTTCCTTAGAGGAGATATAGGGGGTCAAGAAGTAACTTTCGCTAATATTTACGCACCCAACAGTCACCAGGATCAGTTCATTGCCAAGACCTTAGAGACATTGACGACATTCACGAGAGGACAATTGATTCTCGGGGGTGACTTTAATGTGCCTCTGATTCCTACGGAGGATACTTCCTCAGGTCATTCCTCAATTACACCGACGATTAGAAAACATATAGCTCGCTCCTTGCACTCAGCTCACTTGATTGACGTGTGGAGACTTCTCCACCCAAGTGAGAGAGACTACACCTTTTATTCCAATCCGCATAAAATATACTCACGAATAGATTTCTTTCTGATCCCACACATCCAATTACATGCCATACGGAGCTGTACGATTGACGTAATCACATGGTCTGATCATGCACCAATTATGCTGGTCTACGCCTTAACTGACATTCACACCTCTAAAACACGATCTTGGAGACTCAATGAAAGTCTCCTACAAGATGAGGAAATATGCAAAGACGTCATCAGGGAATTAGACCATTATTTTAAGACTAATACTACCCCAGACATGGACCCTGGAATATTATGGGAAGCACATAAGGCGGTGATCCGCGGCATCCTTATTAAACACGGTGCACGGGTTAAAAGACAACGTACGGCACAGATAAGATCCCTCCTAGATGACCTGCATAGGGCGGAAGCTAGACACAAACATATACAAACCCCTGCGGATACTGCGGAAATATTACTCTTACGCAACAAAATTTCTGATCTCATGCTATTTCAGGCTAAAGCAGCGATCCAGATATGCAGACGGGTTTCATATGAGTCGGGAAACAAATGCGGTAGGTTACTGGCTAAATCCTTGCAGTCACAGGTATTAGCAAATTATATCCCTCATGTGATGTCATCCACGGGTCAGAAGACTACTTTGCCCCACCAAATAGCACAGGAATTTAAGAATTTTTATGCCTCCCTTTACAATTTACGATCAACACCATCTACGCAGGGCTCCATTGAGACATACTTAGGTAAATCTGGGCTCTCCACTCTCTCTCCCGAGATTAGTAAGACACTAGATGAACCAATAACCCTTGAAGAAATTCAGGCGGCAGTCAAGATTACCAAATTGGGGAAGGCACCTGGGCCGGATGGGCTCACTGCTCAATATTACAAAACACTACTACAGTCCTTGGGGGGTCCCATGCTTAATCTTTTCAACTCCTTAGGGTCAGGAACAGCCTTTCCAAGAGATACACTAGCTGCACATATAGCAGTAATCCTGAAAGAAGGGAAAGACCCTCAGGCTTGTGGCAGTTACAGGCCAATTTCCCTACTTAATGTAGACCTTAAAATCTTCACCAAAATATTGGCCACTAGAATCCAAATGCATATCCCATCCTTAATCCATCTAGACCAAGTAGGTTTTGTCCCAACCAGGGAGGCAAGGGACAACACGATAAAAGTCCTGAACCTCATTCATTCGGTTGATCGTACTAAAACTCCCTGTGTTATTCTTAGTGTGGACGCAGAGAGGGCCTTTGACAGGGTGAACTGGCAATTCATGATCTCAGTCCTGGAACATGTAGGTCTGGGTAGTACAATGCTCAATTGGATAGGGGCACTTTATACCACCCCCTCGGCTCGGGTCCGAGCTAATGGGGTTTTATCAGACCCGTTCACCATTGAAAACGGAACACGCC
Source organism: Aquarana catesbeiana (assembly GCF_042186555.1). Classification (NCBI taxonomy): domain Eukaryota; kingdom Metazoa; phylum Chordata; class Amphibia; order Anura; family Ranidae; genus Aquarana; species Aquarana catesbeiana. The sequence goes on from NC_133328.1 coordinate 477,304,775, forward strand.
AGGGGTGCCCTCTGTCCCCACTCCTGTTCGCCCTGTCTCTGGAACCCTTCCTGTGCACCATAAGATCTCATCCAGACATAACTGGGGTTAAGATGGGGGACTCCCAACAGAAAGTAGCCGCTTACGCGGATGACATGCTATTCACACTTACTAATCCAGTAATCTCCCTGCCAAATTTATTACAAGAATTTAGAACATATGGTAGTATATCCAATCTGAAAATTAACCTCACTAAATCTGAGGCCATGGGTATAGGAATCCAACCACGATTACTTGCCTCTCTTAAAAATAATTTCCAATTTAAATGGACCACCACGGCTCTAAAGTATTTGGGTACCCATATCCCTCCCAAACTATCCAAGATATTTGCTCTAAATTTCCCCCCGTTGCTGAAATCAGTCAGGGCCTTATTGAATAGTTGGAATACAGGCCTACACTCGTGGTTTGGGAGATGTAACATCCTGAAGATGTCTATTCTTCCCAAGTTCTTGTATTTGTTACAAGCTTTGCCGATTCAAATACCATCTTCCTATTTTGACCAGATTAATGCCCTATTTTTTGAATTTATTTGGGCTCATAGAAGACCCAGACTAGCAAGACGACTCCTCACTATGCCCAAAATATATGGAGGACTAGCGGTTCCAGACCTTCGTAAATACTACTACGCTACACACTTGACCAGACTCATAGACTGGAACCGCCATCAGACTACTAAACAGTGGACTAGACTGGAACAAACCCAAAGTGACATCCCTTTGAAAAGAGCCCCCTGGTGCTATGATAGCCTCCCAAGAAATGTGAAATCTCATCCCTTGATAGGGGTGACCACACGCATATGCTCATTTCTATTCAAGAAGTTTCGCCTCATATCCCTCACGTCGCCACTACGTCCGATTTTAGGAACGCCAGAGTTCACCCCAGGATACACGGACCCGGTCTTTCAATCCCTGAGGGAATCGAGACTGTTTCAGGCCTCCCATTTTATATCGAATGGCAGGTGGCCTACAGTGGCTGAGCTGATGTCCCCGTCGGGTCCATTCCACTTGGATTTCTGGCGGGCGGCACAGCTTGGCCACTTCCTGGGGACATTGCCGTCCCCCGGGAGTTTTGGCCAAAACCTGACAACGTACGAGATTTACTGCTCCGAGGAGGATATTATGCCTCATGCCCTGTCAGCCACATATCAATTACTCATTACACCACCAGATGACTTCAAACTACACCACATAGAGGAATGGGAGCGAGACTTGCAATGCACACTAACGACACGTCAAAAACAGAATATCATACATTTTACATATAGATCCTCGATTTGCACGAAAATGCAAGAAACGAACTACAAGTTACTGACGAGGTGGTACAATACTCCTGCAAAATTACATAGGATATTTCCATCCTCCTCGGACAGGTGCTGGAGATGTCAGGGGGAAAGAGGTACCATCCTACACATCTTTTGGAGTTGCCCCTTACTGGAGCAGTTCTGGAAGACTGTTCAGTCTATAGTCCAGAAATTCACGGAACGCCATATCTCAGATGAACCGGCCTTCTTCCTGCTCCACGCTGCTCATTCATCGCGTAAAGTGTACAAAAAATCACTGATACGGCACCTGCTGGATGGGGCTAAAGCATGTATCCCTCTGTTGTGGAAATCCACACGACCCCCTTCGGTGGGTACGTGGATCAGGAAGGTGGAGGATATCAAACAAATGGAAGATTTGATCCTGACTTCTAGAAATCGAAATGAATTATTCTCTGAAACCTGGACTAGATGGAACATGTTTATATACTCCGATGAAGGCCAGCTACTTCTGGGAAGAGATAAATAGATGATAAAAGAACCCCTTATGGAGCTGGACCCCGCTGACCCTAGCGAATAAATGCCAGTAGCTTTATACACTAAATGCCCCTCGGGACACATACCGTCTCCAGATATATCTCATATGCACAGTCCCTTCCCCCCCCCCCCCTTTTTTACATATCCTCCCTCTTTTCCCTTCCCACCTCTCCCCTTCTTCCACTCCCCCCTTACCTCCTCTCTCTTCAATTCACTAATCTCTGACTACCTCTTTGTTCCTTCTTCTTCTCTATGTATTGAAAACGGAAAATAAAGGGGATAACCCCAGTCATCCTTGTTCCACTTTAGATAAGGTCTACTTGATGGGTTGTACTGATAGTACTGGAATATATGTGATGCATCACTTTCATCATTTTCTCATCAATGGAAGTTTGACCTGCTTGATGTTATAACCCCCCGATGAACTATGTACATTTACCTTGTCATTTATGTGATGGAGTTGTACCCTTATTTGTGTTTGAATAAAGTATAATTTGAAAAAAAAAAAT